>NC_138239.1:9948313-10260291 GCF_964197995.2 Scardinius erythrophthalmus
CTTCATCACCTTGATTGATGGTGGAGGTTCCTCTGCATTTAACCTTGCTACACAACACAGAAGCAGCAACACTCTAAAGAGGAGATCTGGGGGGTTCACAGGTTAGCAGGTTAGTAGAGTTAAGGTTTAAGGAAGGGCCATTATTGGTCCAGTTTACACCTGGTATAAACCAGGCAGGGACGTGCACAGGGGGGTTGAGTCTTGGGCATGAATATGTAAACCAAGGATGTCCAATCCTGGAGTACAACTTTCTAGGAGTTTTACTCAGCCCTATTTAAACGCATCTGAACCAGCTAATCAAGGTCTTCTCTTGCATTTGTAAGACTGTTCACCACCCCTTAGGAAAATTATCCATGATTTTGTGATCGATTGCTGTTTGTATTACCATAGTTTCCAACAAATATGATTAAATGGTGGATAACATCATAAAAGAAAATTACACACAAAAAAAAAAAAAAAACATACCACTCTGAAACGTCCTGTGAAATTCGTGCTTGCAAAATCTGTGCTTGAAATCTGTTCAGCACAATCGTCTTGTTTGTTAACATTGTCAGGGTCTGAACCGGGCTCGAAATGGTTTGAAATTTAAGCCATTGTTAATATTTACATCTGAGTAGAGCTCGCTGTTATGAAGGGGCGTGATATTTCCTGAACACGCACTAAGTGCTGCCAATCACAACAAACTGGGCAAGCTAACCAATCACAGCACATTTCGTATTTTGAAAGGAGGAGCTTTATCGAAAATGACGTGTTCAACCAGACTGGGGAGAGGGGGGCTGTAATAATGTAAAATATGTGATAAATAATGCGTTTTTTGAACATATTCTAGTACTAGTACAAAATCAAGACTTTATAAAAGGCATGTTATTAAATGCTTCAACACTACCCTGATGCGCTTTTCTAATACATTTATTAGATTACAAATGGAATGTTCCAACATGTGTTTCTGAGTCTGACTACCTCCTGAGTTTCACCCCATTTCACTCTTGAAATCTTCAACTCTCCTACAACTCCAACAATTACTGTAGTCTTGTAGTCATTGGGTGCAATGAGGTTAAATGCCATGGAGTTTCACCATCAGGCCACTTGGATAAGTGGTGAAATGTGTTCAGATAAACAGAAACTTCCAGTTGACCACAATAATCTACTAGAACATTCTATTATGACCTAAACAAATGAGAATCTTCCCAGAAATACTGTAGCACAGAATTGCATATTGCAGCTCACAGATTTACATAACTTCTTGACAGGTGGCACGGCAGACCACCAGGCAACAATGTCTGTGAATTCTAAAACTGTTCCACTAAATCATACATTCATCCATGTACGACTCCTTTACACCCATGCTGGGTTGCCTTGAACCATCCCACCCGCTTGGCTATAGTGGAAAACATCCCCCTCCCTTCACTCAACCCCCCTATTCCTCTAGCCTCACGGAAGAAGTGATGACAGCGGTGTCAGCACAGGTCACAGTGATACACAGAGTCTGTTCGCACCATGCTGCCAATTCCTATTCTTTCTCCTTTTCTTCCTCCTCTCCTGTCGCTAGTTTTTTGGGTAGGTTCACAGGGTCCAAATTCCTGCCCATCAGCAGCTCCTCTTATGGCTCAGAGGTGTGGGGTTTCCACCTCTCTCGGCTTATGGGCTCACTTGATGTGGTCTTGAAGCCAAACTCAAATAGGATAGTGCTTCTTTTAGGCAAATGTTACCGATTTGACCTAACTGCAGCACATCTTGTTTTTGACCAAGTGTGCAACAGAGCTACACTAGATGATGTGATGAGAGTTTATGTAGCTCAAGGTCAGATGTGCTATACTTTCTGCTTTTTCATAAATGGCTCTGTGATTAAAGGTAATCCATCATTGTTGACCAGCCAGATCATCTAAATTAGTCGCTAATCTGTAAATAAAGCAGTTCAGTGGCTGATAAAAGAAAATGGGAGTTTTGCTGTAGATTAAATGCGTTTGTTTTCATTCCATTACTAAGAGTTAGTCATTATCTAGTCTTATCATTTACTGTAACATATCTTAAAATGAAATGAAGATAGTGGTGTCCGATTCGTAAACTAGCTGATGTACATTAACCAAGCAGTAGTTTTTATTTTTGTCAAAAGTAAAAATCAAGTACTTTTGTACTTTTGCTCAAGTAAATTTGAAAAGGGGTAATTTTGCTGGAGTAATATTTTATTAGGGTATCTATAGTTTTACTCAAGTGCTTGATTTGTGCACTTCGTCCACTACTGTATGTCCCTCAGAAAGACTGCATGGACAGATGTGCATAGACATTTTAATCAGTCTGTGCTAAAGAACTTAATTTCACAATAGTAATAGTATTACGAGTATACTCTTAACACTATTAAGAGATAACAACTCTCCTAATTTGAGGCAACAGTGTGTGACTAAATGCGGAAGGCAGAACCTGTAATACCTCTCAGATGGAATTTAGTCTGGCTTTGCCCGACTAATGGCAGCTTTGGCTCGTCAATCTCAAATCATCATGTCGGCTATGTCATATTGATTTTTACTGAAAGTAGTCCTAAATTGGGCTTTCTTTATCAATCTTAAGGCTTGTTACCAGGCAACAAGATGACCAAACTCACTGGCCTGTTAACACAGGCACAACTTGCTGACTATATTTTCTTTTAATCCAAATGCTTTTTTTCTTACACTTGGTTTTTGTTTGTTTATTGGTTGTTTGTTTTTGTCATTTATCGAAGATGTCTCACCTCTCACATTATACTCCTAAATATATTCCTACAGGACATTTTATGATGCCCTGGATGATAGAAAATATTTGGGGTATTATGTAAATTCAGTGGGACTATAGCTGTACTCCAAGCATTTTAATATTTCAAGCATTTTAATTATATGTCCAATTATATGTTGGACCTACAGTACAATTCCTCAAATCAATTATTCTAGTATTAATTATGTGTTTTCTGTAAAAATGCCAAGGAAGACATCTAAGTGGAATTCTTGACTGAGCTGTCGTGATTATTTTTGATGAATAATTCAGAGATTAATGTCATTTGTTCAATCACAGTTGGACAGGGTATGCTTATGTTTTCACAGCCAATATTTCATAGATGATTGTCTTTCCTAATTTCACTCATGAAATTATCAATTCCTTGTCTACTACAGGAAGAGTCTTTACTTCCTTTTTCCAAGGAAGTCTTTACTACCTATATGTATGTATATATATATATATATATATATATATATATATATATATATGTGTGTGTGTGTGTGTGTGTGTGTGTGTGTGTGTGTGTGTGTGTGATAGAGAGAGATGGAATGGAATGAGACTGTATAATGACATCCCCTACATTATTCACACTCCTGGACTTAATTTCTCTGTTTGTGTGTTTACATACTTACATTTTTTTCCACAGTTGTTCTAACACTACTTGTTGTAATAATAATTCAGCTTGGTTGTTTAGAAAAAAGGAGGAGAGTGAGTGAGGGAAAAAAAGGGGCAATCCAGACAACCAACAAATCATCATGAAAATGTTAATGAGAAACGAAGAGACAAAAAAAAAAAAAGATGAGATGAAACACAGGCTGCCCATACAAATTACTGTAATAAGCAGATCTACATTAAGGCTGCATAATATACCCCACTGCATGGCTTATCACAAAGAAAAGCACCCGAAACGTCTATCTGGAGTGATTCTGAATTAATGTCTCATTACTCTTAAGCATCATCATTTTTGGATTTCATATCAAAATGGCAGCAAATTACACAGTAATTAGATATTTTGAGGGGGAAGAATTGCTTCTGGCAATAGATAAAATTACATCTCGGCTCAATGGGATGTGCACTGATGTTGCCTGGAGAAGACACCAGCTATCAATCGTTAGACGTAAAGTGTGTGTGAGAGCATGTGTGTAAGGGTGACCTCACTCTATGAGCTCAGAGCACCAGGCATGCTTTACGGCCGCCACTTTATGGAGTCAGACCGCATCTTTGCTCCGCATCTGCACTGAGCTGATCACAATCTCTAGATGCCCAGAACATTTACAACAGGCTGAATATAATGTAGGAAACTCTAAATGTCTGTTGTCAATCGATGTTGTCATGCATGCTTCCAAATTAGTGTTTCAAACATATGTTGTTTATTGTTTTGATAGCACTAACAAGTCAAGTCACCTTAATTTTATAGCGCTTTATGCTAAACAGATTGTTTTAAAGCAGCTTCACAGTGATCAACAGGAAAATAATGATTCAGTGATGCAAACATAGTGACAGAAAAAGTTACAGTACAAGCTTGCTCATTGGGTAACCTCAGCTGGTAAACTTACCATATGTATAAATACAGTTAAATATATTTAATAGGAAAAACATAAAATAGGTCAGGAATATTTGCGGCATGTGAAAACAATTAATATGACGTTACCGGAAGTTACACATCATTTACATTTTATTTAAGTAGTTGATGTTTTTTAATAGTTGTTCAAAGTTATGTTCATTATATACATTTGTATATATACATTTAACATTGTAGGTTTTAAGTTAATGTTTATTACATTATAATAGGGACATGCTAGTTAGCATGATGAGGTTTTGTTTGTGTAGGCTGCCTGATTATTCATGTGAATTGCATAATCTAGGTTAATTGGGATTAATTGTATCATCACGTCGTCATCTGCTGAATTTTCTTTTGTTATTTTTGTTTGTTTGTTATAATGCTTATTAGTATGGAAGCTTGTTTCCGCCACTGAATAAAAATGTAAAAGATAATTGCGACTTTTACATCTCACATTTCTGACTTTTCTCTTTCTCTGACTCTTTTCTCAGAATTGTGTTATAAATTCCAATTCTGAGGGAAAAAAAGACTGACCTTTTTTAACTGACTTATTCTGACTTTATAACTAACACACAATTGTGATTTTACACCATGCAATTCTGAATTTGTATCTCGCAATTATGACTATATCATGAAATTTTGATTTTGAAGTCAGAATTGTGAGATAAAAAGTCACAATTACCTTCTTTTTTATTATTATTATTCCATGTCAGAAGCAAATTTCCATATATTAGTGAACAATTTTAAGGCAGATTTTTGTTGTTCAAGTGAATTGTTACACTACTAGTCAAAGGTTTGGAATATTTCTTAAACATTTTTATGCTCACCAAGGCTGCATTATTTGATCAAAAATACAATAAAAACAGCAGTGAAATATCACAATTTAAAATGACAATTTTCTATTTAAATATATATTAAAATGTAATTCATGTGGTGGCAAAGCTGAATTTTCAGCAGCCATTAATCCCGTCTTAAGTGTCACATGATCCTTCAGAAATCATAACTACATTTTTAAAAATATGACTATTTTTTATGTTTTGTTTTAATCAAATACATGCAGCCTTTTGAAACATTTGACTGGTAGTGTATATTAACATTTATCAGTTAATACTGATATGTGACCCTGGATCGCAAATCATAAATCGCACGGGTATATTTGTGGCAATAACCAACAATACATTGTATGGGTCAAAATTATGGATTTTTCTTTTATGCCAAAAATCATTAGGATGTTATGTAAAGATGTTCCATGAAGATGTTTTGTAAATTTCCTACCATAAATATAAAAAACATTTATTTTTGTGAGTGAATGCAGCACAATCGCGAACATAAATGGACAACTTTAAAGGCTATTTTCTCAATGTTTTGATTTTTTTGCACCCTTAGATTTTCAAATAGTTGTATCTCGGCCAAATATTGTCCTATCCTAACAAACCGTACATCAATGGAAAGCTTATTTATTCAGCTTTCAGCTTAAAATGGTCACATATAATGAATATTATATATAGTGAATGAGATACTGTACAGTGATATTTTTCACAGTTCATTTTTGGCAATCACAGCCACTAGTTCTAACATTCATTTTAACAGAAAAAAAAAATAGATCTATCTTCACCTCCCAATCATCATTTTTAAAAAGAAATCTGGAAGCCTGAACCCCTCAGTAATATTTCAGAATACTTAACTCATTCCACAAATAATTATGAGTCCTCTTCACTGAGGGCAAATGTGACTATTACGTGTCATACTGGTACATAATGAAGCATGAAGGCTGGAGATGCGAGGAGCATCTGCAGAGTCATAGACTGATGGGGATCTCATTTCCTAGCGGACCCTTGGGGCCCCCGTAGCACATCTGAGGCCCTGCCCACTCAACATCCATCTCGCCCTCCACCCGCTTCTGTCCATGCTCTGTCAAGTTCACGGCTCGTGTGCCATCAGTGGCCAGGCTGTGTGGCGATTGCATCGAGTCCCCTGACAAGAGGGATGGAGAGAGGTACGACAGAGCTGGAGGATGGGGTCGAGCAATTGTGTGGGCAGCATATTAGGTATTACAATGGCATCAAGTCTTATGAATTTTGCCGTCACAAGCAGGGTTAAACCATGAAAGATCAAACCTTCAGTATGCAAGTTTAGTTTAAAAAAAAAAAAAAAAAAATCTAATTAAATTCAAATAATTCAAAGATTTTTTATTGTCCTTTAACTGTCTCCCCATCTGCCTTACTCCCTCTAGGAATATCATGTGTTATTTCAATTAACTCCAGGTTAAATGAACATCAGCAGATTCGGGGGATGAGGGGAACATGTGACAGTTTTTTTGGTTTTGATGAAGTTAAAGACAGCATTACCCTGGGCAAATCTAATTAGAATTGTTAACGTGCCTACCACACCCCCTTTTGAAAAGTCCTGAAATGAGTTGCCACACTTTTTTCCTCCCATTATTTATTATTTCATGTTGACACATTCTAATTTCCAAGATCTGGGGATGATTAAATTAAGACCATTAATATGGTGAGCGAGTCCCACCGCCGACAATCGCGGGCACCCACAGCATGTATTTAAATATAGATTTAATATCTAGGAACGCAGAGAGAGTTTTTTCATCAGTGGTCTTAAAGTGCTTAGTGTGCAGTTCGGGGAGATGTGCTACTAAACATCAAAAATACATTTCTGTGAAAGGGGGAGGGATTTTGTCTTTAATGAGAAGTTGAATCCCATCTCCAGTCATCCTCCACCTTTCTGGGTACATTAGGCAGGAGAGCGCGCGCAGAAATATCCACGCAAATTTAATTATGTTCATATTAAAGGAGACTCTGACAAGGGAGGTAGCTGTGCTGCATGGATGAGAGGCTCCAAGTTGTTCTGGTGCAGTAGCTCATCCTGGATTGATGATTTAACAGCAGAACTCTGGCCTTGACAACTGAACAGATGTACAGAACAGAACTCTTCTACAGAACAGTCCAAATTCAGCTCAGCAGAAGTGAACCTGCATTTTTTTTTTTTTTTACAGATCGAAATAATGCGTTAACATGCTCACTTTGAAGGCCTGAAATCTGCAGTCCAGAAAGCAGTGTAAAAATGATGTGAAAATACTGTCATAGAGGTGGCTCATCATTTTAGTATGGTGAAATGGGGAAAATAATGCTCACTTTGACACCAGCACTGTATGTAAAAAGCTTGATAGAAAAATGGCATGTATCAAATTGCAGCATTGGAAACCTTTGGCCTCTGCCAGGAACCTTTATGTTATCTGCAAGAATACGTAGAATCGTTTTGAAAAGTGATGTTGATTTGTGACCTTTTTGCAAAATGTTGTGTGATGGCCATTATCTTACTGGAAATAGGGACCTAGCGGTTAGAACGTGAACTTTAAGCTACGAGACTCATGTGGGAAACTTGAGGTCAAATCTCAGACTGCACGTGATTTTATCGATCTTTTAAGCTCTAATTTGATTGGTTGCTGTTAATACAACGAGCATGTTTAAATGATTATTCAACCTTCACTTCGTTCCGAACTTGTATGATTTTTTCTTTTTTTCTTTCTTTCTGAGGAACACAGAAGAGATTATATTTTAAAGAATGTTGGCTAACCAATGAGATTTTGTTATCATAGACTTGCAGTCACATTTATCGATGCTTCTGTGAATTTTTGGTTTTCGAAAATTGAGCAATTTCGAAATCCAGTCATTTCAATGGGAATCAATACGATAGGGAATTTCGTGTGAGAGCGAAATATTTCCCCTGATTTTGCAACTGGTTCACAGCATTGACTAACTGAAAGCTGCTTGGTTTGACTTTTGTGTAAGCTGTGGTTCATACATTGCTGTACTATTGACAAAATGTTGCAGAAATTCTGCACCTTTTTTCTTTGCATGTACCACAGAAGAAACTAAGTCATACAGGTTTGGAGAAACATGAGTGTGAAGTACATTTAAGGGAATTATCTCTCTACAGATAATCACTTGATTTGCAAAGATAATGGCCAGTTTTGTGTGAACCACTCATTAGTTAACTTGGGAGCATAACTGTATATTCCACTTTGTTGTCTTTAAAATAACCTATGTCTGTAAAATAGTCTGTCTTATTACATTTAAGGCATCCACACACTACAAGATACTGAGGAAGAATTCTCCCTTTCCGACACTCCTAGGTAAAGTTCACATTATCTTGATGGTTCTACAGATTATTTTATCAGATTTTCCTGTGGTGTGATGTGTGTAAAGAGTGATTGAATCTGCTCGTAAGAACTTCGGGGCTGCACTGATCTCAAATCGTAAATATCCAACATGTTGAATATGTACGATCAGAAATCCTGTTGTGTGGGAGGACAAACTCACACGCACTGTAGATTGTCGCGTGGAACGAAACAATACCAAATCAGAAAGTGAGCTGACGGAAGTATAACACGACTTTATTTTATTTATTTTTACGCACATTTTCTGTAAAAAGAAATTATCACCATTTCTTTTTTCCCTGACATCCACCATGTTTGTTTACTCTAAAGTTACGTTTGACCGCTAGAGATTTTGCAAGATTTCTAGTGTCTTTGTCACATCCCGGCACTCCACACACTATAGGAACAAAACTGTTAAATATATGTTTATTTTTTATTTTTTTTATTGTTATGTTTTTGGTTTCTCTCATTTTGAAAATCTCAAAAGATTGTACAAATCTTTTTGTGTGGTATAGCCTTTAGAGGGGCAAAACAAAAGTTCCGATCCCTGAGTCTGTAAACATTTTCCATTAGGGCTATGCCTAATCTTAAAGCCCACTACACTAATCTAGTGCAGACACATTGAGAATTACTGCATCCTCTGTAAATTAGCCCTCTGAGCATCATAGTGTGTTACTGTTTGTGTGTTTGTTGTAGATCAGGTTGTGTCTGGTTGATCTATTATGTCATAAGAGTGATTATGAATTGGCTCTGATTCTCCACACTGTCCTAATTAGTTCTGGGTTCGTGTTTAAACCTGCGTCCTTTCTTCGTTGATTTGTTTTTGTGAGATATTATCATAGTCTTAAGCTGAGGCATGTAGAAAATCCAAATTAATTACTTAATGTACAAACACACACTCACATCCCCTGTCTACACTGAGTTAATATGATGACAGCATTCACCTGGACATCATTATAGTGAATCATTTCCACTGCTTCCCTGTGTTAAAGCTTCTGGAAAAAAAATTCATTACAGAAAAATATATGCAGAAAACTCTCATTTAGGAAGACAGCGGGGATTTTTCAGTCTGCCAGTAGCTGACAGTGCATCAACACATTCCTGAATATGCAGTTTGATATTCATAATCTGCCCAGCAGTGGGCTGTTGTGACCAGTTTTAATCTCAAAAGCTGTTGTTTGCGGTGAGTTGATGTGTTTATCACGACTCAGACTGGGAAACTCCCTTGACTTTAAGAGTTTCTCGACCACCTCATTTGAATGTAACTGAGATTAAACTGTTTTTCATATACACCATCAAAAGAAAATCAATACAAAATACTCCACAAAAGAATGAACAACATGCGTTATGCAGGCTTACATCAGCCTGTTTGTTCATTGGGAAGAACCACACGGCCTTATGAATGGAAATGAATGTATGTTTTGCAGAGCCAAAATAGCCCATAATTACACAATTACCCTCTAATGGCGAAGGTATGCATCATTTACATCAACAAACCTTTAGGTTTGCTGCAAAATATGCCTTTGAAATCACTTTGTAAACAAAGCAAAAGGCATGAAAAATATTAGCATTGTGTTGTAAGGTATGAAGATAGTGGCTTTATGATTGTTACTGCCATTATGGTGACGTTAAAATAACATATTTGGTGTGGAACAGACTATTATGACATTAAATATCATATATCATCCCTGGCCTTTTTTAGGAAAGTCCAAATATATCTAAATATATAAAGACCTGTTCACACCATAGACAATAACTATAGCGATACATATATAGTTTGTTCATTCTAAATATACAGTAAAAGAATGGCAGAGTTCACACCACAACTGTAATGACAACGGCACAGAGAAATTATATTGTTGGAATCACTTTCAGAACGTTTTTTTTCCAGCTGATGAACAATAAAAAAACATTGTCAGCCAATCAGAATCCATCCTGCTTTCAGGGGCTCGAGCATTTAAAGCGGCAAACAAGAAAAACTGTAGCGTGCTTAGAATAAACAGAACGATTTCGTCTGCTGGTGTGGATGCTAGTATAGTTATCATTATAGTTATCTTTATATTTGCTGTTCTTGGTGTGAACTGGCCTTTACTCTGTGCACGTTTCAGGTCTTTGCCTGTTTCTTGTCTTGCGATTGATGTCTGCCTGATGTGGCGATTTAATTGCAGTCAGTGTGGGTATGACTAGTGTTGACTATTTCTCTTTTCTCATTTGCCACAAGTGTCTATTTTCTCTCTCCATTTGGAAGTAATGAAATAATACAGTGGTGTTTGAATCGGTGTGACCACTCAGACAGCTCTTGGGTTTCCAAATACAATTATGCAGTAAGTATGATGCTCCGTGATAGACAAAACAGCAGGAGCTCATGAATATGCATGATGTGTCTTGGAATATAAATTAACAGGGGCTGGCCTCTCAGCTGACCCACTTAGACTGTCAATTACTGTTCTGACAGGATGGCTCTGATAGGACAAAACCACAATCATTCTTAGCATTCACCATTTACTAATTTACCTGCGCATATGGGATCATTTAAATATCCTCAAACAGGCATAATCAATGACTTTTTGTGGATGTGTTGTACATCTGAATAAGATGAAACACGTTATTTTGAATGAGACAAAAAAAGTAAAAAAAAAAAAGTATATATATATTAGAGGTGGGCATAGATTCGCGTCTGAGCGCGTTGTTGTCTTTGGAGCTCCATCGATTGATTTATAATTCTTGATTTCTCTTTAAACTCACTTACAACGAACATTTTCTACTTTTCCTCACCTCATAGTTATAACGCGGATTGTTGAGTAGACGCGTCTCAAGCCTAGTGATCCAACGCTGGATACTCTTATAGGTTACGTCCGTGGATCACGGCTGAACGCGTCTTCTCCGCACTCATTTAAGTTACAAACAAACATTTTTTCGCCTATCGTGCGTCTACTCTACACCCGTACCACTGAAAAGACGGATTATATCCAAGACTTAAGCCATAAATTAGTATTAATATTGATAGCACCACTGGTAGCGTCGTTGCTAACTTAACTTACTGTCCATCTGTTAAAATGGCGAATATATCAAATGTAAGTAGTCTACCTTTTGGTGCAGGTGAGGACACATTTGAGCTGCACGCGGTGCAGTCTGAGCTGGAAGCTGTTGAGAAACAGATCCACGACCTTTTAGTAAGAAAAGCCGAGCTGATAGACCGGCGTTTGGCTCTCGAAACATCACGTGCCGAGGCACACAAATCAGAGATTAATGTTACTAACCCGCTGACTCCGACCTCGTCTACTCCGTGCGTTCCTCAACATCGGTCCCGAACGTCGAGGTCGCGATCAGCCATGGTCTCGTTCACTCCGGCTCCAACATGCCATCACGAAGCCTGGATTTTTCCGCAGCGGAAGTCGCGAGTCAGGTCTAGACCAAGAAAACTCTCTCCGACCCTCCCGGTTTTCGAGATATCCACACAAAACCGCTTCTCCCCTCTTCGCGAAACAGAACGCGATGCTGTGATCATCGGCGATTCCATCGTTCGACACGTACACGCTACGTTAAATAAAAGTAAGGTGCATAGTCACTGCTTTCCTGGTGCTCGTGTTTCTGAAATCGCTGCTCACGTTCCCGAGATTCTGAACGAGCGCGTCGGAACCGTTGTCCTGCACGCGGGAGGGGCCGACATCAGACTGCGCCAAACGGAGGTTTTGAAGAAAGACTTCAGGAATCTGATCGATACGGTACGCAGCACATCGCCTGATATAACGATTATTGTGTCAGGACCGCTTCCCACGTATCGACTAGGTCATGAAAAGTTTAGTAGATTATTTGCGCTTAATGAATGGTTAATGTCATGGTGCAATGAGCAGAAACTTCTCTTTGTAAATAATTGGAATCTGTTTTGGGAGCGTCCTAGGCTTTACCGTGCTGATGGCTTACACCCAAGCAGATTCGGATCGGATCTTCTGTCAGATAACATCTCCAAAATGTTAAATACCTTTTGACTAGTAAACAAAAGTCCAAATCATAGTCTCTGCTGCACCAATTTAACTGATATAAATAGTGTAGAACATTGCATAGAAACTGTGTCTATTCCTCGTTTAGTGAGATCAAATCATAAATCTACTGCAGGATCTAGAAAAAATCTAATTGTTATTAAACCAGAAAATGTTGCTATTGGTAATCAAAAACAATTTTTAAAGCTAGGTCTTCTAAACATTAGATCACTCACACCTAAGGCAGTTATTGTAAATGAAATAGTCACAGATAATAGCTTCGATGTACTTTGCCTTACTGAAACCTGGCTTAAACCAAATGATTATTTCGGTTTAAATGAGTCTACTCCATCAGGATACTCCTATAAGCACGAGCCCCGTCTGAATGGTCGTGGCGGCGGTGTTGCAACAATCTATAGAGATTTTCTCAATGTTACTCAGAAAACGGGTTATAAGTTTATTTCATTTGAAGTACTTGTACTAAATGTTACGCTCTTAGATGTTCGAAAAACATCCCTATTATCTCTAGCCTTGGCTACCGTATATAGACCGCCTGGGCCTTACGCTGATTTCCTAAAAGAGTTTGCAGATTTTCTCTCAGACCTATTAGTTAACTTCGATAAAGCATTAATTGTTGGAGACTTTAATATCCATGTAGATAATCAAAATGATGCGTTAGGGGCTGCGTTTACAGATTTATTAAACTCCTTTGGGGTCAAGCAAAACATTACCGGACCGACTCATCGATTTAATCATACACTCGATTTAATTATATCACATGGAACCGATCCAACCGATATAGATATCATTCCACAAAGTGACGATGTCACTGACCATTACATGGTAACTTGCATATTACGTACTCCTGTAATATATCATGCTGCGCCGCGTTATCGATTAGGCAGAACAATCCTTCCATCCACCATAGATAATTTTTCAAACAGCTTATCGGATCTGTCTCAGCTGCTCAGTGAACCCAAACAAACAGATGAACTTGAGGAATTAACTAGCACTATGAGCACCATTCTCTCTGGATCATTGGATATTGTTGCGCCCATTAGATTAAAAAAGGTCAGAGAGAAAAGTAAAGCACCATGGTACAACAGTACTACGCGTGTTCTAAAGAGAGAAACCCGTAATTTAGAGCGTAAATGGAAAGAAACCAACTTAGAGGTCTTTAGAATCGCATGGAAAGACAGTATGTCACGTTATAAAAAGGCCCTAAAAGCGGCCAGGGCTGAGCATCTACGCAAACTAATAGAAAACAACCATAACAATCCTAAGTTCTTATTTAACACTGTGGCGAGACTAACAAATAAACAGATGTCTCCTGAACAAAGTATTCCATTACAGTTTAGTAGTAATGATTTCATGAAGTTCTTCACTGAGAAAATAGAAAACATCAGAACCACAATTGTAAACGTTCAATCCTCAATCGCGCCTTATAATTCAGCCTCAATTATCACGCCGCAAGAACAATTACAGTGCTTTTCAACTATAGAACAAAAAGAGTTAAATAAATTTATCATTTCCTCTAAAACAACAACATGTTTATTAGATCCCATACCAACTAAACTATTGAAAGAAGTGTTACCTGTAGTGGAAGAGCCTCTCCTCAATATTATTAACTCGTCTTTATCTTTAGGTCATGTTCCAAGAACATTTAAACTGGCAGTTATAAAACCTCTCATTAAGAAACCACAATTAGATCCGAATAATCTAGTAAATTATAGACCCATTTCAAATCTACCTTTTATGTCTAAAATACTAGAAAAAGTTGTGTCCGCTCAACTGGGCTCTTTCTTACAAGAAAATGACACCTATGAAAAGTTTCAGTCTGGATTCAGGCCGCATCATAGCACTGAAACTGCGCTCGTTAAAATCACAAATGATTTACTTTTAGCTTCTGACCAAGGCTGTATCTCAATATTAGTTTTACTTGATCTTAGTGCTGCGTTCGATACTATAGATCATACAATACTCTTAGATCGACTACAAAATTATACTGGTGTTCAAGGACAAGCATTAAGCTGGTGTAGATCGTATTTATCTGACCGCTACCATTTTGTTTATTTAAATGGAGAAAAATCTTTCATAACTCCAGTAAACTATGGAGTGCCGCAGGGATCTGTGTTAGGCCCTCTATTATTCTCAATATATATGCTACCACTTGGAAATATTATAAGGAAACATGGAATTAGTTTCCATTGTTATGCTGATGACACTCAAATCTATATTTCATCACGGCCAGATGAAAACGCTAAATTATCCAAATTGACAGAGTGTGTTAAAGATATAAAAGATTGGATGACGCATAATTTTCTTTTATTAAATCCAGACAAGACAGAGGTACTACTTATCGGTTCAAAAAACCACCCACAAAACCTCTCACAATACAACTTTAACATAGTAGGATGTCCTGTTACTTCATCCTCTACAGTAAAAGACCTGGGTGTTATATTAGACTGCAACCTGTCTTTTGAAAATCATATTTCATATGTTACAAGAACAGCCTTTTTCCACCTTAGAAACATTGCTAAGCTACGTAATATGCTATCAGTTTCTGACGCAGAAAAGTTAGTTCATGCATTCATGACCTCGAGACTAGATTACTGTAATGCGTTATTAGCCGGTTGTCCTGCATCCTTAATAAACAAGCTACAGTTATTCCAAAATGCCGCCGCTAGAGTTCTAACTAGATCAAGAAAATATGATCATATAACACCGATTTTATCATCCCTACATTGGTTACCTATAAAGTCCCGTATTAATTACAAGGTATTGCTACTGACTTATAAAGCCCTAAACGGCTTAGCTCCAGTCTATTTAACCGATCTTCTATCGCCCTATAATCCATCGCGCTCTTTAAGGTCACTAAATTCGAGGCTTTTGGTCATACCTAGGATATCCAGATCCACCAAAGGAGGGAGAGCATTTTCACATTTAGCACCAAAACTCTGGAATAGTCTTCCGGATACTGTTCGTTGCTCAGACTCGCTCTCCCAGTTTAAAACTAGATTAAAGACGCATCTCTTCAGCCAGGCATTCATATAATACTTTTAATCCTACAGTTAAATCCGACCTCTAGTTCATAAACGCCAGAGGAGAACTGGCCCCCGACTGAGCCCGGGTTCTCCCAAGGTTTTTTTTTTTTCTCCATTAGGTCACCTGATGGAGTTTTTCGGTTCCTTGCCACTGTTGCCTTTGGCTTGCTCAGTTGGGGATATTTGGGGATATTTAATTGAATTAATCAATCAACGATACTATTGATCAGCATTACCGAACGTAGACGTTCCACTAGAAACAAACATTGATGTATTGTTCTAATTTATTACTCTGAAGCTGCTTTGATACAACCTGTGTTGTGAAAAGCGCTATATAAATAAACTTGACTTGACTTGACTTGACTTGATAGATTATTATTTTTTTTATCTAGATTAATCTAGATTAAAATGGCTCATTTGAATTCTGCCGAAGGCATTCAGAATATGTGTGCTACCCAAATAATGACTATAAAAGTAGCCTGAGTCTTTGAGAACGGGTTTCTCAAGCCAGGTGGCGCATTAGACCAGGGGCTCATCTCCTGATTCCAAAATGCATCACAAACTGCTTGAGAAAGCTGTTCTACTCATAGACTGTAAAAGGTTACTTCTGTACTGTTACCGTCCGTAGGCAACATATAGGCCTATGTTATTATCAACTACTATAGGCTATCAATTAGGGATGGGCAATATGGCCTAAAATCTATATTGTGATATACATTGCAGCCTCTTGCGATAACGATATACAGTATATTATAATAAAACCATTTCAGAACAGGTTACACAGACCCTGCTAAACAACTGCTAAATTTATTTTTTTAAAGGGTATATGTAGTTTTGAGAACATATATTGTGCAAAACTGTAAGTATACAACATAATTTTGCAGATAAATAAAATTTAAGTACACTAGCTGCAGAGATCTTAAGTAGGTCTAATGTTTATTATAGCTTGGAGCTTATGAAACCCCAAATTTAAAGTTATAATATTGTCTAACTGATGTCTTTTCAGTTAAAAAGAAACACAACAACGATTCTTAAAATGGGGCGTAGACAGAGATTATGTGTTAACGTTACACCACTAAGATATATTGGAATGAGAATAATACGCGCGCGCTGGTATTCAGTGATGTCATGTTTCGTTTTGAATTTGAGGTGGTAGAACGGATTAGTCGTGTGTTAACTTACCGAACCGTTACCCCACCACACACTCGGATAGTTTGCTGCTGTTTGTCGGACGGCTTAAATCCAAACCAAGTCCAAATAATGGATGTTGCAGCTTTCACTTACAGCCGTGGTTACCTAAGATGACGACGAATATGCGTTGCAGCCGGGTTTATCTCGCGGCCGCGGGTAGATTGCGTCATCATAGCTTGTGTAGTAGAGCCATCTCCCAACCCAACTTGGGGAATAGATTAACGGCGATATTTTTTTTATCGCGCGATAAGCATTAACGCCGATAACGGCCCACCACTAATATATATATATTTAAGGGACATTAAATATTTTCATAATTAACAATAAATACACCATAAAATGATTTTCTTTAATTTCCAGTCAGGCACTGAATAGAGTACCAATAAAGTCGTCTCCACTAATGCAAAGGCTGAATTTGGATTAGCATACTAATACTGCTAATACTTCAGAAATGTTTCGCATTACGAAAGTAAAATGGCTTGCAAATGGTGTTTCAGGTTGACTTTAAAATAGATGAATAATATCAAATTAAACTTTGGGTATATAGGCAAATATCATCAAATTGGTGCTTTAACAGCAGAAAAAATATATACAAATATATAAATTTCTAAATAATAATCACAGTTGAAGTCAACATCCATCCACTTTAGATGACACATTAAAGGCGACTGTCTCTTTCTCATGCAAATGATTGCAGTGCTATGTGAGTAATAAGGAGCAGACTCCACTGTTCAGATGTCTGCTACATTATCAGCAGTGGGTATTCTGTATGAGTGAGAATGTGTGTGCGAGTAAGTGGCGAAGGAGACACAACACAAGCCTCTATGTCTCTGCATGCATGTGTGTGTGTGTGTGTGTGTGTGTGTGCGTGCACGCATGCGCATGTATGTGCGTGTATTTTGGTGACTCAGTGCTGCTAGGTAATTGTTAGACTAAGAAGCCATTTTCTACTCCTAGCATGTGACATGGCCTGGCAGAGAACCAAATGAACTTTGACATTGTGGTTTGCTTCAAATGCAAAACAGTGACTCTTCAAAAGGAGAGAGGGAAAAGCACTTTTGGCTTAAATCCAAGGGTTGGGCATCATGCGTACCAGTTTAAGCTTGTGGATTATGTGACCTATAGGTGTATAAATGAGTTTTTGTGCCTTGGGCTATAAAAATGTAGACCAGGTAAGAACCAGTGATGAATAATACAGGTGCCTGTTACATTTTCTGAAATAGTGTTTTGCCAGGTGCAGAAAACCTGATGGAGTTCCAAATAAACGTTTGGGAAGACCATGTCCACATAATCCTGCCAATCACAACAGAGCAAGACTAAAATAACAGCTGCTTTCCTCACCTCACTCTGACAATTCTGCAGTAATTTGTGTCAGGTAAGATGAAACACCTGCATTTCTTTAATTATTATAACTTATAATGACTAGCAACTAGTCATTTTAACACCATCCCAACCCCAATAGGTCTACTCTCCACTGCCCCGAAAGGAGCTCTGCACATGTACATAACTTCACAAGCTGGCAGCAAACACAAGTGAAGAAAATCAATAACCATCCAAGACTCTTGAGGACCCGCTCAACGCCTAGTCCCGCAAACCTATCAAATCACTGCAATCTTATTATCTGCCTAGTGACAACCATCCTCCCTCCTTACCCCCATCCCGTCCCCTCCTCCGGCCTTGCCGGGATTCTGTTAGCATTGTTAATGGGCATTGTTGCTGAATGAGGACCTCTGCTCCTCTCTCTGCATCACAGCTCCCAGCCCTGGCAGATGGATGGGCCTGACCTCACTATCAGCTGGTCCCAGACACAAAGTCCGAGAGTGGCGTAACAAAGTAGGAGGAATGATGCCTCTGTCGGGAGACCAAGAAAAAGCCAGGCCCCCATAATGAAGTCAGGGTCCATTGTGGAAAGTTGTGGATAGGAGCGTGGAGACCGCAGGGAGTAAAGGGGTCCGTGCAACACTGTGCTCCCAGCCATGAGAAAAGGGAGGAGGGGATCCAGACCCACTCGTACCCCCTGCCCCGTGATGAATGGAAGCAGTCGCTGAAAGTGAAATGCGCTGCTGTGCTTTGGCAGAGACCGAAGGAGAAGGAGTCTGCCTGGAAACTGGGAGACAAACTCAGCAACTGTCCTTGCGTGAGCCAGGGCCACATCTACAGTATGCCTCTTTACGTACAGACAACCTACTGGGAAGCTGGTGTAGAGTTTCAGGGAATAGGATAAGGGTTTGGCATACATTTTAATAGCACTGTGTTCATGATCTTGGTTAGGTAAGAACAGCCGACTTGTGCAAAGTTCATATACCAAGGGAGAATGAACGAACAAACAACTTGGAGTTTCTCTTGGAGTACAGCTACACTAGAAGACCATTCACTCAAGAATATTAATTTTTCAATTATCTTCAGTCAAGGTGGACAAATGCATGGATGTAATAATACATTAAGGATTAGGAGGACCACATGTAATGGCTCCATTTTAATCAAGCATTGAAATAACCCATATTGGTCAACCCTAATCTGAATATGAATCTGGTGGTTACAGCCTTGGGTAATGTATAAATGAGAACAGAACGATCAATGTGCATAGGGTGCTCATGAATATCAAACATCATTTAATTAACATGACACAGCATGGACCAATCAGGTTCACCGTCTCCAGAAATCTCTTTTGTAATCAACAGTAGTGTACCGAGCAGCTCTGAGACTTAGTACGAGAGACAAAGAGCGAGAGCGAGAGATTGTCTAAGGACTGGACCATGGCTGCTCCCCCAGCCGTGCTGGATCCCCACCATCTGCCCCAGCTGCTGCCTCTCTTTAACTGCCATTCTGATTGACAATGAACCCAAAGCCCTGTGATAATTGTGGCTGCTTGGTGACTTGGGCAGGTAATGCCTTCCTTTCAGGATTTATCAAGCTCCATCTGTTCCTGTTGGTATCTGACAGAGTTAAATCCCCCATCCCCACCCTCTCACCCCCTTTCTTCTCTGCCCCTCGTGCTTATTTCCTCAAGGATCCAGAGGCCCCGCTAGTCAAGCAAATATTGGGCTTTTGTGCGAGGATGCTTATTAGAGAGCTACACGGTGACCCAGAGGGGTAACCACACCCACAAAAGAGGCGAGCATGAAGGCAAAGCATATTTGTTCAGTCATTAACTAAAGATAAAAGACTCCTTGTGGCTAGATCCCTCCCCCCTGTCCTGGTTTTTAAACCAGTCTCACAGTAAGTGTTGTGTGTCGTGTGTCACGAACAATTAGAGGTGTAGTTCTCTCACTTCCTTCTTGTGTCCTCTGCCTTACATGGCACCTTACTCAGGACTCTGCCTCATGGGAGGCTATTCAGAGAAGTGTGATACCCAGAGGTGTCAAATCACCTGGAGCAGGTGCACTCTAAATGCTGGTTAGAGCTGCCTGTGTGTGTCTAATGTAATTGGTTGGGCCTGTGTTTAAATCAGGAAAGGTGTTTCTAGATTATCTAAAGGAAACTTTACCTTAGTGAGTTACTTATGGTGTAGTTGAAGTGTGTAATTTCTGTCACTAAATTAAATTGGAAAAATAGCGATTGTTTTCAAAGAGGTTTCCAGAAGACCTCCCCATGTCAGCCATTGGTGAGATTGCCCTATCCCAAATTCACACCATCGGTTGAGTCATTGTTGCTGTGTTTGGATGCAGCAACCTATGGATTGCTTACTTTCTTTTAGTTCTCTCTGTAATATTGAACTGGAATAGGAGAAAGTCTATTACAATACAGCTTTATACACAATAAAAAAAAAAAAAAAAGTAAACTAATAGAAAGAATGCATTAGCACCAGACAGGTCGAAATGGACCATACTCATTGGAATTCAGTTGCAGGAATTCTGTGCTATGCTTTTCTTTTCACAGCACTGATAATTACTCTTGCTTATGGGGGCCTCTTATAAACTATCTGTACCATCTTCTATCCCTGCTAAACAAGACAGTCACATAAACCAAAAATAAGTTTTAACTATAAACATTAAATCTAGTGCATATTATAGCTTATTCTGGCCAAGAAATATCTATCGACTGATGTGATAAAACATATAAATTCTAATAAATATAAATGTATTATGCATACACACACACACACACACACACACACACACACACATATATATAATTTCCAATTAAGTTTATAGTGGAACATATGTTAACTTGCCAGAAATTACCATTGTAACAAGTGAAGGATACAAAGACAGCTGAAGTAGCAGACAGAAGCTCACTACTGCCACAGAGGCCCCTGCCAAGCTTATTTCTTCATTGCCAGATTCATGTAAGTTTTTGGCTCATATTTACGAAATATGTCAGTTTTACTTTGCAGAAATAGAGCGATCCTAGCCATGTGTTTGCTAATTATAGGCAGCATATTACCATCTGTTGAGAGTAGATATAATTTTAGGTCAAAATAATCAGATAATGTGTAGATTTATGGACATTAGTATTCAAAGATTATATTGAACAGAGTGTTTTATCTTTTATTAGGGTATTTCATGAGTCACACAATGTTAAGAAAAATTTCCTTATGACGTTGCTTGCACAAAACATAAAAAAAAAAAATTACTGACACGGTAAAGCAGCAAATCACCAATATGAGTAGACATTGGCGGGTGAAAAAAGTACCTGGAGCCTTATAGCACATACAGTATAGATAAACAGACAAATTCTAGTTTGTACCGCATTAAATTAGATTAAATCCATGATCAAAGCCAGTTATGCTTATTCAGAAGAGGTATGCACTGAGAACATAATGTTCAACAAACCATTACGTACTGTATATTAAAAGGTCCATTTATATTAACAAAATTAGCTCCCTGCACTAGAATCAGCTCATTAAACCTAACTACCACATGCAATCAGAGATCAAGGCTGGGAAGGGAAGGAAAAACATCCATATGAGTTGAAAGTAAATTACAGTAGAAAATTGAATAACAGTATGCTGAAACACCTTGATCAGAGGTTATACTCACTTAAATATCTCTGTTTTTTAGAGTGTAGTAACTCGCACCTCTCTGCTCCATGAAATCAGCAAATAGAAAATGTTTACGATAGTTCCACTATGAGTACAGGATGTATACACTACATTTCTGAATGTAGCTAAGAGCATTTTGAGTGGAAAGAGTAGGAAGACAACCAAATACATGGCAACTGTGTAATGATATATGTGATATGATTGGGAAAACGCATTGAAAGTACAGATACAATTATCTAGTAGTGAAATTAAACCTGAGAAAGGATATTGGTGAAAAAAATTAAAGAGGTATGACATTTTGGCTGGAGTGTCATTGGCATAGTTGTTGCTATTTGATGACAGAGTCAAAGAGACCTTTTACAACAAGAAATTGACAAACATCAATGGACCAACTGAGGATCCCTTTTTTTATATTTGGTACTTAACAGTGTCAAATTCTGTAGGTCTAGGAGAATCAAATCCAGCTTGTAAATGCTTCAGTCACTGGGAGAGAAAGGCCGTTTTTTGGTTGAGCAGCCACTATTGAACCCAGATTGTTGAGGTTAAGCAGATTGTTCTGGGCAACACACACACAAAAAAGTTGGATGGTATTTGACTAAATGCCAACCTATAATTCCAAACATGCAGAAGAAAGGCATTGAAGAAGGTCAGAGGAAGCAGCAAGATGTTGAAAGTAGGAGATGAATGTGCTGATCTTGAACGGAATGAATGTCTTGGCTGATGATCAGATGTCAGAAGAGAGGGCAGAAAGTGATGTATAACCCTGAGGTCATCAATGCATTTTCTTTCACTTAGTGTCTGCTATTTTCAGTGAGATTCTGTTTTATTGGGGGTTATTTGTTAGCCCTTGCCTGGTGGTAAAACATTGAGTTTTTGAAACCAAAGAGCAAAGCACATCAAATGACTTTATAAAGGTGGATTTCTTGGTGAATGCTGTTTTGTTTGCTTGTTTAATTGTAAAAGTAATTGTCATTGCTTTACTGTATGTATAGCCCATGTTTTGAGGGAAAATGCATTGAGAAATGGGGTTCCTTGTCACCCTGTCTGTTGCTCAGGTGTGGTGTGACTCCACAGGATGCCACTAATAAGTATCAGGAATCTCTCACTCCAGCCCGGGGCTAAAGGGAATTAAGAATACTACTGCAGACCTCATTTATACCTGACAGGGATTCAGAGTCTTGGGTTGAGGTATGATAGAATTAAGTTAATATCAAACCTAGTCTAGATTTCAGCAGATTAATGACGACCTGGGATTTAGGTCTTGGTTACTGGAGGCAATGAAGACACAGAAAATTACACAGAAAAGCACCATGTTACCCCATGCATTAACTATGGGCATTTTCTTTTATATGTGTGTCAAATTAGTCAAATATCATTTAAATAAGCAATTCGTAGAGCAACAAATCATCAGATTTACATTAAATTGTGTTGTGGGCACAATAGGATATGTTTGTAACATGCTTGATTACCCAGTGCTCAGTGATAACCCACATCAAAAATGTATTCATTGTAATAAATTGCAGTTAGTTTTTGGAATTTAACATCTCTCATGTTGCCCTTTAGGGTTATATCCCAAAGGTCAAAGAATGCAATGCATTGTAAGAGCTTTATTAGCATATGTTTTAGAGATTTGTCATTAGCCTGCTATTTGTTGGTCATGAGACCTTGACACACTGCACTGAGGGCCTCATTCATCATAAATACACTACAGGAATACAGGCATTCAAAAGGCCTTTGTTTCCTCATTAATATTCATATGCTCGTTTGCATTGTTTTCCCGCCTCAGCTCTTTCTCTTTCTCTCTCTTTACCAGACTTCTCCGTCTTATTTTCTCTGTGACTCTTTTACTTCACTGAATTTGGCTTGAAAGCTCTTTATTTCATGATGTCGAACTTTGGAAAATCTCTCAAGAAGGATTTTCCTTATCATGACTAGCTATGAGGGTTTAAAGTGTTCCACATTTTCAATCCAGTCTGATATGAGCAATCTCACTATGTTGGAATCCAGACTGCACCAGCATTTCAGCTTCAAATAAACATATCATTATCTAGTCAACTGAGTCAAGAGTTTTAAAGGAATAAGTTCAACCAAAATGGAAATTCTTTCATCATTTACTCACCCTCATGTTTGACTTTATTGCTTCTGTGGATAACTAAGCACATCATTCAAGGTGAATTTGTGAAATGGAGCTGCAGATTTGTTAAAAACAATATTTTACTCAAAATAAGAAATCTTAGTGAATCACTTCTATCATTAAGAGCTAGGGTGGATCTCAGGATTTTCAGAACATACATATCTATCTGTTCCTCAATCAAACTTACATACCTACAAAATATGGCTTTAGAATAATTATATTTAATGCAGTTGAAGTCTTTGAAACTACTATTATGATATGTTTATGGTGCTTTCCTGTTCATTTTGAAGCTTAAAGATTCAATCTTTTTTTGTTGTAATTGCATGAGAAAAAAATATGTATATATATATAAAAAAACAGAGTTACTGATGACAGAAAATTATTTTTTAACTATCTCTTTCATTTTCTGTGAGCTTTTAGACCTGGCTCTGAAAATGTATTCAGACAGCCAATCAGCTATCACTAACCCATCTGTGCTGTTTACAGATTTTAATTGTTTGACAGTTCTTGTTTATGTCTTGTCATTTGCAATTACAATGACCATGCTGGTAAGCAAGTTAAATGATGCTCAACTAGTGGGCTGTTTTCCCCCCCTCTCTTTATAGACTTCAACAAGATTTATCTGTCATGACACTTTAACTTGATCTGTTCAATCTACTTAATAATATAACATTTACACATTTTCTATGTTGGGTAGACTCTAAAATGTACAATATTAACAGATTGACCTTCAAAGATGTACAAATCTTTACAAATAACCTGGTCTGAAAAGAAACGTCCAGAACATTTCAGACAGTTTGTGTTAAAGATGTTGTCATCGTGTTGATACTTTATGCAAATGTACTAAAATATAGGTGTGCTACAATCAGACTTAATGTATGAATACTAATGATCTCACATTGGCCACAACTGGATACATGGTAATGTAAACCAACCTTCCTTACTGCATCAAACATTTAATTGCTTGTTATTTTTGCCTGCTGATCCAAAGCTGCATGCTTTTTTTTTATCACATTATGAACTTCCCCCTGCTAAGTAAATCGTTGTTATTGACTTTTCATTACGATGTAATGGAAAACACAACTTATTCCTCATTTACACTTCACAGACACCCTCGCTCATTCTAATTGGAACACTGCAGGAACATTTATGATGCCTTCTTTTGTCAGTTTCTTAATGTACTGAACAAATGTCTTGCCCCGGTGCCCTGAAGGAGATCATGCTCTGCATGTTTTGCCCACTCAACCTTCGGTGTCTACCAAGAAGGCAAACCGCACCAGAGCTTGGTGAGAAAGTCCATGTAAAGATCAAAGACAACGCAATCAATAAGATATATAACATAACAAATAATGCCAAGGGTAGCTCATTAATCCTAACAGAGCCTTATTACACTGTCTGCAGGTTTGTCCTGCCGGGTCACTTTGCTGTGTTTATTGAAATTCAGCACACTGGAGTCAAAACACAGAGAAAGATCACACTTCAGCAATATTGCTAGTACAACTGAGGGTCAGCCAAAGTGACCTGAAAGTTGGGGGTGGTTTCTTTGGATTGTTTGTTTGTTGGTTTGTTCACTCAAATGAGCTCATGTTTGATGTGTAAATCATTGTATGAGTTAGTTTATACTCACCCGTTCAGCGACAATACTGAATGGATGGGTTTACCTGATACTGTACATACAAACAACAATGGGTCATAGTTTGCTCATATCAAACCTGTTCCCACTCCTAAGGCATTGCATACCACTATGTAGATATCAAAAACTAGTATCTTCAAGGCGACATCTTTTTCACTAAAAATAATCTACATTTGTATTACACTGAAACTAATCTCTCATCATTTCTTAGTCCCCCCTGTGGTGAAAATCAAGCTTTTAATGTTGTTTATATGTCTATGTGTTTTTAATATGCTTTAAGACAAACCATGTACAAATTCATAATTGCTCAGTATTTTCTCCTTAAAACAAAGACAGTCTCAAAAACACGGTTTGAAATTGCTGGTGTTTCTGATGTCACAAACTACCTTGTAACCAATCACGTCAACGTGTGGATTTCTGAGCTGGTGAGGTGGGGCTAATTTACATATTCATAGAACCACGTATATTATCATTTAAATATGTCATTTTGGTGATCAAAGATGGGTTTTGAGGGATACAATTATTGACTACAGGGGGACTAACATTTGGCCACACTTTTAACTGTTCATTTCTCAAGAATTTAATTGTAAAATCAGCTGTCCCCATATGTGGAAAAAGTCCAAATGATGAAATGTTGGGGAATAATAAAAGTTCTCTAGATGTTCTGCTTTGATGAGTTTTCACCCTCTGTCCGAATATGCTTAGGCAAAAACGTGTATGAAAACAAAACGGTAGTATGCCTGAGTTCAGTAATAGTGACCTATACTACTACTGGCGAGATTCTGAAGTGGGCATCCAATGGACACTTTACTATCCCATGAAGCCACTGGAGAGGAGTTGTGAATGGCAGTGAAGCGATGCAACTGACATCGTAAATCGCATGACAATGACAACATGGCATATTTATTACATCCAGATTTTATTCACACTACAGATGGAACATACTTTTTTAATAATAATAATAATAATAATTCATTACATTTATATAGCGCTTTTCTCGGCACTCAAAGCGCTTTACATAGAAAGGGGAATCTCCTCAACCACCACCAATGTGCAGCATCCACTTGGATGCTTAATGGTTGTTAAATTAATCAAATGTATACAACATTGGACGCAGCTTGGTTGTTCTTTTTTAAGTTTTCTCTTTTGGTTAGCCGATAAAAGCTGTGATCACACCAAAGTTTGTGCTCCATTCACTTACGTATACTGTATATGTCAGCATGGGAGACCCGGAACTCAAGCTCATTTGACCAAACAAGGTCAAAACACCACAGATTGACCTCTTGGATTAATTCAAAAGCTTAAATGTTGCATGGTTTATAGGCTCTGAAGGTATAAATATGCTTCCAATAGTCACTTATAAACTCTGTTCAAAGTTATTTTCTAGTTGGCCAACTAAACAAGAAAATCCTATCCCTGTCAAAAGCTGACCTTTTAGAAAACACCAGAGAAAAGAAAACATCAGATTTCAATTTGAAAGTTAAATCCCAACTATCATCATCGCCCATGTTTTTTTAAAATGCATTTGCACCTCATTAAATGAGTAGACAAATCCATGGACATATTTTATATTGAAATTGTTAAGGATATTATGAAAAATGAGTTCCATGCAGACAAAATGTATTGACATCAAAGGTTTCTCATTGAAAGTAATGGGGTGACTGTACCTGTCACTATAAAGATGTTAAAGGACACCTATTATATGGATTATTTGACTCTTTGGAGGAAGAACCTGTTGTTGTCATATCCCTTAGATTTTTATGATATGGGTACAGGTGACATTGGACTCACAAAACATCTGCTGGGATGGTACAATCCAGAATGATATCCAGCATATCCCTCGGTGCCCTTGAAGGCAAGGTGTCCCTGCATAGCCAATCCATCACAATCAATGCCAGATCATTTATATTAAATGCCTTTTTTAAAGCAGTTCCAGTGACACTGTGTTTGGAAACCAGCTTGACTGGAAACAAAGCAGTAAACTGGCCTGTACCTGTCCCTGTAATTTACCACCCCAATGAACAGGAAGGCTAAAGACTCCAAGGTCCAGATCTTGATGTGAAATAACCCCCGGCCCATTTGATCTCTATTCTCTGGGTGCTGTGGCTCCCTGCCAGAAAGGTGAGCAAAACCCATTAGAGGGGTCTTGAGTTTACTGAGAGCAATAATGCAATTTACATAAATAGTATGTCTGTTGGTCGTTCCATTAATCTTACTGACATCTTAAACAGGCAATTTATTTATATATGATATGAGCAGAACAGGATTAATTAAAAGCATTTTTTGTTATTAACATACAAAATACTATAGGTCTAGCTGTGACAAAAAGTAGTTGTCCCGAAGGATTCAGCACTGTCCCGAAGGATTCAATTCAGCAAATTAGGACGCAACAATCTAAATTAAGAACGCTTTCCTTGTCTCTTCAATAAGCTTTTTTTATCATCTAACAAAACAAATGAAACTAGATTTTTACATTTTCAGAAGAAAGGGTTTTCAGAATGTTGACAGACAATTGCTATGCAGTTGCTAAGTGTTCTGGGTGGTTTTTAGTGCAATGTGGTTGCTAACTTGTTCTGAATGGTTGCTAGGTGTTTGCTTACTGGCTCAAGTCTAAAGAGCTAATCCCCAAGTCTTGATGGTATTCTGGGCTCTATATAGAAACGTTGAAAAACGTGACCTCTTAATGAGTCTTTGACTAAAAAATATCTTAAAATAAAAACTTACTTAAAAAGCAATACTTGTTTTTGAAGGAAGTCTCTTATGCTTGCCAAGGCTGCATTTATTTGACCAAACATACAGTAAAACAGAAATATTGTGAAATAGTATTAATTCTTATATATTTTTTTAAATAACTTTTCTATTTAATATAAAAAGTACTGTATTCCTGTTATGCCAATGCTGTATTTTGTTACATGATCCTTTAGAAATCATTATCAATGTTGAAAAAAAGTTTTGTTGCTTAATGGTTTGGTGGAAAGCGTGATGCGTATTTTTCAGAATTCTTTGAACAAATACAAATATTTGATAACATTGTAAATGTCTTTACTGATTCTCAAACGACTCGTCCGATGATTCAGTCTCTCTAAATCCCTCCCTCTTCTCAGCTATATTACAGACTGCATGATAGGGAATATTTGTAAAACCATAATAGGGGCAATTTAATATTGTAGTGCTGTGTTGCAAGAAAATTTATGTTGTTTTAAGCATTTTTTTTTTAAATTATTATTATTATTGAGAAATAAATATTTTGAAATATAACTGCACTTTGTTTTGCAGTTCATGTTATGGGAAAATTGGTCTCATTTTTTTTTTTTTTTTTTGTCAGACAGCTGAAAATTGTCCTAAATGTCATTTGCCAATAATTGTAAGAAACTAAATTGCAAGTATATTGTGCAAATCATTTATATAAATAGCAAAAGTTGCACATACTGTAACTTTAAGTCTATATCTCTAAGCAAGCACCACTAAAACAGTTTTAAGTGTTTCGAATAAAGTTTCTCAACCCTTCACAGCAGTATAATATAAACTTGATAGGGGTTTTTCCTGTGCCATCCAGTTACATCATGAACATGCCACATTGCTGAGTGGAATGAATGCTGTTCTCTCTATGAATCACCCCTGGATTTGAAATATGACTGTAATATTCTGGTAATGCCATGAAACATTTTAATTTTCCTCTGACATCACTATATACCAACCACAAGTACGTGAATGCACTCTTTGTGAGACTGACTTCACCAATGGCAACTTTCTGTATACATGTCTAAATACTGTCTATATCATTTAAATGTATTTATATGGAACTTAAAGTGCATGTTTAAATTCCATTTAGCAGAGCATGTTATATCCTGCCTTGGTAGGAAGAGTTAACCATTTTGCTGATAGGAATATTGTGGATTTATTCAGTGAGTCTGGTTAAGGTTACCAGAATATAATATTGGTAACACACTTGATAGTCCACTTTAGACATTCTATTAATTACAAGTAACTTTGCAACTACATTTCAACTACCAGTCATTGGAGTGTTAGTAGACTGTCTGCTTAATAATAATAATATTATCTGCTTTATTTTGATGGTTCCCCAACAGACATTCTACTGATTATAAGTAACTTTGCAATATGTCAACTTATTCTACTAACCCTAAAAGTCTAATACGAATACTCTTATGAGAGTTATTTGACATGTATTTGCAAAGTTACTTATAGTTTGCAGAATGTCTAAAGTGGACTATCGAAATACTGTTTTGTAGATGTTGATTTATGATGGAATCAGGAATGGAAAAGTTACAACAAAATGATAATACTGAATGAAAATTGATTACTGTCTACTGTCTTAATGCATGTTCCTGGTCTTCCTGTGACCGATTAAACTTAAGCTATTCTCTGAAGCGTTGGCTGTACTAAAATGAGGATAGATAGGCACACGGAAATGTAATCCATCTGACACAACTCACTCTGCGTCTCCTGTGTCCATACCTGCTTGAGGTCTAAAAGGCCAGACTTGTCCTTGATTCCCCTCAAAGGGAAATTACCCTGGATGTTGAATATGAGCCAGACGCTCATATTCATACCTTGCAGGTGTCTAAAGTCAAGGTCTTGGGCTTGTTCAAGCAATCCTCCCGATCTAATCAATATGTCATGGAGCCTAGAATCGAAGTGAAATACCTCGGGCACGCCTCCTAATAAGATATTTGCAGCCATAAATGTAAGGATTAACGATAACAAATGACATGGGAGGCTGAGGTATGGCTCGCCGGTCCCTTCATGCATGAGATTTCAGGACGGCGTTATGCTGTCATCAGGTTCATTACCCTGACTGCGTTATGGCCCGACTGGGCTGAGTTCAATCATGCCGCACGGCAAAAATGCCCACAAGATGAAAACATAGGCTGGGCATGGATTTATCAAAGCACTCTCATACGGTATTGAATATGATAAACAAGGCAGAGGGTATCCATTATGATTTTGTCAGATTCCTTAACTTTGACATAAATAATAAATAGGCAGACTGATGGGCTTTCCAAGTCAAAAAGGGGGAGTATTTCCATAATCACAAGAGCAATAAAGACAATCATTTACAAAAGTGGTAATAAATATGTCCGCTAATGTAGACTTACATCGCATACGATCATTAATGAATGCCTCAGTGACGCTGGTAAATTTTTCTTGCACCTTTGAACAATAAAAGACAAGTGTGTCTATATTACAGGTCATTGCTTGTGCATAAATATCACATAAGATCAAAATGAGCAGTATGCATTGCTATCAGAGGATATACAATCAGAGGATATACAATAGCATAAAATTGGCTGTAAAATAATATGTCAGATTTTACAATTTAGGGGCCATTTACACAGCATAGTTTTCAACTAAAAACGGAAAACTTTTCATGCGTTTTGACCGTTCATTTACATGACGACGTTTTGGCAGCCTTAAAGCTTTTGAAATCAAGTTTCAAAGTGCAAATTTTTGAAAACAATACCGTTATAGTCTCAGTGTGAACAGCAAAAATGTGAATTTGTAAAAACTGTAACGTGCATATTACGTGTTTATTCTATAGGCGCTTAATTTTCTTTACAAAGTGACATCACCAACTAATGGCATGGCATGCATAATACAGCGCTTTTAGTCGTTTCACAGATCCTTGTGAACGTCATGTTCTATGTGAACCCAAGTCATTATTTTACGATATAAAAAAAAAAAATCTTGGTTAGAGTACTATGGAGCCCCACACATGACATGCGTAGAAAAATATGTATATTGTGGCCACGAATTAAGAATTCGTTGTCTCCTTTTAATAAATTCGTTTTAAATTCGTTCACTCGTTTAGTCAACGAGTCAACGAATCAAGAATTCGTTCCCACGACTTGTTAATTCGTCCTCTTGTTTTAGTAAATCGTGGTGGCCACCTTGAATTTGTTTCCTCGTTTTGATTTAACTAAAACCAGGGAACGAATTATTACAATGCGGCCATGATTTAGTAAAACGAGGTTGAACAAATTATTATATTGTATGCACGATTTACTGAAAATAAGGGACTGAAGTAAAGGGACCCCCCCGCCCACCGCCCCCTCCCCCCCCTCTGCATGTTATGTGCAGTGCACCAGATTTCTGTAAATTGAAAAAAAAAATATTGCAAAATTAACATCATGTGTTGATGCTGTCATTTTGTTCTTCCCTTACCCAAGGGATCAGACACTGGCCAGGAGCACGTCACTCTTGTGTTAATGAACTTCCTAGGCTTGACCTTTCAGTGGGGCGTTTACATGTGGCGGACGCATGTCAGACATGTTTGACTGTTGGCCTGTGAATAGGTAGGAGGTAATCAGCGTTGTTTAAATTCTGCTTTGCATATGCATGCATCATTAATTAAATGCTAATTAGGACCAAGCCGTACTTGTGACTCTCCTTCCAAAGCCATCAAAGAAAGGTTACTGCAGGGGACGCAAAACATAGATCAAGTTATATATCTAAATTTATCTCATGATGTTACTAGAGTTTTTTTTTTTTAACTAGCTTAAAATGTGTCAAGTTCTTAGAAATGTAATTTGTATTCTTTCATTCGGTTTTTACCATTTTCAAGAAGACATTCAGTCAAAAAAAAAAAAAAAAAAAAATCATGTGATAACCATCAAGTAAAAAGTACTTACACCTTAAATGAATGTGTATTTAAAGGTAAATTTATTTTTTACTAATTTTTAATTTAATTATTATTAAATTACATTTTATAACTTGAACTAACCCTGCCTTGTCATAAAAATGTCAAATGGTCTGATATTTTAAGAGACATGTTGGGTCTGCATGGTCCTCCATTTATTTTATTTTATTTTATTTTATTTTATTTTATTTTATTTTATTTTATTTTATTTTATTTTATTTTATTTTATTTTATTTTATTTTATTTTATTTTATTTTATTTTATTTTATTTTATTTATTTTAAAAATCATGTGATAACCATCAAGTGAAAAGTAATACCTTACAAATAGTCATGAGGGTCCTCTCTTAATTTTATTTAATTATATTAATATTATAAACATGACATTGTGGATGTTGTGCCCAAAACAAAAATATTTAAATGAATTTTATTGCATTTAAATTTAATTTGATTAAATATTTAAATGAATACTTATTCATCACTGTCATTGACCCAACCATATCTCATAGCAGTTGATGTCAATATTTGTTTTAATTTGAACTGAATGTCCTTTCCACACTCTTCTTCACTTCTCTGTGACTCTATTCTGAGTCACAAGTTTATTATTGGTGACAAACACCCAAAAGGCATATGAATTATATATCATGAGCGTAGTTGAAGCTTTACCAAACCCTTCCTACAGGTTTGTGTCTGTTGCCGGAGGGTAAAACTGTGTCAGTTGTGGGTGTGTGTAACCTAACAGCCTAAGTGAAGCAGGGTACATAACTCCTGACAGAAAAACTCGCATGCCATCAAGTGACACTGGTTCAGATTTCATCTGGCAAACCAAAAAATGGATGACATCTGCTCTTCCAAATATGCCAGTGTAACTGGAAAATTTTAATTTTATATTTATATAATCATATCCTGCCATTTTTTATAAAACTGATTCGAATTGCCTGTTGTCTCTATTTGATGATTTTTCTTTCGTGTTTTTAGCATCGCTATCAGTTCTTCCAGAGATTCCCAGTGTGTCATTTGCAGTCTTTGTGGTCTAGATGTGAAGCTAAAACAGTTCTTTTGAGGAACTAGTCCACGTCTCTCTGTGGGTCCTGGATTAGGTTGTTGGAAGCCCATGACTAACATCTTGCAGTTGAGCTTTTCTCTTATCCCTGCCTGCCAATTCCCACTGCACAGTCGACTGAGGACTCAGAGCTTGATTCATGCCAAAGGGGGCGGTTACTGAGGTACTTCAAGCACCTATTGCCTTTTAGCTAATAAAAATGCTTATATACATTTAAGAAATATACAAGAGCAATCAATATTTGATGTAGCAGTGGAGGCCTTTGTGCCACCACAGCAGCTCAGATAGGACCCAGGAGAAGAGAAATGTATTGTATTAATCAAGATGTGATTCACAGCTATGTCATCTCTCAGATGAAGGCATTTGAAAAGTGGAAAATGTCTGGTAGTAAAAAAAAAAAGCAGATTTTTTTTTTTTTTTTTTTTCTCGTTTGTGGTCTACAAATTACATGCAATTTGCTAGGGGGTTCTGGGTGGTTGCCAGGGTGTTGCTATGTGGATGCTAGGTCTCTATGATATTCTGGCCCAATATATGGCTTGTCACCCTCCTGTTTTTATTGCCTGGTTACATCATTAATGTGAATCATTGCTGTGCGGTATAAACGCTGTTCTGAGGGTCTCTATGCTGTCCGGACGCTCTGTTCAAACTAACATCGATTTTGTCTCTCGAGGTCGCAGGTCATTAGGTCACTGTACTGTTGGTCGCTATAAGTTGTGTCTACTCCTGAATGCCATAACTTTATTGGTGGACTGCGAAATTGGCTGTAGTGTTTGAAAATCGGATCGTAAATGAGATGTATTGCCAATTAAAACAATATGCCATTTTATTTTTCCGTGCTATAGTAAAAATGACCATTCAGGGGAAAGCATTTGTACAGTGCATAATAAATGATATGAAGAAAAATGATTGTCAATATATAGGGGTGTTACAATATATTATGTCACAATATATCGCAATACAAAAATGCAACAATATGTATCGTGGATAGTGACAATCTGTATTGTGTATAGTTCACCCAAAATGAAAATGGCTGCGTTAGAGAAAAAGTTATAAAAAACAAGTTTACAGAGTTTTAGTGTCAGTACTACATTAAACTACTATACATAATGTTGAATATAATGTATAATAATGCAATGTGGTAATATCTGTGGTTCTTGATAATGCCAAATGTCTTATGTTACCAGTAAAAAGTGGCCTACATTATTTTAAATTTCTCTAGTTAGTGACAGAGTGCAAGCATATTCGTCTAAAATAATTCAGTATTTTCAGCTTCAGAATAATTAATATTTTTATTCTGGTCTTATGTATATGTATGTCTGTGTGTGTATATTTATGGTATGGTAGATGCGATTCATTGTGATTAGTCACTTTGACAGCACTTATAGTCACAAGTATTTTTATTTTTTACGTTTTATGTGAACAACGACAATAACAGAATCATAGAGCAGTGACATCAAACCCTCTTGAATTCACTCGACTGATCACGTGACCTTCTCTGACTTCACTTCCATTGGTAATCGCCACATTGATTTGTTGCTGACTTGCATTAAGTTAACTTTTCTCAACTTTGTTGTGCAGCTGGACACGACTACATGGTATCGACAACGGACGCTGAACATAAACAACTTCCTATCTCTTTGTTGCTAAAAATTGGTGTCACCGTGAACACCCCCACCACATTGTTATTAATCAGGAGCCAGTGATGTGGTTCCCAATTATGTCATCTGTCAGAAGACATTTGAAGGAACGGCAGAGAAAGTCTGCTAGTACAACGGAAAATCCTATTTATTCTGGTCTTCTTATCCCTCTTTTGAGACCTGGCATGAGGGGGAGACTCCTCCCCGCCGCACCCTTCAGATGAGAAGCTGAAAAGACCAGAGGGAAAGGGAGAAGCGAAAAAGAATGAGGCACAAACAGCGTCTCAGGCAGGGCTCCAAGTGGAGCTGTCCACATTCTCCTTCCTTGCTCAATGTTCCATGACAACAAGGTGAGATGAACAGCAGAGGTTAGTCTGAGCAGCTGCTTCCTGGGTTGGAAATTCCAAGCATTGAGGACCATCTGTCTATATGCTCACTGATGTATATGGGAGCCATCTATCAGACTGCAGCCCTGCAGCTGCCGGCCCGTCAGGCCTGCTGCCTTTCTCTAGGCGCCCCAACAATGGAAGTCAGTTCTTCAGCTTGTGTCACCCAGAATGGCTGATTTGATTAAGTCCCGAGCTCTCATTATGTTGGGTAGGGGTGTAGAATTTCAATGATAATCCATAATGCATGACCATTTTTTTTCTCCTCTCCGTTTTTTTTTTTATTTGTTGCCATGGCAACATAAATTCAAGGTTACTGGCTCAGACGCATAATTGGGTGTGCACTGAGCGCTGAAGAGGTGCTGTTAAAATTCCCCTCATGAAAGTGGAGCATCAATCATGTTGTCGCAGATTGCAAAGTACTCATAATCAGATGAAATGCCTTGGAGAGAGAGATGGAGAGAAAGAAGGAGAGTGTGTGTGCGTGCATCTTACTTTCATTGAAGCTAAGGATTGAATGGGAGCACTTTGTCTCTTTCGCTCTGCCTAAGCAAAACTGGACTATCTCTGGCAGTCACACAAGCCTTTTTTTATGCACTTTCTTGTAACTTGGTCTCACTTCATTTGACTCCGCTAGGCTCTCTGAGGCAGGAGTGTGCGCAGCTCTGAAATGAAGGGAATCATTTCTCACTAGAGATCACAAGCCCTATGACAACTGCAGCCAGAAACCCGTAGCTCATCAAACATATTTTAACATCAGACAAAAGACCAGATTTCCACCCTTGTGGCTTTCTAACAGTGTTGAAAATCCTATCATGCTGCTTATATCTTACAACTTTTTCTTTTGGGGGTCAGAGATTTGGTTTTAGATGTCGCAGCCTGCATATTTTATCTCAGTTTTGTCCGTCTAGAAGTAGTGTCAGCTCATGCCACTGTCGCCAAAAAAAGTGTCCAAGTGTGTATTTGTTTAATGGTGAAATACTTTTTACAAAGACTGTACATTTAAATGCATTGCCCCCTAACACTGATCGATAGTAATGATTTTGAGAACCAAATCAGCGTAGTAGAATTATTTCTGAAGAATCGCGTGAAGACTGCTGAATATTAGAACAAATTACATTTTTAACAATTTTTATATAGAAAATAGCTTTAAAATTGTTTTAGTATTTCACAACAGTGCCGTTTTGACTGTTTAGTCTTACCGATCCCAAACTTTCAAACTGTAGTTTACGGTAGGCTAGTTATAAAATAATGTGTGTGTGCGTGCAAAATGTCCCCACACATTTTTTGGTCCCCGCGTGGAAAACAGCTTATAAGTCATACTAAGTTATGTTTTTTGAAAATGTAAAAATGCAGAAAGTTTTCTGCGATGGGTAGGTTTAGGGGTAGGGTTAGTATAGAATATACAGTTTGTACAGTATAAAAATCATTATATCTATGGGGAGTCCCCATAAAACATGAGTGTGTGTGTGTGTGTGGTATTAATGATATAATGGTAAAACGTATATCCGGCACTTCTGTTGCTCTGATATTTAGTATAAGCCTCTTCATCTTTCATAAATGTAAATAAGGACAAATCAGACTCCAAGGACAGATTATGGGTCAGGGTCTCTCTGTTCAGGGAATCTGTCTCTCTGTGGGCGTATGGAGTAACGTTCAACGCTCAAACAGAAACATATGTACAGGCTTGATTTCCCTGTCAAGTTTACCTAAACACTGCAGCAACCTTTTATGATAAGCCTGTTTGTGTGCAGCCAGCGCAAGCCATAAATTACAATGTTTAAACCAAGTCACTCACACTGCTTCAATACAAGTGGCAAATTAAACTTCATATATGCAACAACAGTTGTTCCATATAAAAGACTAGCGTGAGAAAAAAAAAAATCACCTTCAAAGCTCTGTGTGCGTGAGGAAACAGATATCCTTTAGGAGTACAAAGAAGAAAGGAGGGTTATTGTCATCTTTTTTTAAAGACAGTGAAAAAGGCCATTTGTTTCAGGTTCAATTTCTCTAGCTGATGCTGTATTTATCACATAAGGGAGTCTGATGACTGCGGCTCCACAGGGATCCAGGCAGGGATCACACTTGGATTTTAATGAGCTCCTGATCCTGTACACACTCGCACAGGTGTGGATCTGCCAGGAAGAAGCTCGGGTTCATATTTATCCTTCCTGTCAGTCCAACCCAGTCAATTGATGGCTCCTGTAAAATTGACGTTTTTTCATCGCGCTGTGAATCATTGTGAGTGATGATTGATTTTGATATGAGCCTGCAGGGATGACAGCACCCGGCTTTCCAAGTCATTCCCGGGACATGTTTGTGTCATTCTAGATTTTTTGATGATGAATGATAAAGCATATGGAGCAAATATATTCTAGTTCATAAAACTGGCAATAAGAATCTAATTGCTTGAAAAATCTATTTGTTCTTGATTTTTGTGAAGCTGTCACTCAATATTTTCACTTCTCATAACAGAGATGTAATTATGCCAATAAATAAATGATTTATAGTGGGCTCCAAAAGTATGAAGCTATTTTTAAAATGTAAATTTATAAAATAAATGTATAAAATGATCTATCTATCTATCTATCTATCTATCTATCTATCTATCTATCTATCTATCTATCTATCTATCTATCTATCTATCTATCTATCTATCTATCTATCTATCTATCTATCTATCTATCTATCTATCTATCTGTCTATCTGTCTGTCTGTCTGTCTGTCTGTCTGTCTGTCTGTCTGTCTGTCTGTCTGTCCAAATTATTTACATATGCAATTATTTATTATGTTACAAATTATTTTTTCATTACAAATTTTGGTCACACTTTAGTTTAGGGCCCAATTCTCACTATTAACTAGCCTGTACCTACGACTTTTACCTCAGTAATCTTCTAATTACTATTAATTGTTAGTAAGGAAGTTGCTATGTTTAGGTATTGGATTAAGGGATATAGAATGTGGTCACACAGAAAAAGGCATTAATATGTGCTTTATAAGTATGATAAACGGAAGCAAGCTTTAAAATGCATGCTAATAAGCAACTAGTTACCAGTGTTACCCAAATTATTATGAATATTCTTAGAGACCCACAGAAAACCAGTAGTGCTATTTGAGTGGTGTGTGCAAAGTAGGAAAGCTGAGGGTCCACAGCAAAAGAACTAAAATAATTCTGTCCTCATTCACTATTGACCCAGTAGGGTATGGAGGTCTTTGTCCTGCATTGTATTTGGAGAACATTGTTAGAGCTTTTGTCCCTTCAGCATTTAGCCTGCGTCTCAAAGCAGTGCTGGAGCTCTGCAGTGTGAAACTGGGACTGTTTTATTGGCCGAGGAACAGCTGTTTGGAATCAAGCTGAATTTGGTCTCTTCACATCAATATATTACAGATGTTTTTAAACCAAAAATGAATGATGAGCGTGGACTCATAAGGTTTAGGGCAAAATATTTGCATTTAGCTACCAGCGAAATCTCAAACTACTGACCTGAGGGCATTTATCTCCAGCATGGCTGAAACTGGACAAAAACAGCCAGAGCTTAAGGCCCTGTAAGAAGCCCAACTTAGAGTCTCTGGACCAGATATTCATACATAATCTCCCCCCATTGTGCTGTTTACAAGGTCAAGGTTACAGGGTCATTGCTTGGTGGATTAGTTAAATTGGCATACTCTTTCTTCGTAATGGATTACTGACTTGGTGGCTGGATGCTTAATGTCACTTTTATCAGGAACTGAGAATGATAGCAGAGGATTTGAAACTCAAAACAGACAATTGGAGCATCTCAATAGATATTGAGCACAGAAGCAGGATAAAGCGTAACCTGGCTGGGCCTCAGCTGATAAGATTGAAAAAATCCACTGTGAGGCCCTGACAGTCATAGGGATCATTTGGATGATTTATGCAGGGAAATTGTATTTGCTAAGCAAGGGAGATAATTGAATAAAGCAGTTCTTGGCCCGGTGCAGGATATGTGGCAGCTCTTCTGTAGAAAATGATCCTGCTCTGCTTCTTACAGGCAGCAAGATAAGAGGCCAATATTTGCTCGATGCCCTGATATCCACTGCCTCAAGCTAATGTGCTTTTACACTTATTGAATATGAGGATGATCACACAATTTTTTTTTTTTTTTTTTGTGCAATATTCTGCGAATATTCTGTTTGTATCTTTCAGTAATACAATTTACTATTCAAATAAAAGTAAATAATACAATATATTTGTATTTTTAAATAAGAAATATAAAAATATTTGATTGTTTTATTTCTAAAATGTGTTTAGATGCACTTTATTATTATTTTTTTTTGTACCTACTTACTTACTTGTTTACTTACCTTCTTACTTACCACTTTAAACAGTTGGATAAGTTGCAAAAGAGGAAACAATGTAGAAAAGAGGGTGAATAAAGTCAGGTAATGTTGCAAGCTGGACTTAAACTCCATGATATCTAATGCCTCAATGCCCAATGCCTATTATATAAACTCTTATTTTATTTTAAAATCAAGTTTGTTTGTTTTATATTTATTTATTTTATATTATATTTTATAAATTAATCATTTTATTTTTATTTTATTTTTTAATTATGTATTTATTTATTTTCATTTTTATTTAATTGATTATTTTGTTTTTTAGTTTACTGTTTTCTATACTTGCAGTTTTTAAATAAATATTTTTGTATTAAATGGACATGTTTATCTTTTCATTGAAATGCCATTTAATCATTTTCTTTTTTAAAGGTATTAAAAATAATAAAGGTATAAATTTTATTGTGCACTTTTTTTTTTGCATTTTATTTTATTTGACCACTTTTAACAACTGGTACAAGAGGAAAGAATGGGGAGCAGTGGAGAAATCGAATCAGACAATGTTGCATGCTGGACTTTTTCTCACACGAACACCTCTGTCCGATGCGTCAGAGCATGTGCCATTAGCCACGGGGCTCACGGCACTCCTAAAGATACACTTTTAAGATTTCAGCAAGTCCAATCAGAATATACCCTGCCTGAGAGGTGTAAAATTTGAAAGCAGTCATAAAATAAAACATATTCCCGATGCTTCTCTGTACATTGCTTCTAAACACACTGAGCCTTGTTGCTGAGTTGCATGCGTGTCCGCTGCCCGTTCTCTTTTTTTTATTTTATTTTCTCGCAGTTACGGGCAGTTGCTGTTAATGGTTGAGGGCAGAGGCAGACCCAGAGGAACACTGAATAACTGGGACACAAAAGGAGCTCTGTGTGTGTGAGGAGGTCACATCTGCTGTGCTCCCTCACTCTCTCTCTTCTACACAGACAGAGCAGCACCAATAACAACAGCGGAGGCCCTGCGTCTGGCCCCTGTCTTACAACGGCCCTCCTGTGCTGCTCTGGGCCGCTGATAGACCATGACATTTCACTGGGCACCCATTACTGGCCCTGTCAGTCCTTCTGTTATCACACGCTTGCAAACAGAAATATGACATCATAAAACGCCCCTGTAACGTGAGCCCACGGCCACTCAGGATAATGGCTGAGGTGTAAAATTAGTGTTTTGGTAATAACATCTCAAAGAGGAAAAAAAAACATGAAAGGTCACATTTATGTTGGGGGAAAAAAGGTAGATGGATGTTTGAGGGCTAGAAAAGAGGGTGTCATTGAAAATGATCTAAAATAAAGAGGTTTTGCTGTGTGATGGATGTATTTAGTCTTATCTTCATGAAAGGCTCCACACCAATTACCACCCGAAGCACCACTGTTTACACGCGCTTCCTGGCGCTAGCAGCTGTTTTTGATGGGCTCCCATTTCGACAAATACATTTGATGAAGGTTCTTGAAGGTGAGGAGGCGCATTTAACACGTATGAACTCTACCCTTTCAACAGCAGCTGGCTAAAACACACCTTGCTTGTTGCCGTTCAAGATGTTGTCCATGAAAATTAAAGGCCGCCCTGTGCCACAGCGATTATTATGTTAGCTATTGACTCGGTAAACAGTGATTAAATGTATTTACCTCTAATGAGCTTGGGAGCAGATAAAGCTACTGTAAAAATCATTAGCGGTATACAGTGGATATTCTGTTAGGGACGGGTCAAAGCCGGTTCAATAGTATCTGTCGCGCCTTGTTAAGGTAACTTTCACTGTTTATGTTAGTTGGTAGACTTCTACCAGGCTTATACATTACCAACATTCAAGTATGTTATTGTCAACATGATCAAAACTCTGCTGAAAAAACTGTTGTATGCAATCCTGTATATGCCTTCTGCCCTATGATTGACATGCAGGTCATAGTTTTATTTTTTATTTTTTATTAAGTAAAAGGCCTTTCAGCCTAATTCTAAAAACGCTTTCCTTCATGTCTTGGTTCACATGACCTTTTGCTCTGAAATCTTTAATACTTTTTAGAATGTAAGCATAAGAATACCTTTTATATTATTAGTAATAACTGCAGAGCTTTGATGATAAGTCCAAGCTTTTAAATATCATCTTGCCAAGACACATTATTTGGAGATACAGATTGACATGTTATATTTATTTGCATTTTATGTAAGTAGTCTGCTATACTGTTATAAAGATGTGATTGATTTACATCCAAAGATATCAGAATTTCATCTTACCTTTTGGCCATATGAATATCAGCAACTGCACCAAATTGCATATTTTCAGTTTGGGCCTATGAATAAAATTAAGGCTTTTTTTCCTCCTTTGAGTGTGAGCTCAATATTCTCACTATATCATACTATATTAGCCAAAAACTATAAGCTAATAATATGTTAATGTATCAAATATAATACAAAACATAAAACACATATGCAAACTTTTTTAATGTTCTAATAAAAAAATAAAAAAAATCTGACTATATGTCAGGCTTTACAGTGTTAAAGATCTATGTATGTTGTGATCAAATTATTTTTGCTTTCAGACAAGGTTTTAATTGGTAAAACGCTGCATTTTTCGATCAGACTGATTTATGACAATGCCAGCATTTCTCTAAATTGACCCTCTGACCTTTTTTTCTGCTAAGGATAGTACTGTTAAAATCAGTGGCCAGTGCCTTGAATACTAAAGACAGGCTCAATGGAGAGAGAATGCAGTGGTTTTTCAATGAGTGGGTCACGGGAGGTCACGGCACACGATAACTCCTATTCAACACTTAATTGCTGGTTGAGAATCTAGGAGGCCCCACTGAGCTCACTAGGCGATGTGTGGAGAAGGTAATTTATGATGAGTAAAAATGAGATTACCAAGTGACAGGACTGGGGAACTTTTTTGTTTTGAGAGCTTGATTTGGGGGTAAATAAAGAAATGGATAGGTGTGGTGCTGGGTTTGATTTCCACCTGTCTGTAAAAGTGATCGGGGTATAATAAATTCACATAAAGCTGACACTTTAAAGAGATCTGAAGTATATTAGGACCATGGTTCGAATTACGTGGGAGCCAGTGGGAGCTGAGCTCCGATAGAGAGAGGATGAGCTCCCATGAAAGCAGTAAAATCATATACCTGTGGGGGTCTCTAAAAATCATCAGCACCATTATTTTAAATTACAAATAAAGCACTTTTTCCTTCAGACTACTGTAGCATGACTTAAAAGATAGGACAAGATGCCAAACACATGGATCTCACGGGATCTCGGATCGTCATCACACTACAATACATCCTTATGCTTAAATCAAGTGATCAAAGTGCTCGTTGCCGCTGCGATCAGTGGCGCGGAAACTGTGTTTGTTTGTGGCTCGCGCATTCTTCACTCGGACGCGCGCTTCAATCCGTTGTGGAGACTCTCTATTCGTTCCAGTGAAATTACAAAACAAAATGCACATAAATGTGTCTCTGCCTGATATACAACCACTGATAAACATAATCGGATTTGATAAAAAGAAAAGAAACCTATACGAGTACGGATTCGAACCCAGAACCTCTGACACGCTTGGCAAAAGTTCTACCACTAGACCACTTAAGTACACGCATGTATCTGAATTTGAAGACAAATTAAACCAAATGTACTATTTAAATTGAATTGTGTTACCAACGCTTTTTTTTTTATTAAATTTGTATTATATTTACAAATTTTTATATTTTTATATTACATTATTAAGCTACACCGCCCCTGCTCATAGGCTACTTTTTTTTTTTTTTTTTTTTTTAGAGACCCCCACAAAGATGAAATCATAATTCGAACCCTGATTAGGACGTTAACGCATGAATTTTAATTGTTTTATACTTAAAGCAATTTTTCACGTCATTCTTTTGCTCATTCAAGTGATATTAAATAGTTCAAGCACGATAAGACACAAACAAACCCTAACAACTTAAATCTGTACTGGTGTGCAGATCTAACCCGCATTGAGTTCTCTGTCGTGCTTTAACGGACATAGATGCACAAAAATATGCCAAAATGCCCGCTTTGTCAAGTATCCTCGTAAGCAGTCTTAAATGATTGTAAAGAGTTGTGACGACATCAGATATCAATTTAATTAAAGGCCTGTTATCTCCCATTCTTGGAAATTACCACCTGTTTAGAAGTTTAAATTACACTGATGAATCTTGCCACTTGTCCCTCGAAAACTGGCACGCACAGTTCAATATCAGATGTACAAGGAAACTCTTCAGGAACATTATTAGGACTAGTGACATTTTCAAATTTCCGTGTTTTTTTTCTTCTTCTTCTTTTTCTTATATTGTATTCAGCTGCGGAGACAGTGTCTTTGTATGTATTAATGCATTTAAGTCTGTGACCGCACACTTTAGCATGTGACTATTCAAGTGTGACACAGTGTACAGTGGTTTTTACAGATGGATACCAGATCGTATGCGTGTGTCACTGAGAGCCAGAAATGTGCCTTTGCTTTGGTCTCATATTTATTGTGGTGACTCTTGTGCGGCTTATGCAAACAAGATGACAGAGATCAAGCTTTCAAGTGAATACTAGATCATAACCACAAGTGTCTTTAAGGAAAGAGGAACAGAGGTTATAAATGCATTATGACATCACAGCTCTATCAAACATGTGCCAGGCACTTGATTCGACTCACAAACACATTGGCAGGCTGTGAAGATGTTGTAAGCACTGATTTCATTTCACTATTCCATAGCCGTGAGGATGCAAGCGGACTCAATCACTTGTACACTTTAGGCAGGACCGTGGGGTGGACAGAAGAAATTGGTTTTAGGATCTATGAGGCCTGGTATAATGAAGGCTACGGAGGCTTCATGGAGGTCAGAAATGCAATATGGTGACAGTTTGTGTAAAGCTTTGAAGACAAATAATAAAAACCTAAACTAGATTTTGTATTGGACATGTAACCAGTGAACAGAGATGAAACATTGTTTGTTTCCTGGTGCCAGCAGCCTAGCAGCTGTGTAGGCAAGACCGAAATGAGTGAAACAATCCCATTTGACACTTTTCTTGAATGTGATGCACTTTTACTATCCTATTACTTCTATTTTAAAGCATTAGAGGCACAAATTGGATCATTTCTGTTGTGTGTATATATATATTCCTTCCTTATCATAAGACAAGTAAATAATTGTCTTTCTTTTGTTAACCTTATTTCTCAAAATACTGTAAGAAGCAATGTACATTTTAATAAAATCATCATCATTTTTGAAAATGAATTCATTTAATTTATGGGAAATACAAGTTTATTAGTTACTTAGTTTTAAACTAGCTAGACCTTACTGCTAGGTTATCTAAATTTAAGTTTTAAATAATAAAAAGAACATTTTGAAAGTGTTCAACCCTGTTACCTGTATTTTTTTGTTTTTTTCTGTGTTAATGTTTATTTTATGTATAGTCAGGTTCTGTAATTGAAAACAAAACATTTTCTCCATAGGGAAACAACACATGCTTTTATAAATGTTCTATATGTTTAACTTATAAAGCTTTAAAGACAGACCTACTGTGAGGTTGTTAATCCATGCTACTTGCTTCTGCTGAAGCCATCAGGCCGCATTATTTCAGTATATTTTTAAAATAATCATGTTTAACGGTGGAGTCCGTGGTGAAAACCTACATTACCCATGATGCTGTATGGAAAATTACACCAATCAGATGTACACGTGTCAGAATAGCTCTTTAGCTCCACCCACTCCCATGAAGCACTGCGAATGATGCAATCGAGTCGATCTCTGTGCTCTCAAATACTTAAATGTTTCACATTTTGCAATAAACTTAAAATATATTGTGTATGCATATAAACATTTGTAAATGAGTAGTTTCATATTTCTCCATCGTTTTTAATTTGATTATGCTGTTTGCAATGCTTCATGGGATTATAGTTATTTCTTTCACTAATGCAGTTAAGTACACAGTCTTGTACTTTTGTCTTTTTGTCCAATTTTCAAAATGTTTTTGCTTCAAATCAAAGTGTGTAGTGTTGTGATTCAGCTCGTGGCTGATTGGCTTGGTTCATGGCTTATAATTTCAAAGACAGCTCGATCATGCAGGTTTGCACTGCACAACATCAGGAAGATCTTTCCTAACTGAGCATTCAACACAACTTCTCGTCCAGGCCCTGGTCATAGCTAGGCTTGATTACTGTAATGCTCTTCTGGCTGAACTTCCATCATGTGCAACTAAACCTCTACAAACAATTCAGAACGCTGCAGCTCGTCTCGTCTTCAACAAGCCAAAAAGGGCGCACGTCACTCCTCTGTTCATCTTTCTGCACTGGCTGCCACTCGCTGCTCGCATCAAGTTCAAGGCATTGACGCTTGCTTACAGATCTATCACAGGGTCAGCTCGCTCCTACGAGTCTACATCCCTACCAGAAGTCTACGATTGGTCAATGAGCGATGGCTCGTGGTTCCATCACAGAGAGCCACAAAATCACTTTCCAGAATATTCTCATTCACAGTTCCATGCTGGTGGAATGCTCTCCCCACCCTCATCCGGAATGCAGAATCCCTGACAACATTCAAAAGACAGCTGAAAACTCATCTCTTCCGTGAGCACTTAACCTCAAAAAAAAAAAAAATATAATCCTCCCTTATCGGGCTTATGCTACTCTGAACAATGCCTGAACTTTGTATTTTGAGCACTTCTTGCGATGTTTTTGCCTCTTCACAATGACTCGCTTAACTTAGTCCTAAATTGTAAGTCGCTTTGGACAAATGACTAAATGTAAATGTAACTCTCTAACATAGACTTTTTAAAATCCATATGGGAAAAATGAATGGAAAAATTACCTCTGGAACCAGCGCCACTGAAAAAAGGGGGCGGGCACTGTTGCTCTCTATAGAAGCTTGAATAAAACAAAATAAGTGCTATTAAAATAATGTTTAGATATGTCCCAACATATTGGTTACAGGGTTGCAAAAATTCAGACCTCATATAATAGAAAAACATTACATTCAATATTTAGTTTGACCTCCTATGGCTGACGATCAACTATTTATTTTTTATTTTTGTTATTTTTAGAGTTAAGCATCTTCTTTTGCTGAACAGTTGAATGGTGTCTTTTATAAATATTATTTCAGGCTTTATTTAATTTTTTACCTTATTCTTGGAAAGTGCCCTGCAGAGCCTGTTGCAATAATCCGGAATCAAGCATTTTCTGCAGACCCAGTTAAATTGAAACAGGGGCTTTATTATGGTCTCAGATTCACATTTTTGTCATAGAATTTTAGATCTAAATCAAAAATAAAACAGTGTTTGCTGGTTGTATGAAGCCATGTTGCATTGTGCCGTCCCTCAGAGTGATTGTGGCTAGTGGCTGAAAATTCCACTTCAGTGCAAGCAACCAATCACCACTCTTTCAGTTCCAATTCATAAAGCTGCAGCTGCCATACGAGAGACGTCCCTTGCAGCCTCAGGCACTGATCGTGGGTCAGACATTAACGCTCTTATTTAATGTGGTGGGCTTTTATTAATCCACCATTTAAGTTTCCTTCTAAGTACTTTGTAGTGTCTGAAGGCCAAATCTGCACACGGCCTCCCTTGTCTCTAAACAACAACACCCCCTCTACCTCTTTTTATCATGCCAATAGGGATAATTTAATTTAATTTGGACACCCCGTGTGGCTTGAGTGTCCTATAGTGGCGGAGGCGAGCAGCCCATGTTGCTGTAATTTAAAGGCCTCTCTCATCATCACCATCAACCCTAGATTGTAATTCAAGAAGCAACTGGGATGGAGGACCCTCCTTTTCTATGCATGGCCCATTATTGTGGCTGAGAGGAGATAGCAGCTTTTAGTGGCAAATAGGGCCTTGGCGAATGGTTCGCCCAAGTGTTTTACAAATGAATGTGAAGGGAGGGAGGCAGACAGTCAGGCAGCTGGTCGCATAGCCAAGAGAGGCCTCGATTCACGCATTCAACCCCCTAGACATCACTCACCTCCAGCCTTGTGCGATGGCCAGAGAGCTCCGACTGCTTTCCCTACTGGTAATTACTGCTATTAAAGCTAATCCTGTGACCATTCAGGCCTGCTTTTGTTTTGGGCTTTATCTTCTCAAAGCTTGGAGAGTTTCACCTTTCAGCCCGCTGCACAAAAGAGACATTTTTTTAGAGTTGGTAATTATCTGTTTTATGCTCTCTACAAGGGCCAGAGAAAACCCTTCCTCGAGCTCCGAAATACAGCAGCGAGAGCTCTCTGTTCTTTCTTTTCAATCCAGCAACTATATATAATCACAGTGATAATGGCACAAATACGCAGTGGACGTTATTGAGAGATTAATGAGATAGAGGGGGACTTTATCTATCTCGCCTGGCTATACCGCAGTAAATGCAATTATGTTCAGTGCTTATTAGCATGGTGGTAATGCTGGGTTCTAATTTACGCCAGTAATTGGGTCTCTATTTTTATGATGTGTAATCCACTATTAATCATGTTGATGATTTGGTAAATGTAGCGCACAAATTCCCGCTCTCTCCGATTTCCTGGAACACATCTTTGATCGTTTTGTTCATTGTTTTTCACACCAGTTAACGGTTTTGTTAATAATCTACAAAGATTTGCGCTGATGACCGTATTTCTACAAAAAAGCATTATTTTGCTCCCTAATGACTTTATTGTAGTCGTCAAAGGTATCCCATAATGTCAACTAGAGATCAATCAATGACCCTATTTACTTTCTTAATGCACTTTTCTGGTCTTACTGTGTTTACCTAATCCATAAATATGCAAATATTTTCCTTACAAAAAGGTAGAAATATGATCATCATTTCAAACATCTTTATAGAGGTATTACATTATATTATAGAAAAAAAAAACAACGGTAAAAATGCTACAGTAAAAATCTATTAATATGGTTAAGTTTTCTTTACCATATATATATATATATATATAGAGAGAGAGAGAGAGAGAGAGAGAGAGAGATAGATATATATGTATAGATCCACTTCAAATGTTTACTAATATATCTATATTGCTTTTGCAAGTAAAACCTATAAATTACTGTATAATATATTTTACTGTATAATTTTTTTGTCATTTTTGTTATTAGTAATGTACATTAGGCTGTTTTCTGTAAAATTTCATGTTATTTAGTTAATGTGTATTGCATTATTTTCGTGTCATATTTGTTTTTGTCTTTTACAAATATTGGCTGTTTTATAGACGGGCCACATGATTCAACATATGGCTTTTTTATTTTATCACCTGTATTATTGTGGTGGTTATCAGTACATGTTAAGGTAAAAAGCAGATTTTGTTCTAAAGTAGATTGGCATATTAGCATTATATCACAAAATATGCCATCAATATTCTGTCCCGTAATACCTGACGCATTGTCACCGTGATTTTTATAGTGATTTTCTTTTTTCATACATTTAACAGTATATTTTTGAACAGTGTGATGATAAAATTTTTATGTTAGATTTCCTCAAGTTGATTCTAGTGTGGTTTCAGTTTAGCTACATGTTGAGACAGTGATGAAATGTGCATTCTGTTGAAGAATGACTGCCACTAGTTAACAATAATGTGCTGTTACCCAATCTGTCCTGATGTTAATGCCAAAAATATGGTACATGTGTATTAGAGCGCTGGGATTTACACTCATTAGAGAGTTGTGTGACTCTTTGTCTGAGTGACAGGTTTAGCCTAGACACGTTTTATTAAATCACGTCAAGTCTTGGTATAGCTGTCGTGAGTCAACTGTAGGACGTGTGGCCCTTTCAGAGTCCAGCCTCTCTCCAGATGGCTTTCCTCTTCCTGGTCTCGGACCTGCTGTGCTGGGACCTCTCCTGATTGGGTAGGCCAGATGCTTTCCTGCTGCTTCAGTCATGATTGACAGGTGCTTTCCCCAAACAGAAGACCTAACATCCTCACTATTTCTTTGAATGACAGCCCCTGCGGCCCACAGATCTTCTCTGATGGTTTTGGGTATGACATTATTAAAGCCTTATGCTGATTGAAATATTCATTACTGTCTGGGAACTTCCATTTGGCTTTGTTGTGATGTGAACAGTGCAGTGCTCTGAGCTGTCAGGTTAAGAGCAGTGTTTAAATGACTAGAATCTTCATTTGAAAGCTAATGGACAAGTAAACCCAGAGCATCTGAATAAATTGGCTCTTAGAGAGAAAAGATGGTCCTTGTCCGTGTAAATGGAGCAGATCATTTACCGTTTAAGTTCACATATATCACCAATAATATTGTATAGGGTAATCTACACCAGACCTTTTAAGTAGCTCAATAACAAAAATGGAATTTCAGCTAGTTTACTTTGATGCAAAGTAGATATGAAACATTTTTTTTTTTTCATTTTTTTTGACATTTATAAAAAAAAGTAAAATAATACATTTAGGCCTGGTTTCACTGGCAGGGATTAGATTAAGTCAGGCTTTAGTTCAATTAGGACATTTAAGTAGCTTTTATAAATATAGAAAAAACAAAACATTACTGAATAGGAATCATGGAAGACAGCAGATTCATGTATTAAAGCCAAAAAGTATAGATTTTTAGTCAATATCAAATTCAAATTTGATCAAATGTCACATTCCATTCGTTAACAACCATATACACATTATGCTTTTGTATACATTTACTGCACTATATAGATGTCAGCTTGCTGATGATTCAGGAATTTTGGACAAATAAGTGATATTTTCGCTGAACATACAATATGCATCAAATAGTTATTTACATATGTGCATAAACATGAAACATGATTAGTTTATTCCTCAGAATAAACTCGGGTATCATTAAGCATAATTATGACTCAAGAGGGCATTCATATCCAATGTTTGACTAGGAAACTTGTATTTATGATAAATCCTAGCATGTGAAGACAGCATCACTGTAACCCAGTAAATTAATTTCTTTTTATACATGTAGCAGGTCACCTCATGGGGCCATTTTGAGATCACATGATCAACCAAATACTACTACTTTCATCTCAGTAACACCCCTTTATAAACAGATCTGACACCACACTCACATACAATACTACAATACAATCCTGTTTTACGGGACTCGTACACGAACGCTCTGTGTGTGCGCGCTACAGAAACTTGCCTGATGGTATTCCTAGAAAATTCCCAATGAAACCACAGGACATGGGATGGCTTTGTGAATATGTCTCTAAAGCTGCCAGCTCAAATCTGTGGTACAGGTGGGTTAAAAAAAATGACGCTGTGCATATTTCATAATTGAATCACCCCTGAGGGTTTTTATTGGTTTATACTGAGTTTACTTATTGAACCTGACATCATTGTCAGATTTTGGACTTCTTTTGATGACCTCCTACTGTATAGCTAAGCATTTTAGTAAGCATTGCCTCATGTGGTCATTTGTGTTTGCATAGACAGGTTGTCTGCTGAGCATTTCCATACGATCTTATCACTGTTTGACCTGTCATAGTGAAAACGTTGTTGACAGAATGTAACTTCAAAATAATGTTACTTTCAAAATATGCTGATGCTATAAGAAAGCAAGCATACATATGTCCAAGGTCATCAGATTTTTGAAATGTAAATTTGTGTTCAGGAGAGAGGGCATTAATATGATCAGTTCAAGGTTATGTTTCAAACCTAGCAATATTAGACAGGGAAAACCATGCGGTACATGTCCCACTGATGTCAAAGTAAATCAGACTCTCTACCCCTCCCCTTTTCCCCCTCTGTCCATTTGCTTCCTATTACCCTATCTCTTAGCCAATAAAGATCCTAGTCAATTAAAAGCACTACTTCATAGTCAAGAAATGAGCCAATTAAAAACCAGCCCTGTGGGTTTTTGTGAGGACTGTAACACCAGGAGTTAGCTAGCCATTAGCATTCTCATTCATCTCAGTAGAAGAGTGGATTTTTTTCTTTCTTTATTTTTGCCTATATAAACTTCTTTTGGATTGCTTTGAGCCAATCAAATGAGCAATAAATTACATGTAACTAATCACTTGAGAGCAGGAAAGTAGCATCCTGACAATGCTAGCTGATGCTAGCACACTTGACTAGCAACTATACTGGGGTGTGTTTCCCGTACAACTATAACTCGCTGCTTAACAACCATAATAAGATGCATCGTTGAAAAAATCAGCTAGCTAGTCAGGACTGTTTCCCAAAACCGTATTGTTGCAAATTTGTCATTCAAACATGTTAGTTAATGATGTCGCGCAGGTGGTGGAGTGATAACTTACTTTAATTTGCACATAAAGTTGCGCTCGCGCCATGGGGGATTTGCTATTTACATGGTGGAATTTGCAAGCAGAAAGACTGCTTGCGCGAGGTTAAAGCGTGCAAGCAGTCCATTTACGGGACATGCCGGATTCCACCATATCTTTATGTACACAATAATAATCTTTTACATTGTAATCCATTTATTTTTAATATTTGGCTAGTTTGTGTGCTACTGCGCGTCCCTGTGCGTGTAATAAGCAGAGTGTATGCGTGTTGTGCATGTTACTAATGCTCCCTTTAAATAACAAAGAAAATATATTGAAATAGACTGCGCCATTGACCAACAATAACCTGGTCTAAAGTCAATGGTGCAGTCTATTTCAGTTGCCTCAAAATAGCAACGCGCCAATAATGCACCCGAACACACCTCGTTTTCAGACCAGCATGTCCATGGCCGCATAAATGGGCCCAAATGCATTTGCTATTTAATCAACGTGGCGCAGGATGTGAAAAAGAAAACTGCGTCGGGCTGAAACTAGCAAAAAACACTTGCGTCGCGCCTGGCACCGCATTGCATCAGGTGTATGATAGGGCCCTTAGAGATCGAAGTAATCGCAGATTTTTCACTATAAAGTATGGACGTGTCATCTGAGGACGCTCTAATACTCTTGACAAACTAAAAGATGTTAATGACATTTGTATATATTTGAAATAAAATATTAGATTGTACTAAATGTCTTATTTTGCTCAAGATAAGGATTTATTAAGTCAACATGACATGCAAACAAGAAACTATGCTTTTAAATCAGTTCGAGAGTTGTCGCTCCAACCACACAACTTTGCGATGTTGTATGCGGATGTCTGTTGGAACTAAGGTTTCCGAAAATACCAACTAGTTGAATTTGCGACCAAAGTTGGCTAACAATGCTTTTGGGAAACACACCCCTGAGCTGTGACATCAAAGGCAGCAAACAGAGAAAAGATAAGTCAATTTCACACAAGGTTCCTTGCCCAATACTATATTATGAACTCAAATTACTTTTACCATGCATGATTTGTAAACTAAATATTTTGATGTTTGCATCACATAACCAGCCTCGTATGTATGACTTTTCTGACATAGTAAACTTGCTCTGTACCTCACCTGGTACAGCAATGCACTTGTGATGCAGAGCTTTCTGAGTCTGGTAAAACATGAGTCACGATAAAAGAACTCAAAGACTTAAAGAGCTCAAAAGAGCTAAAACGCGATGGTAGCTTCAACAAATGTATATTTATCTCACATTTTCTTTTGAGACTATCTGTTAGGTTAGTGTATGGTTTAGTGTAGGTGGTACATTATTTTAAAATAGAGCTTAAACCTTTTACCCCAACTCAATGGACATTAGAACTAACGTTCTACAACCTACGGAATAAAAAGTTGCCAGATTCACGTTCATCACTTTCAGATAAAACTGAACATGCTTTTAGCACCAATCACTGGACATTCCACTTTGAAAGTGTTACAAAATGTGCAATAAGCAATGTCATTTTGCAGAAATGTGGCCACAGGCACGTTTTTCCAAAGAGCCTGGATAGATATGTTGCTAGTAAAAACTAATTATCAGGATACACGTTATACTTTTAAACAGGTGTTAGAGGGTGAAAGATGGTGTAGCTACAGTATAGTATTTACCTGCAAAGGCTAACCATGCTAACCAGTCAAACCTTGACCCCTTGGATAAAAAAAGAAGAAATATTCAAAAGCTCCAGTCGTGATTTGGGGGGAAATCAGGATCACAGGACCTAATCTTCAGAACAGCAGCCTTGCGGTGTGCAAGTCACTGATAAAAGCCATTGTCTGTCATCACCGAGGTTCACCTCGAGTCAGTCAGCCTGTCAGAGGTAATCTGGTAAAATGCCAAAGGCAGGTCTAGAGAGGGAAAAGTGGGTGGAGAAAAAGAGTGGAGAGATGTTGCTGTGGTCTGCCCACCATCTTCTGTGTATGGGTCGTAAAATCAAGCGCAGATTAAGAGATCATAGGTGGTATTGAGACAGTAGCAAGTAGAGATAGTGTAAAACCATTTAATGGGGTATTTTATGGCTAAAAGGTGGTTTATGTCTGGCGTTCGTCTGTCCTGGTAGGAGAACATGATGAATCAAATGGCTCTCGTTACTATTTTATTTTGGGGTGTCATATGCAAAGACCGGTAGATATTAAGATACACTGGCACATGCATACATGCTTGACGTACAACGCGCCTGCCTGCCTTTGACATTTGAGTAACGACGCAATACGTTCTCATAATATCCAGATGAATATTTTGAAGGCCGAAGTGAGATGATTCATTTTTACACGTGCAATCCTTATACTTTGATGTATGTATTCATCAGGTATTGCTGCATTTGTAAACTGGCATGTTCCCATCACTCCCCACCTTTTCGGTGCTTGTATCTGCGCTACATATCAATATAACTTGCAGCCATTTGGTAGCACATATTTAGCAATTAAGGTGAGTTTCAAAGCCAAGTTTGAGATTGATACATACAGTGCCAGATGGCCATTAATGTCTTCATTTTTCAAGCAAATGCCTATGTAATGTTTTCATTTGCCGTTAAATGTTGAGGATACGTTCACATGGAAAATGGATCTAATCTTCGGCCAAACTAACTGTTTAATTTCGATCTAGCAAATTGCAGTTTGAAAAACAATTGAATAACTCTATTTGTTTTTAAGTCTTCATAAAGTAGGAAATGAGTATTGGATTCCTTTATTTGATTACTGGGTGCATTAGCTGCTAACTACCATCTGGTCGTAGATTTTCATGTAGTGCATTGCAAAGCAATGCAACACACTGACTAATGCAGAGTTTTCTCATTTCTGCAGATGTTTGTACATCCATTAACAGCGTTGACGGAGAAAAAAACATTAGCAAAAAGTAAATATTCGTGCTTTAATTTGTCTTCATATTCATATAATGTTTAACCGAAATCATATTAAGAACAGCAAACAAGCTTTGAATTTCAGTATAACATTCATAAATGTGCAGCAATTTATTCAGAATGGGCACGGCTCAGTAGAATGCAAATTGAAGGGATTGTTTGTTCTGAGATGAAGGCCAATTCATCTCCAGAGATGTGTGGTGCATTTTATGCGTTTGGGGGATCCAAAAGATGCTTCTATTTCAGGGTCAGTGAGGAATATGAGTGTCCAAGGCAAAGAACAGAAAAAAAATCTTTTAAAAATCTATTTACATGTGCCAGGTTCTCAGAAATGTGTTCTTTGTATTCATGTCGGTTTCATGTGGTTTTGAAAAACTTTCAAGAAAAGTTTTAATTTAATGATCTGTCTGTCTGTCTGTCTGTCTGTCTGTCTGTCTGTCTATCTGTCTATCTGTCTATCTGTCTATCTATCTATCTATCTATCTATCTATCTATCTATCTATCTATCTATCTATCTATCTATCTATCTATCTATCTATCTATCTATCTATCTATCTATCTATCTATCTATCTATCTATCTATCTATCAAACCACTTACTGTAAGGTTTACTTTCAATTACCTTTGTCCTTTTTCTTCATTGTGTCATATCAGCATAAAGACTGTGGAGACATTGAGTTTCTGACAGAACTTCAGGCTCAGAAACTCAGTGTCTCCAGCCACAGTGTTTATGCTGTTGAGAAGCTAAACATAATCCAGAAGATTAATTTCTCATGTTAATTTGTGAGTCAGAGTTTTCACACACTGCAGTTTACTTTCAACTACTTCCAAGCAAAGTCATTCCTTCATTAGACCATGGGTTAGCATGGGTCAGACGCCACTCCTCCAGGACCTAAAAAAAAGCAAGACATCTGGTGCAGGATGAGTTCTGGAATAATAATGCCCTTGGTCTTTCTCTTTACATCAGGAAGTTTGCAAGGAAGCAGCATACCTCTGTTTTGCAAAAAGCAAGAATATACCTTCAACCCATCTAGTTCCTGTTTGCCCTTTTCCTTACTGATTTAGAAACAGTTTCCTTTCATCTTAACCATTCTAAAAGAGAGAGAGGGAGAGAGAGACCAGAGCAGGGAAACTTCTCCCAACCTGTCTGCGGATTTAGCGTTAACCTTTTCATCGAGATCCCTCTGTAAGCACTTTTCACAAACAGCTACCTTCCCCCTCTTGCAGCAAGAAATGTCTCTGGATTGTTTGTTTGGGTTCCAGTCCCACATTAACAGACCCTTGTCTTACATGCCATCTCGGTGTTGAGCTTCTGCGTTAGATACCAGCATTTTCAACATTTGATATAGCTGGTTGAATTATTTCATATCCTCCTTGTTTTCCCACACATTTGTGCGCTTGTAGCCTGTTTCAGTGGCTTATTTATTCTCATGAATTCTTGCTTATAAGACATGTGTGCATATCACACATTCCAACTGGTAACTGAATGCGACCATGTGCCACTTGCTACATTTGTTGAGAGCCAAAGGCATTCTCTACGCTGTTGCACAGTTTGAGAACGAAACCCAGAATGCCTTTGTTTTGAACAAATGTGCTATTTTCTTCATGACACTCTTGGTAACCCCAAATAATCCCGATTGCACCGTGTAAGGGTGTTTCAAGGTGAAGTTTAATAGCCAGATCTAGTGTTGCTGTGCTCGCATCAAAGAGAGAAAATGGATGAGTTTGTAGTGTGGTGACCTAGACACTTAGCTCTGTAAACTGAATCTATAAAATCCACAAACACAAATTGGTGTCAATGCATAGGCCTACTGTGTATCTGAGGCTCTGTTTACACCTGGTATTACAGTTTTTCTCAGTCGCTTTGGTGCATTTCTCACATCACTATTTACATTTGCACAACAGTTAGTTCAACCTCCACAACATTTAGTCATTTGTGCACATCATAGTAGCAGTTTCTCATTCCTTCCAACAAATTGCAAATGCTTTTGGACATGCATCAAATGCTTTCATACAACTCTCTGCTGTTTTATAACATTATCATTTACTTATGTCATGTCAGTCAAAATTAACTATACTTGTGAATGCTGAATAGTCATTCCATATAAAACTAATAGTCCTCATTTCATTGCTTGAGTCATTACATACAAAAATGTTGAACTAGTTGTCAAAATCTGTCATTAAAAAAAAAAAAAAAATCCTAAAAAAGTCTCCTAAATTGAACAATTTGCAATTGAGCAAGAGATGATATTCGCTGTGATGTAGATGAAATTATGTGACCAGACAGAGAGGAACGTCTGGATGTGCATGAATGATTACAGTCCTATGTATGTTCAGTTCCAATACAGTATATAGGCCTACTGCAATATTGTGTACAGTTGTGCACAGGGAGTTTATGTTCGTTGTAAATAATGGTGTATTTTTTCTTTTGCACAATGCTGTGAACAAATTAGAATTGCAAAGAGCATATGCAGTAAAAATGTGAAACATACATATTCTTATACTACAGGGCCGTTGAATGCTTGAATCTGATTGGCTGACGAACGTTCTAAGGTGTGCATTATTTTCAGGGAAACGCACAGCTAAAGTAGTTCCAGGCAGGTCTTGACCGCATTACAGTTCCATATCACTTCGCGTAGTTAACGGTAATAACGGAAAATAGGATACAATTCATAACAAGAAAAAAACATTTAGCCGCATGAGCTTGATCTGGAATTTTCAATGTCTAGCTTCACAATCAATGGAAACATGCAGTTTAATTTGAACAAATAAAGTATATTCCTATCTATAATCAATAGAAAATTAAACTGAATATAGGCTAAATAAATGGATAATCCTGCAGCACGGATTATTATTGCAGATAATATAACAAATAAATAATTATTGATAGGCCTACTTGTTAAAAGGGCTTTGTGTTTCATTTATTTGGCTAGTCTGTCATCTGTCAATAATAGGAAAAAAAAAAGAATGAATTCGAATTAATTAAAAGGAATTGAATTAATAAATAAATAATAATATTGACGCACATGCTTTTCTGTCTCATTATTGCAACATCTCTCTCTCTAATAACTGCATTAATAACTGGGGACACACTTTAAGGCCGGTTATGAATGTAATTTGATACGTATGACTGATCATGTCCAAACGCGTGTTCAGCGCGTTCAGTCTGTGTTCAGAGTCGGTGTTTAAAATCTGCTGCAGTCGATGAAAACAGTCAGAGAATGTGTCAGCTAGTCGTGTGTCCCCAGCATTAGTCTGCTATCAGTGGCTCAAACCTCCGTTACTAACTCTAAAATGACGTTTTGGAATTAGCAACGGAGGCATTGGTTTAGATGCGTAAGAAATTAGTCCTACATACAAGAGCGTTTTAATGACAAAAACTTTACAAACGTCTTGAAATACATAATCTGAACAATGTTTCGAGGTGTGGTAACTGTAGTATAAGCGGAATAATTGACTTCAGGCCGTTGAATTATTAGAAAAATAATGCACACCCGAGGTGAACGGCCACTCCGCTTCGCGTCGTGACCGCATTACCACCTCGGGTGTGCATTATTTTTCTAATAATTCAACGGCCTGTCGTCAATTATTCCTTACATATTGTCTTGTACTCAGTTACCTCATAAATACAGTAATGTGTAGTTTTACTGTATTTTTTCAAATGGCTGTGCAAATAGTATATAGTGCTGTCTTGAGCATTTTCAGGTAGTGTCACCAAAATCTGACTTTTATCATTGGAAAACATTTACAGAGTAAACTGTCATAACGAAAACATGACTAAGCCATTTGACTATCTTGTTCATAAACGATGGTGTCACGACTTTTTATTTTGATGACACTGACACTTTCATTGACATAAATACTTGCTTTTGAGGAATGGGCTTTCCATTTTGAGCAAGTGACACGCTTTTGCAGGTTATCAACTAGGTTTTGCAGTTTGTACTAATTGTTTTGAGAACTGCATTAACTGTTGTGCAAATGTAAATAGTGTTATGAGAAATGCACCAAAGCGACTGAGAAAAACTGTAAGATGCGTTTTGGTCGAATGGACCACAAGTAGACGAGGCATGCAGACACATACCCGTTTACACCTGGTGTTTTACCAGTTTGCACCAGAAATGTACAGTTATTTATTGTACAGATGTCTTAAAGTTCTGCTGGTGGATGATAAAGCGAGTGAAAATTCCCACAAAATTACACTGAAGGATGGATTTGAGCCACATAGGTATGAATATGGGCTTGCAGTATAAGCCCTTCATAGGTCTGTCTATGGGCCCATCTCGGCCCCTGTCTGAATAAGTTCAAGTATGGGCCCCCTACATTGGTTATTCATGGGTTCCTTGATCCTATCTAAATTAGCCCATACTGGGGTTATTCAGATAGGGTTGACATGGAGCCCATGGACCTCAGGCCGATATTGTGCCTACATTGGCCCCACCATGAATCAGTGTCATGGGTTGTGTTCGTAATCAGCCCCTATACCACCATATGTATTATTTAAGGGGACAGCCATTTGTAGTGGTGTCTTCAACTATAGTTGGCATTATTGAGTGAACCTCAACAACAGGTGTACAACCGGTGTACAGTTGTACACTCAACGACTAGCAGCGAATACCCATTCACTGAGTGTTGTGGCAAATGGATTCCCACGTCCCACCAGAAGATGGCACCCGCAGCACTTCGCCAGACTCAGAGTCCGAATTCGCTCACTCGTTTAGGAACATTTCTTGTTCCTATTTTTTGTTAGCATTGGTTTTGCAAGCTAACTGTTCAGAGTGCAAGCTTAGCATAGCATTAGCTACATTAGCCTACTAGCTTAGCATACAAATATTCAATTACGCAGTACTGTTCAATAGTTTGTGGTTTAATGATTCTTTAATCATTTTAAGATGCATTAACATTAGTGAGAGTAAAGACTTTTAAATTGTTACAAAAATATGTTTCAAATAAATTGTTTTTTTGAACTGTCATCAAATAATCCTAAAAAATATATCGTGGCTTAAACAAAAATATTAAGCAGCACAACTGTGTTCAACATAAGAAATGTTTCTGAAGCATCAAATCAGCCTATTAGAATAATGAAGGATCATGTGACACTGAAGACTGGAGTAAAGGCGTCACAGTAATAAATTACATTATTAAAATACAGTTAAATATTTGTATTCATATTTCTAAATATTACTGTTTTAACTATACTTTTGTACAAATAAATGCAGCCTTGGTGAGCATATGTGACTTCTTTCAAAAACATAAAAAAAAAATCTACCAACCCCAAACTTTTGAAAGGTAGAGTAAATATTTTATATATATAAATTCACTTATTTACATTGAACCAACATCATATATTGCTAAAGCTACACATTGTGCATGCAAATGTGAGATAACATCAAACTTGAAATAAGAATAAATCTTTTGAGGGTTTATAGTTTTTGAAGGCTTTCCATATTCAGAACGTCCTTTCTTTTGTCCATCCTTTCTTTTCTATGATTATGCCCCTACCTCTCTACCTTCAAACTTTGACTGTACTGATGCACCTTTGAAGTCAGTGAGCAATTTAAAACAGATGAGTCACATTCCAATTTCCCAGCATTACTCTGGATAAAGCTACCCCTAGCGTGCACAATCTTTCCATTGCTGTCCAATTAATTCTTTCAGTGAGCCATGTTGCTAAGATTAAAAGATCAGTCAAAATCGGTCCAGCCATGTCAGAAAAAGGCAGAGGCTTCAGTTGCTTTTTCCTTAAGAAGTCAATGATGAACTCACTTGACTGGTACCGACTGCTGGAAAAGTCGATATTTCTTAAAACAGCACTGAGGGATATTCTTTGAAATCTAACGTACACTTGGCTTTTTATTGACACGCATGAGAAGAATCACTGTCGCAATGAGAGAATCTGCGTGTATTAGTGTGTCTGCGTAAGGTCAAATGTCACGGACGGAACTAGAAAAACAGTTGGAGAAGTGGGTGGGGATTCCTGTTGTTGTTTTTTTTTTGCAAGCTTCTGTGAAGTGTGTGTCTCAAACTGTCTTCCTTATGTCAGTCACTGGCTTCCTCGGCAGTCTAATGCGGTCTCTGCTGACATCATATCCAGCACATCTGCCCATTACCCATGCCTGGAGGGAATCCGACTACACACGCTACCTGAAATATTCATCCAATTCCAAACACAACCTGACAAATCATTGGCTTATAATTCCCCATTCATTATCATATAATGACATTAATGTTCTACTTTAACCTTCATCCATTAATAGCAACTTGTCAGTCCAGAATTTGCGTGAACTGACTTTTATTGCTCTTAAAAAGCCAAACTCGAGCTGAAAAGGAAGAATGTGAGCATTATTCATCCTTCCAGCCTCTTGACTGTTTTCTGAATTAATTCTCAACGGAGGACACGCTGTCTGTCCATCCCTGCCATCCTGTATCTGGACACATCATTAGGTGCTCTTTGTGTTGACCTGGCTCTACTGAAAAAGCTATCGCCTCTTTTCCCTCCCAGGCTACCTTGACATGGACCTGACATGGGTGACATGTCTGAGAGTGGGGGATGTTTTCTGCTTTTTCTCTCTCTCCTTTCTTTTTTCTGTCCCTCTGCTGTCTCAGCATAGGCTGTCAGTTTGAGAAGTGTGCGCCCCTAAATTTAATAGGGTTTTCTCCCTGTGCCTCCCTTTAGACAGACCGGCACAGGAGAATTCAATGCGGCTCATTTTGAGAAGTGCAGAGCAAAGTTCACAACACTCCTTTCGTGCTGTGCATCTGACTTTATATGAGACTTCCCCCCCCCCCCCCCCCCCGTCGCAAACATCCAGCATTCAAAGTTTCTGTGCCTTATGGTCTGCTGGAGAAAGTGTGTAACTTTGGTTTCGCGTCAGGATTTGGAGAAAGTGTGTAACTTTGGTTTCGCGTCAGGATTTGTAGATTGGACATCAGCGAAGTACAAATATATTAATGCTTTTGGCAGCCAATAATTCAGAGAAATTATAAATGGTTACGTAACCTCTATGGTTATTGATTTTTTTTATAATTAGCTTATGTTTGCAAGCTACTGTAAATGTTCAGCATACTAGATTATTAAACATCTAGCTGATTAGCTTGCTAGTTTAGCCTATACCTTTATTAAATGTTCAATAATACACTTAATTTTGGGGTCAGTTAGACTTTTTTAAAAGAAATTAATACTTTTATTCATCAAGAATGCATTCAATTGACAAAAAAAAAAAAAAAAATATTTAATTTTTTTTTCTCTTTTCCTGAAAAAAAGTATTAATAATAATAATAAACATCAAAAAAGTAGCACAACTACTATTTTTAACATTAATAATAATAAGTTATGTTTCTTGATCACCAAATCAGCATTTCTGGAGGATCTTGTGACACTGAAGACTGGAGTAATGATGCTGAAATTTCAGCTTTACATCAGAGGAATAAATTACATTGTACAACATAATAAAATAGAAAACAGTTATTTTTAATTGAAAAATAATATTTCACACTAATACTTTTATTACGGTATTTTTGATTGAATAAATTAAGCCTTTGGTGAGCATGAGAGGCTTCTTTCAAAATTTGAATGGTAGTGAAATTTTTTATGCATAATTAAAGGCAATAATTTACAGTACAGCCATGTTCTCATTGCAAATCAGTGTTTAGCTATTTTTTCCATGTAGTTTTGTTCAATAATTATCATTATCTTATAATTTGATCTTATATACAGTATCTTCTATCAAGTAACACATGAATTTGCATGCAAATGCACTCAAATTTGATTTGCTGCACAACTTTTGATGACAGCATCTAATATGGGAAGTTTTGTTTCCTCCTCAGAGATCTAATAATGTTGTCATCTTAGCTTTATATTACTTGCAATTTGCATCCTTTTAAAACATTTTGAGAATCACTGCTGTGCTATATACGATAAAATAGTGGTGCTTGGTGTTTATAAAACCTCTTTGCAATGTCTATTAAAAAAACATAGCAGCTTAATGTTTTTTTCTTTAATTGAATAGTCCTCTCACACACTGAGTTCTGTTTGAATAGCATGCGTCACACTCAATTCAAAGGTCTGCTGTCTTAAATCATATTAGGAATGTGGTTTAAAGGGATGGTTGAATATGATTTCACTTTTCTAAGTTTAGTTAGTGTGTAATGTTACTGTTTGAGCATAAACAACATCTGCAAAGTTACGACGCTCAAAGTTCAAAGCAAAGGGTGATATTTTCTTTTTAAGGACTACAACAAACGGCTGGTAGGGACTACACAACATTCCTCACAGGTTAGTGACATCACTAACCCTAAAATTTACATAAACCCGCCCCCAGGAATGCGATTTATAGATTATCAAGACAGAATATGCTAATAAATGACTAGAAGATAACTACACATAAGCTACATAAATTCATCAACTAACCAGTCTCTCCATCTTTCTGACTCCGGTTTGAACATAAAAGGCTAAAAGTTTTTGAAATGTTCAGTGCATGTCTGTGTGAGGTAAAAGGACAGGAGCTCTTGAAGCTCCGCCCACTGTGCCGGGAGCAGCAGCTCATTTGCATTTAAAGGGACAGACACAAAAACGGTGCATTTTTTTAACATGCTATATAAACATATCTGTGGGGTATTTTGAGCTAAAACTTCACATACACACTCTGGGGACATCAGAGACTTATTTTATATCTTGTGAAAAGGGCATTATACCACCCCTTTAATCAGACTTCTATGGATCTAGCCATTTAACAGGTAAATTTGGTGCTTTGCCACTCCAAAAAGATTTTGCCACTGTTATTATCAATATCAACGCATCTTAAATGACCGATATCACATCACATGTTAGAATCAACACAATGGATTATGGTTAGACAATGTTGACTGCTTGACCCAGAGACGTTTAAAAGAAATTCCATGTGATGTGAAGTTATGCGTGACCGCTGGAGTGGCCCACCTGCAGCCATCCTAACATAAACATGGACGCTGGTGTCTCAACATAGACTTCTCCTGTTTCAGGACAGCTGCAGCCCACGCACACCCACAAACCCCTTTAAATCCTTCTCTAATTCTCAAACCCTTGGTGGCCTTCGGATGACTTGTCTGCTCCTTACAGAGGCTACAGACAACGTTTTCTGCAGCCAATAATCATCAAGTTAGCTAGACGGAGGTCACTGAACTGAAATATTTGCGCAACAAATAAACCCCAAACAGCTGCGATGCATTTAGCTTAGCATAATGCAGACTGGGGTAAACTGTGCGAAGTGCCTTTCAGCAATTTAAACACCATCCTGGCTGTTTTAAATCAACGTCAGAATATATTTATGCTCTTACTAAACATTCATTCGCCTTAATCCTGTAATTGAGCAACAGTTTGTCTTTTCGGCACTCCGAATAGGTTTGGAAGCAAAGAATTCCCAGAGCTGCCAAGGAGATGCACTGTCTTGTGTTTCACTGTCACCTGCTGCAGTCTGTGTGTAACGCGGGTCTGTAATTAGACTGAAAGGTTCTGGCTTCTGAATACACTGGCCTTTGACTACAAGCCCGAATTCCTCCTACCGGTTTTGCTTAGCTGGTGATTCAGGGACTGCACGCCGCGAAATGTTTTCCTTGGCCTGCTACCTAGCAAATGTCCCGGCGACCCTTTGGCTTGCAGCGAGGAGAAGGGGGGATTTCAACCGATTGGACATGGTCCATAAATCAACACCCACATCTTTCTAGAACACAGGGAGAATGAGCTGAGGGGTTAACGGGGTACAGGGGTGTGTGTTTGGGTTTTTCTGAGTGTGTATGAGCAGGAGACTGAATAGATTCCAAGTCAAGGACAAATGTTTGTATCGCATTCATTACCGTTTAAAAGTTTGGGGTTGATTAGGTGCTTTTTTTAAGATATCTCATTTGCTCACCAAGTTTATTTGTTTAAAAAATATAGTAAAAACAGAAGTATTATGAAATTGTATTACAATTTAAATAACTGTTTACTATTTGAATATATTTTAAAATATAATTTATTCCTGTAATTGCAAAGCTGAATTTTTCAGTCTTCAGTCACATGATCCTTCAGAAATCATTCTAATATGTTGACTTCAAGAAATGTGATCCAGTCAAATCCCTGCGTTCCTATGTTTTATTTATACGCCAAATGTGTAAGAAACATCATTGGTTGTGTGCACTGTTTTAGATGTATATAAGGCGTCATTTGTGTTTGTGTGTGACTTTTCATGTGTTGATATTAATGTGTGTGAAGAAGAGAAAGTATGTGAGAAAGTTAGTGAAAGCTATTCATTACCGGCAGCTGGAAGTATTCTGAGTCACTGCAGAAAGTGATAAAAGTACCAGCCCGGACTCCACTGTCCTTAAGATAACTTCAGCTAGAGATAGAGTGAGAGAGAGAGAGAGAGAGAGAGAGAGAGAGAGAGAGAGAGAAAGGGGATTTTCTCTTGACAGTGGTCTGGCTTGTAAACCAGCAGTGAGGCCAGCAGGAAGTCTAACTTGTTTTGACTTCACGCTCCTTGGCTAAGAATAAAACCAGCCTGGGCTGGTGTTGCTTCAGACATGCAGTATTCCACCCAACATGCTTTTATGTCTGTTTTACTTAAGAAATCTGATATGTAAGGGGATTTAAATATCAATTACACTTCTAAGATGTCTTTGAAATGTCCCAGAGATCCAGATTGATTGTTTTATTTATTTATATATAGAAGTGAGAAGCAGAAGCATGTATTTTGTCAGGTATTTTTTAGACAAACTTTTGGGAAAACTTCCCTTCTATATTTGTGTGACCTTTGGCACTCAAATACAGGAACTTACCGGGGCTCACATTTTTGTTTCAAACATTTGGCAGGGGAATAGTTCCTGCTATAAACCCACATGTTTCAGACAGACAAGAAAGAACAGGTGCTTCAGAAAGCTCGGTGTTATAGAATACCTGACCTTGCAGTGACTTCAAGATATTTCATTATGGCCTGCAGACTTTCAGACTACTTACAGACATAATATTTTATCATGGACACCACAAACGAAAATTAAATTAAATTAAATTGAATACATAATTCAATTTATATTTTCCTTTATAATATGTATATGTATATATATATATTTTTTTTTTTTAAATATTAATAAAATGTAAATATTTTAATAAATATAAAAACTTGTTAAAGAAGTCAGGTCAGTAAATCAAGACAATGCTTTCAACAGGTCATTTGAGTGGATTTTGTAACCTTTCAACATATGGAGGGCCTCAGGGTTTAGGCCAAGGAGAAGACAAACCTATAAAGTGAGAGAGACAAAGTGAGCCCTATGTCATAGTTCTGTCTTTACCGTCTTCGTATGTCTGAAACCAATTATGGCGGTGGATTTGCGTGCGATTTCCTCCCTGTGATGAGCATCCCCTACATCTGTGTTTCAGTGGGCGAAAAGTCTCTCATGTTACTGCAAGAGCATGTTGGAGCGTTTAGATATTTGGATTTGTGAGTACATATCAAACTGAAAACATTTTTGGAGACCAGATGGAAGAGGATTTGTCTATCAAGGTCTATCAAGCTAAAAGGCTAAAGTGCCTTTTCATGTGCTTAAAAATAGTAGTACACTTTTAAAGGAATCATACCATGAGGAATCAAAATTTATTTTGAAGTAAATTTTTAACAAGATTCCTCATCTTTATTGTAATTTCACATGCAAAGGGGGCATTTCTTAAAGGGGTCATGACATTGTTTTTTTTATTTTTTTATTATTATTTTAAAATGTTACTTTGGTTCACTTATACTGTTAATAGGAAACTTCAATCTGACCCTGTCTGAAATGATCAGTTTTTAAGGGGAGGCTCCTTTAAGGCTTGTCAGTAAACAGCAACTGTTATGATTTGCTAACGTCATTGCATAGGAAACAGTATCAATGGCCACTCGCTGTTGCACACGAGTAAGTGTTTTGAAAACAGGGGCGTAGTTTGTGGGGGGGTTGGGGGGGAGATAACCCCCTCAATATTTAAATCTATGCATTACAACCCCCCCAATATTTATACCAAGATCACATGAAAAATATGCAGACCCAAACTTCAACCCCCCCAATGTTCAAACCAAATCTACGCCCTTGTTTGAAAACATTAGCGCAACATAAAAAATGTACAGTCATTAAAGCAATGAAATTATGTACTTACAGATTGTGATGCAGCTGCTGTCAGATTCAATATATAAATTTCAACAAAGGTTTCTATGTTTCACTGTGCCTCGTTTACAAAACAAAATGCTCCAAACAAACGTAATTATCCAACGCTATCCGAGGCGCCATTAAAATAAAACATCCACTTGTTTCTGACGCTGGGATCTTTCTGAAGTCTGCCCTGGTGAAAAAAAGAAAAGAAAAGAAAAGCTAAGTATACTTGCAGCCAGACTAATTATCATTATACTTCAAGTGTGTTAATGATTAGTTTACTTGAGTGTGCTATTTTGAAACAACTAATTTTGTATTAAGTATATTTTAGTTGTAATTAAATTGTAGTAAAGCATAACTTTAAGTGTATTTAGTGTACTTTTGTGTACTAAATTGGACCAACTTCATGTATACTTAGTATACTTTAAGTATATGCCTGTGTAGGGACTAATTACATTCTTGATTATTGATATTAAAGTGTACTTTATTTGTGTTACAAGTACACTACAAATTCATTTTGAGTGTCTTTGAAAAACATACAAGCAATATACAAGCAATATACCATAAGTGTGTGTGTGTGTGTGTGTGTGTGTGTGTGTGTGTGTGTGTGTGTGTGTGTGTGTGTGTGTGTGTGTGTGTGTGTGTGTGTGTGTGTGTGTGTGTGTGTGTGTGTGTGTGTGTGTGTGTGTGTGTGTGTGTGTGTGTGTGTGTATACTGATATTAGAGTAACAATTATAGAAGAATAAAATAATTTTGTTGGAGTCTGGAAGGGTTCAATTTGAGCAGATGTTTTATACAATCATCACTGTCCTCGTCAGAGCTCATTTCCCAGTTCAGCATTTGGCTCATATTCGCCATCTCAAACATATTCTCAAAACTCAAAAATCATTTTAAACATCTTCAAAATCAACATTTTGATCATTGACAGCTTCTTCATCAGATCCTCCATCAAGTGACAGTGACACTAATATTTGATTGTGTTCAGTACTTGCTCTGCAGTAAATCACTGAGCCATTTCAGGTTTTGCTGATGATTCTTCCTATTCTTTTATTTTCTCCCTGCGGTAACTATGAGTGAAAGGTCACTTCATCATTGTGTACCTTGTGGAATAAAGGTGAATTGCATTTATTCAGCCATCAAAGATTTAATTATTGTTGTGCAGGAAAAAAAAATATACTTGCACTATTACACTCCTCGGGTCGTTAGCGGCCCTATACAATTATTACAAAAACATATGAGTGGGAAAAACAGGCATTCTTTTATTTGTATTATTCTTTTCTTGTTAAATTGTTTATAATGAATTGATTGAGAAAAGTACTAAGAAAGTTGATGTCTAACTTTAAAAAATAAATGACGTCCCGGGTCACAAAAGATCTGAGGTTAAGGTGGGTTTTTAAATCATGTAATGGTGAGAGGTTGTGAATGTGTAGGGGAATAGAAGTCCATAGAGTGAGGGCAGCGATAGAAAAATGGCCTTCCACCAAACGATGCTAGTTTGTGCAGTAGGATCAACAACAGACCGGTATCAGAGGATCTAAGTGTACAAACTGAGGAGTAGGTGTGGATGAGATCAGAAATACACGGTGTGCAAGCCCATGGAGTGCTTTGAATGTGATAAGGAGTATCTTGTATTGAATATGACAGCGAACGGGTAGCCAATGGAGTTTGGTGAGAATAGGAGTTATGTGGGAAGATTTTTTTACATGTGAGGAGAGGACCCTAGCTGCAGAGTTCTGAATATATTGGATCTTATTTATTGATGTGTTGGGTAAGGTAGGAATATCTGAATATGCAATATATCAAAAGGAAGAACAGACCCTCTGCTTTAAAAAAGAAAAAGAAAATTATTCTAGCTTCATGCAGTTTTTGTTATCAACATTTGAATGTGGTTATAAGTTTCATAGAAAAAGCAACATTTTGAGCAAAAAGCTGAGAATATCACGTTTTCGTCAAAGACTATGTCTGGATGGGATTCAGAACGATGATCAAAACATAGAATGAGTAGATCGAGTTCATCAACACCGCCAAAGCTTGCTCAGTTCTATACCTTGTCCTGGGTCGACATTTCATTCAGTAACGTTGGGCAGGTTTGATTCATAAGCTGTTTAATGTTGATGATCGCATTATTTTACATATGCATCTACTTACATATGATATTGTTTGTTTCTGCTTCTTTTTTGCCTGTGATTTGATCCAGAGATGCAGTACTCTTTCAGAAGGTGTCATAGTGCCCCCTACAGTGAAAACATGGAAAGACGGAACATTCCGTCAATGGCGGGGGAAGATTTAAATAAATGCTTTGTTTATAATGAGCAGGACGTTTTAAGCTATGAAATTTGCAGGACGTTTTAATGATACAAATACTTCTTATATGTCAAAAGATCAAGGCAAATTTGATTTCTCATGTCATGACCCATTTAAAGGGATGGTTCACCCAAACATGAAAATGGTTATCATTGAGTCTTGTGTCAAGTCCAACTGAAATCAAAATTGACCCTATTTACTTTGTTAGCACATATTACTAGTCTTGTGGTGAAAAATTAATCCGTGCAAGTTAATACACAGAAAAAATAATAATTTTTAATCAAAGTCTGAAAAGTTACTTCTGGTCTGGCGTCCTTCTCTGATGGTTTGGCGGCTTGGGTTGGGAAACGCTTAACCACTCCCCTCAAACTGTTAGTCTGCTATGAGCAGAGATGGAGAGGAGGAGCGCTAGAGTAAAACCCTGCCCTCTGTTCAATATTCCTTTTCACTGGGAAATACGTCACAACACTGGAGAAAAGTCGTTTGCAACTTCCGGTTCGCGCAGACTTTAAACCTGTATGACTTCTGTAGAGCACAAAAGGAGACAATCTAAGAATATTTTAGCTGTTAGCTCATACAATGAAAGTCTGATCTATCTGATCAAACATACTATTATTACAATTTAATATATTGTAATATATTTTAGTTTAAATATTAAGCATTGCAAATGTTGTAAACATTGATAATAATAAGAAATGTTTCTTGAGGAGCAAATCATCATATTAGAAGGATTTCTAAAGGATCATGTGACACTGAAGACTGGAGTAATGATGCAGAAAATACAGCTTTACATCAGATAAATAAATTACATTTTTAAATTGTAATAATATTTCACAGTATTACTGTTGTTACTTTATTTCATTACATAAATCTACCATTCATAGTTTCATAGAGAAGCATAGTCTCCATGCCCAACGGCACTGATCAAAGTCTGATCATAGACCCTTTCAAAGTGTTCTGGTCTTGAAGGCTAACTTCAGAGTGACAGACTTTACACAGAGCGTGGCCTTCTCACATGCTCGCCAATCATTGTGAAAGCACTGCCAGCACACATATTTCTTGATAGGTTTAGAAAGGTGGATGATGTGCAGTATATCTTTAAAGAATAGTTTCTTTTTTTCTAGGGGACATTTCATCTTAATACCATTTCAGTGTGCGGCAGTAATCAAATGGACAGATGAAAAGTTTCGGGGTGCCGGTGGTGTCATGGCTCTTCTGAGGCAGCTTCTGATGGCTAAATCTAGCCTCAGCCTCAGTCCTGTCCAAGTTCAAAGGATACATGTCTCTCACACAAGCTCTTGCAACTGAGGGAGGTAAGTATTCAGACGTCAAACTCCAATAGTTTGCGTAAAAAACATCAATCATCACTGGATGAAATGGGATATTTCAGGATACAACCAAATGTGTTTGAAGTCAGTTAGATTTTTTTTTATGTTTTTTGGAAGAAATCTTATGCTCACAGAGGCTGTGTTTATTTGATCAAAAAGCAGTAGAACAATACTATTGTGAAATATTGCAAATTGTGATGTCCAGTCTTCAGTGTCACATGATCCTTCCGAAATCTTTCTAATGTGCTAATTTGGTGCTCAAGAAACATTTCTTGTTATTATTAAAGGTGCTCTAAGCGATGTCACGCGTTTTTTAGGCCAAAACATTTTTTGTCACATACAGCAAACATCTCCTCACTATCCGCTAGCTGCCTGTCCCCTGAACACACTGCAAAAAAACGCGCTCTCTGTAGACAGCCCAGGCTCCACAAACGGCAACAAAAACAAACTGGCCCAGCCTGGACCACGAAACATAACAAACAGTGTTCCAGCCAATAACCGGCAAGAATGATTTGGGTATGGGGGTTGGGGGGTTAGTGCGCGTGCACATGAAGGGGGGTATGCAAGTTGAGGAGAGAGTAGCGTGAAGAGAGAAGTTAGCTAGAGGAGAGATGTCCCAGACAACGACAATGACTAACGTTATTATATTCTCTTGAATTTTGATATGGCTGACACACGACCAAAGAGACGACATTCCGATGAACAAATAGCAAAGAAGAGTGAAAAGGAGAAGGAACGCGTGGAAAATTTTTTCGTTTCTGTTTCAGGAAGCACGGAAGGGAGGGGGAGGGGACGGGAGGAGGAGGAGGGAGGGTCTAGCTAGCCTCCATTTTGTTTGACAATACTTCGAACGTCAACAAGAAGTGACATCACCCAACATCGCTTAGAGCACCTTTAATGTTATAAACAGTTGTGCTGATTAATATTTTTGTGGAAACTGTGATACTTTTTACAAGATTATTTGATTAATAAAATGTTAAAAAGAACAGCATTTAATTTTTAATCTGTATTTTAATTTGTGTTATGTTGCCGTTTTTGCATCACTTTTCATTATTTAATTTTTGTACGTTTTTTTCCCCTAATATATCTAATATCTGAATATCTGAATATGCTATATATGTATATGTATATATATATATATATATGTGTGTGTGTGTGTGTGTGTGTGTGTGTGTGTGTGTGTGTGTGTATGTAGGCCTATATATATATTCTAGCTTCATGCATTTTTTATCAACACTTGAATGTGGGTAAGTTTCATTAAAAAAATATATATATATTTTGAGCAAAAAGCTGACAAAATCGTGTTTCGTGTGGATGGGATTCAGAATGATGGTCAAAACATAGATAGAGTAGATCTCATCCATCAATTCCCCCAAAGGTTGCACAGTTCTATAGCTCCGTCTACATTTCATTCGGTAACATTAGGCAGTTTTGATTTGTATGCTGTTTAATGTTGATGATCACGTTATTTTACACATGCATATGCTTACATCGCTTGCTTCTGCTTCTTCTTTGCTGTGTTTTGATCAGGAGATTCAGATTCATTCGGTCAATGGCGGGGAAGCGTTGTCTCAAAAATTATGGAATTTTTTTGTCAGTGGCGGCAAAAGAGTTAAGAAAACCTGTGTTAAATACGTCGAGTGTCATACTGATGTAGTTCACATATCTTTTAATAACAACATGGCTAAAAATGTTATCCGAGCTGCTAAAGGTTTGTTTTTGTTGATGCAAAATATTATTTTTCCTCAAACCCTTTTGAACTCTGGAACAGCTTCCAGGGTTATGAATGATCTAATCACACTTATAATTGGAGATGTTGCATAAGAGAAATTCCTGTGCGGGGAGGCCATTCAATGTATCCTTTCACAGGGCGCAGACCCAGACGTCTCCTCACACCGACACCAGCTATATTTACTTATGTCCTGCTTAAACATGTTTGCACTTGAAACAACCTATTACAATAGCGCCGAATTATGTGTTGAGATATACTGCACGTCTGTAAACAAGAGCAGCAGAGGCTTAAACTCGGTTACATTTTTCATGGTGCATTTGTTCCTGTTGAAACAGTCTGACTCGAGTTCGCAGTCGGGAAGCCCTTGGCCTGCAGTTCTGCTCTAATTGTGTCTCAAGTTAATGGGCAAATAAAAGCACCACATGCTGCAGACATCTGGATTTCTCAATGTAAAGAATGGAGATAAACACACATGTATATCCTGGCTTTTGTCCTTTTGATGTGTGAACCCATTGCAGCTGCCTGCTTGTTTTAAGACTTAATGAAATGGCACAAGACCTACTCGCTGACCTCTGGTTGTGTGTTGTTCAGGTCACATTAAACTGCGCAGTGATTAAAAATCAAAGTGCAAACAAAAGCACACGTGCCCAAAAGACACAGGAAGGAATCCACAAAGATCAAAATGAATCATCCAAACATACATGAAGTTGGTCTGGTCACATTGTCTCAGTATTTTTTTTTAAATAATGTTCTTGATCATAACTCAGTTTTGAATGCTTTTAATCTGAGCTGCAGTTAAAATCCTCCATGTTTGGATGTAGAGCAGACCCCTAACCTTGGTCATCTTTTCGGCCAAACTTTACATTTACAGCACATGTGTTTCTTCAACTTTAGCCACAATCATGCCCCTGTTTTTGTTGTTGTTATATTAAGTTGACTTTAACACAGTCTTGAAAACTTTTTATCACTCTGTCGTCACATATTTTTTTTGCTACATATTCTAGTACCCTTGTAGTGTCTACATTTAACTATTCAAATGGCCAAAAAAATTGGTTGCACTTTATTTGATGTCCCCTTTAGACATTCTGTTGACTCTAAGTAACATTGCACCTATGTCAACTAACTCTCAGAGTAGTTGAGTATTAGTAGAGTGTTTGGGTTAGTAGCATAAGTTGACATGTAGTTGCAAAGTTGTCAGTACTGTAGTATAGTCAGTAGAATGTCTGCTGGGGGACCATCACAGTAAAGATTTAGCAAACAGTCTACTAATACTCTAATGAGAGTTAGATGACATTTAGATGCAACTGTAAAAAAAAAGTGCAGTCCTAAATTTGTAAGTACAGTCAACTTGGATGTTTAAGTCATTTCAACTGAAATTACATTAAATGGAAAAATGAGCTGAAACATAACTTGCAAAAACATATGTTGTCATAACTTGTTTTTACAGTGTATAGTCAACAGAATGTCTAAAATAAAATGTTACCTTAAAATATATCCTAAACATATTGATCATTTCACAAATAGTGAAATAAATATAACTTACCGGTACTTCAATTTTTTTGGTGGGAAATTATATATATATATATATAAAATTTCCCACCAAAAAAATTATATATATATATATATATATATATATATATATATATATATTTTTTTTTTTTTTATTGTGCATCATTTCCAATCAAGCCAAAGTAGCTGTATGTAAAAGTAGCACCAAAAAAAATAAATAATAATAATAATAATAATTAAAATGGCATTTCCTCCAAAGAATGCTATTAAACAATATGGAATGGTTGAAACGTTTGTGGCTTTCAGAATAAAACACACACACACACAAACAAACAAAATGCATGCGTTAATACAGTGTTGCTTTGTTAGCACACAAATTAAACAAATGAAATTGTGAAAAAATGTGTTTTAGGAGAGAGCCATAGTTGTAGAAACACTCTTACATTTGATCCACAGCAGCTTACAATGTATTTTTAATGCATACATCTTGCCAGTATGTGTATTCCCTGGGAATCCCATGACCTTGTCTTGCTAGTGCTATTCTCAACCAGTTGAGCTGCAGGAATTGAGCTAAACTGAGCTGTAAACCAGATTGCAGAAATTGACCCTAACCCATGGAACTGACTGAATTTAAGTTGTCATAATCCATATGGCTTTACATGTTCTGTACAAACAAATGGGTAATAAGTTGAGACGTGATTTTCCCTTTGAGGCTGATGCCAATATCAGATCTGTATTGAATCTTGCTGGTATCCAGATCGCTGATAGAGAACAGCAGAAATGTGTGTAAATCCCTTGCAGCACAAATGTTACACTGATACTGCATGTTTCTGTTTTGTTGATATTTTAAATCTTGAATTATTACCAGCAGAGAGGTGTTCTGAAGCAGATTCTGATTCATCCTGCCAGAGCTTTGATGTTTTACCCATCTTTTCCTCTCTGTGGTTTTTCAAAGCCTTACACATCCCCTTTCTCTTTGAATATCTCTCCTCTGGGGATAGTTTTGCTGTGAACACCTGTTTGAAGAGTTAAAACAAGCATTCTTTATTAGCTTCATATTTGAGTGAAAGGTTTAGCATCGAACATCTCAGCAGCAGATTCAGACTCAAGGATATTCTGTTCCTCCAAAAATAGGAGAAAGGCAAGGGAATATTCAAAACATAAAGGTCTCGTTCACCCGAAATTGAAAAGTTAGCCAACAAACCCACTTGTTACAAACCTGTATGACTTTCTTTCTTCCATGAAAAATTACTGAAACTTTAAATAAATTTAAGTGAAAACAAAAAATATAAAATTAAAATCGATTTTAAAAAATATTAAAGGGATAGTTCACCCACACATGGAAATTCTGTCATTAATTACTCACCCTCATGTTGTTTCAAACCCGTAACTTTCGTTCATCTTCGGAACACAAATGAAGATCTTTGATGGAATCTGAGGGCTTTCTCTCCCTCCATAGACAGCTATGCAACTACCTCTTTGACGCTTCAAAAAGTTCGTAAAGACATCGTAAAACTAATACATATGAATTGAATGGTTTAGTCCAAATTTTTCTGAAGAGACTTGATCGTTTTAAGTGATGAACTGATTGAATTTAGGCTTTTATTCACATATAAACATTAATCAACTCACACATCAAGCTCAAGTATGTTCGCTTGACATGAGAGAACCAATGAGGTCCAGTCTCGTGTTACGCAGCACGTTTGAGCTTCTGCAAGAACCAATGAGGTTCATTCTCGTGTTACGCAGCAGTTTGAGCTTCTGCAAGAACCAATGAGGTTCAGTCTTGTGTTACGCAGCACGTTTGAGCTTCAGCAAGAACCAATGAGGTTTGTTCTCGCACATAAAGCAGGTTCGGTTGAGCTTTTGTTTATGTTCGCTGATCAATGATTATGTAAATTAAAGCCTAAATTCAATCTTTATCAGATAAAGTGATCGAGTCTTTTCAGAAAATGTGGACTAAACTGCTTAATTCATATGGATTATTTTTACAATCTCTTTATGAACTTTTTGAAGCATCAAAGTGTCAGTTGCGTGGCTGTCAATAGAGGGAACGAAATCTCTCAGATTTCATCAAATAGATCTTGATTTGTGTTCCGAAGATGAACGAGAGTCTTACAAGTTTAAAACGACATGAGGGTGAGTAATTATTGACAGAGTTTTCATTTTTGGGTGAACTAACCCTTTAACAAAAAAACTATAATAGCATATTGTTTACACTAAAATGATACTGGGGTGAATAAATTATGACAGAATTTGCATTTGTTTAATGAAACGTGAATTAGAAATAAAATGAACAGAAGTTAATAGGGGTGAAGGGAGCTTGTTCAATTCTTGCTGAACAATATCTCTTGGTTTATTCTTGAGCTCATTCCAATAAGGAGGCTTTGAGTCTGTTCCAATCATAATTTAGCATGACTGACAAGTTAAAAAGCAGGCGTTTGAAATCAACAGTTGCCGTGTTCCCTCAGACCCCTCACCTCCTGTGTCATTCTGTGCCTCTGTCTTGACTGTTGTTTTGATCCCTGTCTGGCAGACCCCCCATGCTGAGAGCTCACCGCAGTGTGTTGGTGTCAGAGTGTGTATGTGTGTAAGCTGAAGGACGTGGATTCTTGCCAGCATATTTCATCCATGCCCCGTATCGTCCAGATCCAGCTGAATGCAGGGAGGCTTTGTCCCCCAGCCCCACCATCTGCCACAGGGCTCCCGTTTCTTTTAACCCTCCCTACAGACGCCACCACTGCTAACCTCCACCCACCCTAGTGGGCCTGATCACCATGTGTGCGAAAGCTAAACATCTTCAAGTAGAAGTGGGAGGAATTTCCATAATCAGGGCCTAAAACTAACTTTTTGTCACACCTGCCAGTGGGCAGTGAAATTTACAGGCCAATGGGCCATAAACATTTTTTTTTTACTGGCCATGAAACCAAATGTCACCAAAATGTTGATATCAGTCAAAATCTACAATTCTCTGTTCCAATTTATTCCAACCTATTCCAATTCTAATACTACTAGTCCAACTATAAATTTGTAAAACATGATTAAAGACAAGTACACAGTCAAATAAGAACAAATATTCAATTTTAAGCAATAGCACAAATAAAAACAATAGAACAAAGATACAAATGAAATAAACAGTCCTTTTCAGGTACTGTAGGTTTTTTTTTTTAGATTCATTCTTATTAAAGGTACAAAGTTATTCAGTCAAGAGCAGTGAGTGATTTTCTCTTTGTCCTTTTTTGTTTGATTAACATTAAAAACAGATGGCAGCAGGTTTATTAGGCTGCTGTCACTTTAAGACCTGTATATTTAAGACTCCAATTTACCGATACTGTACACATGCACTTTCTTTCTCAACTGTTTACATTCACTTAAGACACATAACTGACAATGTTTACTAGGATACTCGCAGAGACTGACATTTTTGACCAATTTAAGTTCAAAGGTGTCTGTTCAAGCACAAGAAGATGTGAAAGAGAGCTCAATTCAGTATTCGTGTGCTGTCGGAGACGCAGCTTTCTGGGAGTGCGCTTCAGATATTTGAGCACAGAAAACTTTCCACACTGTACGCAAGTAAGAAATTGAGTTCACTTTCGCGTCTTTCCCTTTGCACTTGAATATTTAAATGGAAAAGGCTTAAACTTTAATTACGATACAGCACTGGCCCGTCAACTGTCCTGAACGTCGTTCTCGTTTGTTCACGTTCTCACAACATTGCATTGTTAGAATTCATAAAAATGTTACGACCAACTGGCAATTGACACAGTTTCGTATACTCGCTAACAGCAATTTTTACTCTCATTTGGGGTTTGGCAAGTGTTCATTTTAGGCCTTGGCCATAATATACAGCCCGTTCTCATCCTAGGGCGTCATATATTGACGCTTTTGACATTTCGTCTACATCCAACGCACATGGCACCCTTTAGCGTCAATATGAGACGCAGATAGAAATGGGCCAGAAGGCGCCTCCTAGCGGTCTAACCCTAACCCTACACCAGACCTAAACCCACCCATAACCGAACAAAGCTCTGTGCATGTCATATTGACACTAAAGAGTGCCATGTGCGTTCGATGTCGACGAAATGTCAAAAGCGTCAGTATATGACGCCCAAGGATGATAATGCGTTGTAATATATCATGGTGTGAGTAATTTTATGTCACTGTAGCGGTATAGAGTTTTTTTTTTTACTTTTTACATTGTGCCGTCATAAAAAGGTAACTATTCCTTGTGAACAGCCTTTTTATGATTATGTTTAAACACAAATTTGTTAACAAATTTGACAAAGTTAAAAGTTTGAAAATATTATTTGATTGTGTGTATTTACGATTTAAATGCAAGGCTTTAGTATTTGTATACAGCGGTACCAGTATGGGGGTGTTTCTATGTTTATGTTGTGAAAATTAGGTAAATATCAATTGTGAACTGAATATTTGTAAAATGTGTCACTTCTAATTAGTCAAATTATATTTAAACACAAATTTGTTCGAATTAAATGTGTGAAAATATTATAAAAAATATGTGTGTATATATGAGAAGACAGAAGTTGGGCAGTTCACTCCAAAAATGTTGAAAATGTTATTTCTATCACAGTATGTTATTAGACACAGTAGATAAAAATGACACTGTTGTGAGAATTTTCAGTACCCAAAATAAAATAAATAATGTTAAGGAGTAACATTGTAATAAATGGTATGGCACAATCTCTACTATATGCTCATACCGCCCAGCCATGTGCTGGTGCATTCTGGGATATCACTAATGATTGATCATGGGCTTTTACGGCACAAGGTGAAGACATTTGAAGTTACTCTGTGTCTGTTTGGGTGGTGAACCATGAACAGGAAGGTCACAAGTCTATCTTTAAACAGAAATGATTCCTTCATGTCGCTTTTATATATTTTGTCTTTTCCAGTTGCCTCTCGAGGTGTTGTGATACTTCTCATTGTCCACATCACGCGGATGTCATTAATCATGGAAGTTTAGAGGGTTGTCTCCACTGTAGAATCCTCCGGAACCAAAGCTGAGATACAGCAGCCACATTCATCATTCTTTTATCTGAATCACGTTTCGCGCCGAGTTTCAGTGTCAAAGCTGTCAGGAATCCCTAATCAGCCAGATAAGGATCAGCCGGGACCGAGTCTTTCCTCAGCTTTCATCTGCAGACAGGCTGCATGTGACTAATAGCAGGTTAGTCAGGATGAGCCAGCTGAGTCATATGCACTTGCCAAGCTGCGACTGGCCTTACCCCACTCAACACAATGACATGCACAGTAACTATAAATCATGACACAACCGTTGCTGTCAAACCTCAGATGAGAGGAAGTTTTTCAGGCCAAACTGTTTCACTGGGGTTTTTTTTTTTTTTGGTGGGGGGGGGGGTGTTTTGCCACATTTTTATTGAAAGAACTGGAAATCAAAGGGAGAGAGGATGAACAAAATGCACTGCTTTGAGCACCCGATCTTAACATGTCTGGAACATATGAGCCTCCACACAATGTACAGCAATATCCAGCGAACTATTTGTGTATATATATATATATATATATATATATATATATATATATATATATATATATATATATATATATATATATATTGTATGTGTATGTATGTGTATATATAATATTTTAAAGAAGTCTCTTAAGCTCGCCAAGTTTGCATTTATTTGAACCAAAATACAGTAAAACAGTAATATTGTGAAATGTTCTATTATTATGATTTAAAATAACGGATTTCTACCTTAATATATTTTGTACATATAATGTATTCATCTGATCGTAAAGCTGAGAAATAATTTTAACCTGTTGATTTGGTGTTCAAGAAACATTTCTTATTATTGTGGTTCTTAATATTTTTGTGGAAACCGTTATGCATTCTTTGTTAGAATCTTTGATGAACCGAAAGTTCCAAAGAACAGCATTTATTTGAAATAGAAATATTTACATAATAAATGTCTTGAATGTCATTTCTGAGCAAGATAATGCATCCCTGCTAAATAAAAGTATTATTTTATTTTAAAAATCTTACTGACCTAAAACTTTTGAACGGTATATTTGCACATATGGTGTCAATCAATAAAATAATTAATTAAAACTAAATTAAATAATTTAAAAATCGATTCTGTTATTGTGAGTGGGCAGAGGCTTGGAACTCACTGGGTGTTAAAATTTATAATTAAGCATTGTCTAATTATTATTTTTTTTCTTTTTTTTTCACATGACAGATTTTGTCGCTGTGTTGATTTTGCTCCCTGCTGAAGTTGAAGTATTGCACTTCTCTGATGCAATCTCATCCAGTCGCCTGAGATGCAGAGAGAGAGAGAGAGAGAAAGAGAGAGAGAGACGGAGGTGAAGTCACCTCTATACCTAATTAATCTGCCGTACTGCTGTATTGGCATGTCCAGCTTTGATTAAATAATTACCTAAGCACTATAAGCTGCTCTGATTAAGTCATAATCCTGAGTGAGCTGTTACAGAAATGGTCAGGATGAGTCTGTTGCGCTGGATGAGCTCATTGTTTCAGACTTAGAGAATCCCCTGCCATGGCTGACTGTAGAGATAACTATTCTTTTTTATACGTAGTGTTTTATATCTTTCTCTCTCTCCCGGTTCATTGTTTCTCCCTCTCTTTCTCTCTCCGCAGCACCTGTCACTAAGGTCATACATACCTTCATTGTGTGTACTGAGCGCGCTCCCAGTGACCCCCTGACAGGTACGAGCGGGAGCTTGGCAGGAGAACGGAAGAACCCAGAGCAGCATTACATCTCGGGTGATGTGCCCTCTCCGTTGGTACCTGTCTGCTCCCGCACATTCCAAAGAGCACGATACATCTTTCTCAGGAAGGAGTAATTTTCTCCTCAGGAAGTAAGGTGTGTCTGGAGAGCGAGCTGTCTCTGGCTATGAAGGAACATGGGAACGAAAGGTCAGGGGGCATTGAGACGAGGTGGACAATATAACATTGAGAAAAGAAGTTATATTCAAATGAGTCCTGTTTAGGGGTCAGGGGATATGGGCTTCACAATTTTCAATGCTGGAACTATAACAGGCTGATGATCAGTATTTATAAAACAGTTTACTGACATCAAAAAAGATATACAAATTGCTAAAATCAAATGAGTGTGTGTTCTGCACAATATTTGAAATAAATGTTTATATAGGCTATACTATAATTATATTTAATTATAAGTTTGACACATTTAAATATTTAAACTATAAATAAAATAATATTAAAAATGTAATGTACAAAAATAAACAAACAATGTGAGTGTGTTTATATATATATATAAAGGTAATGCATTACAATATTGCGTTACTCCCTAAAAAAAGTAACTAAATCCGTTACTTAATTACTTTTTATAGAAAGTAATGTGTTACATTACTTTTGAGCTACTTTTTATCACCAAGTCTTTTGGCACATGTAAAGGCCCTGTTACACCAAAAGTGAAATGAATAAGCCTCAGGCTGAAGGAAATACAAAGTCAATCAATAAATGGTGAAACAAAGTAACTTGCGTTACTTATTTTTAAAAGTAACTCAGATATTTTATTGTAAATTTAAAAGTACTGTGTTACTTTACTAGTTACTTGAAAAAAGTAATCTGATTATGTACGTAACTCACTTTATTTGTAATGTGTAACCCACAACACTGTAAACAAGCTGATACTAAATTGAAATAATTGTTTATTATCCATCAACAAGGCTGTCTCTATTATTTATAACTGACACAACTAATTAGGCATTCCTTTTTTTTTTACCTGAGAAAGGGTTCATAATTATAGTACTTTTACAAAACATGTAAATATTTAAAATTTATTACAATAAAAATTAGTAAAACTTAGAATTTACTAAAATAAACAAACTTATTGTAGCAGAAATTGATCATCTCTATGTTTTAAAATATAATTTAAAAATGTAAAAGCTTAAAATCCACTATATAAACTGAAACTAAATGAAAATAAGAAGAAATTGTTTATGACACTGACAAGGTTGTCTCTATATTTTAAACTGACAAGAAAGGCATCTAACGAGTTATCCTATTTTTCCTGAGACGGGGTTCTGGGGATTGTGCCAGAGCGGTGCCCGATCTGGAACTGTTCCACGTGTTTCCACTGCAGTTTCTTGGGTTGTAAAAATCAGGAAAACCTTCATCTTGAACCAGGAACCAATAACATCAGAGGCATCAGCTACTCCATCCACCCTATTTTCCCTGTCCGTCTCAAATTAAACCGTTCTATTTATATCATCTATCACTAGTCGCGTTGTTTAAAAAGTATGCGTTCAAATCTGAACCTTTTTGAAGGGGAAATCCTCCCTCAAATCAAAATAGCACATTTCATTGTACTATACCTGATGAGATTCCATCAGATCAGAGTTAAAAGCTTTAGGCAATCTTTATGAACTCTCAGAAAAGCTGCCAGGCATATAATTAAAATCGTTTCTATAAAAGTCAATTAGGGATCTTACCGCTCATTGTTAAAAGCAGGCCTGTGGCACGGCCTCTAGAGATAAATGGATTGGAGGGAGTTGGACACTCAGTTGGGTTTGGGGTGACGGGATCGGAGGTAGTCATTCATCACTCACCATCTTTCATGAAAGTTGTGACAGGCAGAGGTCAAGCCAATATGGCAGCTGTGAGCAAGATGGATGCCTTTAATTTGGGTAATGAAGAGTTAACTATCTTGGGGAAAGTAGCGATGGCATTAAATAGGAAAGCTGTCGGCATCAAAGGAAGTCTTATTTAATTCCTCTCGTTTAATGGAAGACATTGAGAACACAATCTTTGATTGACAATGCAGCCCCCAGACATAATTCCCCACAGACACTTCACTTAGATTCTATCCCTTGTTAATCTCAAAAATAATGAATTGCAAAAGTGAGGTTAAACTGCCAATGTGAATTCATTATCACTAATAGATTAGTTCATAGATGATTTACAGTGTATGGGCATGGGATTTCATTAACATGAAATCGCTTTGATTTAGCCGGGATTTTGCTGGCCTTTTCTGGACCATCAATCTCACGGCAGTGGTCATTGTCCCTCTTTGGGTGACCTCTACACTTTATTACTCGGCTGAGAGATGAATATTGCCGGTGGCTGATGACCTGCTAGTGAAACAGAATGATTATTGTGTTTTTCATTGCAAGTACAGGACTCCATTTATCTGTTCTGGTGGAATAATAGGGAAAGAGAGCTGTCTGTCAAATGTTCCCATGACCCTGTGAATTCTCATGACTGACTTTATGGCTACCTTCAGCAAAGATAACCTCGGGTGGACCCCTAATAATCGGCGAACAAAAAGATTTTAATAACCTCTCCTACAGAAAAGAATTTAAATATTATGTTAGGTGAATACTTAGTCATGTCATGTCCTCTGACTTCTTTCTTTGCAAGTTCTGATGTGTTGAACTTTCAGGGCAAGACATCATGGGAAATTGTTGGCTATGTAATGTAGTGGTGTGCAAGTTGTGTTGAGGTGATTTCACTGTTTGACTTTCCTTCTGTCGCTCTGCTTTTAGGTCAGAGTTTTTAATGACTTTGACTTTGTTTGCTTTTTGGTTAAATGATCACAGATGTCGTTTCATAAGAAGGGTAATGCTGTCCTAACAAACATAGTCTCGTCTTTGTCCCCTGAGAATGATGTAGGAGTGGCAGGCAGATATAATTGAACTGAAAATTGTGTTCTGATGGTTTACATCTTACATTAAAGTCATAAATCTAGATCGATATCTCAAAATAATGAGAAACAAATTGAGTTTGCTTTGAAAGATCTTTATGAGTCAACACAGTGATTTTTAAAGCTGTAATCACTTTTAAATTTACAGAGCACCTTTTATTAGTAGGGTACAAAACACGGTTTGAAACTAAGTTATTTTCTTTTCTTTTTGAACAAATGGTCAGTGAAATGAGGTATTTAACCTTTAAAAATGGTTGATTAACTACCATCAACTTTATTATATGAGCTATTTTATTTATCTGTTCTATTCATTTTTAATGAGGTTTTCAGTTTTTTGGTGCTTAAAACCAAATTGTTTATGATGTTATTGTTTTATCTAATATTTTTTTATTTGTCTTTCTGTCTGTCTGTCTATCCATCCATCCATCCATCCATAAACACACACACACACACACACACACACACACACACACACACACATACATACATACATACATACATACATATACATACATACATTAAATATGAATAACAGTGTTTAACTTTTAGCCTAAATTACTATAAATTACATTATGGGCTTGCTAGTTTGGGAAAGGGACCAAATGTTGCTTATTAGTTATTCATAAACCCATAAATTACTGAAAATATTTATTTAACAATTTCTATTACAATAACTTTGGTAACATGGTTGAACTTGACGAATGCAGTCAACACTAGAATTTGTGTATTGAGAAAGCTATTTATTCACAAAATGCTGCAGAAAGGGTCCAATATACCTTTAAAACGTTCTTGCTAGGTTAATTATATATTATTAATTTTTTTTTTTTTTTTATCTAACATATCGAATAGTTAGATAAACTATGAACACATGGGACTTGTGCCCTAAAAGTGCTTAAAAAAAAAAAAGTAGGACACATTTTTACCCTGTTCGTGGAAAGTGCCACAGAAAAACACATTATCACCTAACTACGGCCTGGAGACATGTGTCTCTCAATCAGAAGAACATTCCCACATGCTTAAAAAAAAAAAGTTCTGAGCAAAACCCGGATAATAAGCAAATGAAAACTCAAAGATTTCTTTGGTGCAGATGTTTATTGCCTTTTTTTTCCAGGAAGACAGCTGCCAGCACCAACTAAAAGCTCCTGGGTCATTACTCTATTAAACAGAGTCATGGCCACATTGAACAGATTTACTGTGAAAACACGCTCACTTTTAAACAATTTCCGCCCTTGCTTCTCAGAATGATCAAAAGTGCTGAAGCTGATCCCTTTTCCCTTGTTCTTGTTTTTTTTTTTTAATATGTCTGCTTTACATACCTTCTAATGTGTTTCCATTCGAAAGTGAAGTAACTAGGGCAGGAAGCTCTATTTTTTTAAAGAAATTGTGTTTCTTCTTTTTTAGTTTATTGACATTTTATAATGAGTTTACTGCCTGAACACCAGGTGGGAAAAGTAGAAATAGGAAGCCAATTCTGTCCCACCACCCCCACTTTGACTAATTATTCTTTAATTTAAATATCACATATAAGGCTTTTTATTTTACACAGCTTTTCCACCTAATGCTTTCAGTGATACAAGAGTGATCTAACTAGTCATCTATTTAAATAACACTCATAAAATAGTAATTGCAAAGGAGACCCTTTTATAGCCCACTACAACTTCTATTTCGAAGAATTCAAATTTTGCAGTAAATTACAGATTACATGTAAAACGCAGTTTTATGTATATGTTTTTGTCTCCTTGTAAACTAAACAAGGTTCTTATGCCTTGTCCTTTTTGTGCACTTGCAGTTTAGCCACACATTTTAATTAGACAGCACTACAGCACCCAGCAATAACACTTCCACAAAAATTACACTCAATTTAAAACTTTCCTTATATACACGTTGTGGTCATTGTGGGTTATGGCCTGTCAAAGCTATGCAAATAAAATATAATGTTGTTTCTTGTCAAAACAATATTGTTTGGAGGTGAAAAGTACATTTTTAAAGGCATTTTGAATTAATGACAGTGCAGGATCTCTGGGTTACAACGGTTAGCTTAAGATTTGTCAAAAAAAAAAATTATATAGACATTTGTTGAATAGTTTGCCAACAGGGAGCTGTGCGAGTTAACTTATTAGACCAGATCCTAAGTTTTTGAGATGTTCTGATGATAATTTTTAAAGTAATTTAGTACGTGTATCATGAGAAGCATATCATATTTTAAGTATATCTAACCTTTAATTTTGGATTATGTAAAGCTGCTAATTATATAGGGTGAGTTCTCTCAATAAGACTGCTGAGCCCAAGGGCTATGTATTCTGCAAGGCGTCTTTGAACTGTCACAATTGGGCTTGTGGTGCAAAGATCATAAACGGAAACTTCAGAGTGCAGGATACTTCTGAGGGTGACTAACCATACACCCTGACTCCATCAGAGCTCATCATTTTCTTTCTATTTACATGGAGGAGCAAGTTCGTGCTTGTTGGACACGGCAGACCATTTCACTAAACATGCACTTTCACAATGAAGTGAGAAAAGCCTTGATTTATTGTGCTTTTTGCTTGGCGAGATCTCTTTGGCAGCATAGGCTATTTTCATTTCAGCCTTCCGTCGCATATACGTCTTACTTCAAAAATCATGAGAGTATCTTGGAACCTGATTTCATCCATTTCCCAAGTAGCATTTGAAAAAGTGAAAGTGTGCAGAACTCACTCTCTCTGTACTTTAGTATGTATTAGAGGAGGTTAAGCCATGGCCATGCAATCCATCAGAATTTGTCCCAGCTTCCCCAGACTAAACATACTCTCATTACCCGGCCTCGTCGGCCCCGAGGGCTCTCTCAGACCATGTTTATTAGCCCAAGACAGAGTGCATACAAACACTCAGGAGGTAGTTGTACAGTGAAAATGTTTCCCTGAATGCAGTGGCACACTCAGGCAGGCCGGGAGCGTGGACGTAGAAATGACAACAGGTAAAATGTTGCCATGTCAAGACGCCAGGGGCCTTTGAAAGCAAGGTGATGACATCATTACGGCCAAGCAAAGCATTCCCACGTTTCCAGCGCCCTGGTGTAAAGCGAGGCGGTGAGCTGAAACAGAAGCTTTGACTTGTTTTCTCTGTGAATTTCAGTGGTTGGATCTCAGATTGTGGCTGCTACTGAAATTCATTCTCCTATCGGAGCTACACCACTCGTTTCACCTATTTGTAGCTTAATTTGAGAAATTCAGGGGTTGTGAACAGTCTTCTGAGGTGTTTTAGTATACAGTGGTGCACTTTTTTTAGGGGGTGGTTGATTGTGTTAGTGTGTCATGTGATAGACATTCCAGAGAAGTGTCAGTCGTTAGCTGTTTACATTAATGACAAATACTTAGGTGTCAAATGTCTGATAAACATCAGAACCTTGAGGGTGTGAAAGAAGTTTGACACCCTAAAGCCACATTAATATTGGTTTGTGACAATTACAGTTTGAACCAATAACCAAAAAAAAACTTTAAATTGTGTGTAGATTATCAAGTTAGGCAATCTTTTGAAAATATGCTACAAGCTAATAGGGTTATAGACTATATTGAAGCTACTTACAGGGGCATTTAATACGTATCATACACATGATATAATTTCATCGGTTATAGATTTTCTGGCACACGGAAAGTTTTTAAACAAATGAGCATTCTAAATTAGAGTTTACAATACACTCTAATTGATATAGGCCTAACTGTATAAAAACTAATAATGAGCAGTATAATTTGACAAAATATTTTGTTTCAAATGAGTAGACTCTGCTGTGCTTGAACTCTGACTCTGAGATTTATTTATTTTTATTTTTTTGATTAGTTTGTTCACAAAATGAATTGATTTTATCCTTCCAGTAGAGGACAATATATTTTGACATTAGAACTGTGTTATGTAATACTAAGCCACTGACATGCTACTAAACGGTTTAGTTCAGTTAGTAGTGCAACCCGATCTCACGGGAAAACGTACAAATTCTACGAGGTAGCTAATTCGTACGAATTCATACGACCTCACTCGTACGAATTTTTGCAAAATCGTTCATATTTTACGAATTGCCCAATTCGTATGAATTCATACTAATGACCTACCACTGACCCCGCCCCTAAACCTACCCATCACGTGGGTTTAGACAAATCGTACAAATTCGTACGAGTGAGGTCGTACAAATTCGTACGAATTAGCCATCTTTTTATCATTCGTACGAATTGGTCGTGAGATAGTGTTGAGTAGTGTCACTACTTTGATTTACTTGCCAACAAGGGTAAATGCACAGCGCTACTATTCATTCTTCACAGGGCCTAGCAAAATTGACCAGAAAGAAACTGCTTCTAAATGTATTACATATAGCACACAGTGTATAATGCATGTCTCAACTGAGATATGTTCATTAAAATATTTCTTCTTTAATAGTGTTCTAATTATGCTTTAAGAACTTTATTTATTATATTATTTAAGTCTGGATTTCGGCTAAGATTATACTGATTTGCAGAGTAAATTGCATCCCCTGTGAAACTCATTACTGTCCTAGTAGTTTCTTGTCTCACATGAATGCGTTGCTACATTAAAAGTGTATTTTCATCCGGCAGATGGTGACTGTTCGAATGATTATATGTTTTGTATACAATTTGCCTATTTAAATCAATGATTGTTTATTCCACACAGGTTCATCTTATCAAAGTACAGGGTGTGCTTCAATCTAAAACTCCTGAGATAACATTAACAACACTATCCAGATGTGTTTCCTTTGTCATAGCAACTCCTGATAGGATGCAAATATCTGTACCATCCACACTACATATGATCATTATCAGGTGATCAGGATATTTGCATAAAAATACTATTTCAAGACGAGAACCACTCCATGAATGCAAGAATGTGTTATGTAAGTGAGAACTTTATTTGCCTCTCAAAAGGCCCCTATAACAACCCCTTTTCCTAGCCATTGTTAACCCACCAGATATCAGTCAGAACAGTGAGAAGAGGCCCGTCTGTCTAGAGGCTATGCAGAGGAGATGGATCCGTGCATCTGCAGCATCAGATAACCCTTACCCTGACTCTGTATTGATCCAAGCTTCACTGCTCCTGCATAGAAACAGCTGTTTCAGAGAGTTTAGATAACTGAGGGAATATTTTATGAGGGATAAATATAGTTAAGAACAAATACAACTAAACAGAATATACACACACCCTTTATGGTTACACTTTATTTCGGTGGTCCACTATAGACATTTTTCATCTAACTTGCAGTGAAAACTATCTCTGTTCAGAGTATTAGTAGACTGTTAGGGTTCAGGTTAGTAGAAAAAGTTGACATGTTGTTGCAAGGTTACTTATAGTCAGTGGAATGTCTTTTGGGGAACCATTGTAAAAAAAAAAAGAGTTAGCAGATATCAAGCAGACTGTCTATTAATACTCTAATGAGTGGCATAGTTGATATTTAGTTGCACAGTTACTTATATAATTATAGACCGTCTAAAATGGACCATAAAAATAAAGTGTTACCCTCTTTACTTTATTGCTAATACACAATGAATATTTTAAAGAGTTCTGCTGAAGCAAAGCAGGTTGTCATACAGCCAGTCATAATAATAATGCTCCTATTCAGCACAATATTTCAACCCATATATTTATTTTGGAAGAACAGTACGAGTTTCAAAAGCAAATAATAGGATGCACATGTGGACAGCAACACCAAAGACCACCAATGCTTTTCTTGTCGACTTATACCTATTCCTTCTGGTACTTGTGTGCGCATTTATGTCTGGTTTGATCAGGTTTTATCTGCTTTGCGGGGACAAAAATGTCCCACAAGGATAGTAAAACCTTACTAAGTCAAATTACACATCATTGGTCCCCACATAGAAAACAGTCTAATAAACATGGGAAATAATGTTTTAATGAAAATGTAAAAATGCAAAAAGGTTGCTGTGAGAGTTAAGTTTAGGGGGAGAAAATATCATTAGGTTGGTATATTACACCAGTAATCAATAGGTTAGCTCTAACATGTCATGATAGAGAATATATATATATATATATATATATATATATATATATATATATATATATATATATACATATATATACATATATATATATATATTTCTTCTCGTATATATATATATATATATATATATATATATATGCATTTGTGTGTGTGTGTGTGTGTGTGTGTGTGTTCTGTGCAGCAGTCAGGGGAGAGAGGATGTCTCAGATTTCCCTGCACAGAGACCCTCCCTTTTTCAGGATGACTCACACCTCTGCAGTGGCTGACACTCTCACCTCATTCACAGCCCTTAACGAGCCATGCTAATGAGCAGCACCTCACTAGAGGCTCTGATTCACCTCTGTTTGTGAGCCTATCACAAGAACGATGATGTAACACAAAACGAACCACAGCAAGAGAGCAGACCGCATCCATAGATACTTGTTCATTCAACATTTCTTCTCGTCCAATAGCAGATGAGAATGACTTGGCTTCAGAGTGTATATGTTTCCTGTATGTATGTCAAATGTATGACCTTGAGATTTTTTTTCTAATGAAGGATTGAGTAAATATGACTGAGTGTGTGTGTGTGGGGGTGGTGGGGGGGGGGGCAGTTTTGTGGTCACTGCGAGAGAGATGGAGGCCGCGGATTGCTTCTTGTCATTTGTGCTTGTCTTACCTCAAGCCTTACCTTTTTAAGCAAAACTATAGTCACATGTCCAGTGCTCAGGGCAGTTTCTTCCATCATCAGAGGTGAGGGTGATGTAAGGTCTCTGAAGGGCTAGTGATTGCCCTCTAGGGGACAGAAAACAGGAAGCCTTGGCAGATGCATAGTTTCAAGTAACATTACTGACTGCTAACCACAGTGGGCAGGAAAGGGGATCTGTTGGCTTTGAATGAAGCACATCAAGAACTGCCATTAACTTTTTCCCCTTTTGCTGAGAAAACTGAAAATGAATTTATTCCCTGGCAGAAATAAGACACTGTAGACAAGCACAAGTGCTCTGTTAAATTTGCTCTGTTTTTTATACACAGACTTTTTACAATGATGGAGAATAAATATCATTAAATGCAGACATACATTTTAAAAATAAATACTGCAATCATTATTATAGAACCACCAGTTCTATATCCCAATTAAATGACAAATTAGAGTAAAATGCTAAATTATTACACAAATAAAAGAAAAGTAGATGTTATCACTTTTTTTATTCAATAAAACTGTCTATGCAGATAGATATAAGGATGATTCTTTAATGACAGGCTTTGTTAACTTGTAATCTTAAAAAATGAATTATGTAATTCAAACAATATTTCTTCTATGCTAAGATATGTATTCATTGAATAAAAATCTGATTGTGGCCTTGAACAACCATCCTTCAAGTGGTGTAATGTATGCTAGTTTGGATTATTGATATGATGTGGAATGATAATGATTTTTTTTTAAGTTTAGTTTAGCCTTGAACTTTCTTGCTTCTTATTTTCTTCATACATAAACCATAAAACTGTGATTGCAACGACAGCTGTATACCAAATACCAACTGAGATAAATACGTCGTTTTTTATACATTTTCCTGATTTTAGCACATTATTGATGGTAAGTGATAGTAATGTCTGGGAACAAGCCCTGATAATCTAACATTTCAACACGCTTATTTTTTTTTTCAGCTAATTAAATAGATAAAATTGTGGTTATAATCTATCCTAGAATGATTGTTTTATTAAAAAGCTTTTCTTCCTATAAAACCATCCCAGAAGACTGAACCTTTCCCCCTAATTGAAGATTCGCCCATATAGAAACACAGGAACAGTGTCCAAGCGCCACCTTCAGTATTTTATTAAGAGAGAGTCTGAATGATGAGAGAAAACAGCTTCCATAGCATACACAAATGTTTCCATAACACAAAACTCGCTCCTATAGTCTCACATCATAAAGGATTCTGAAACAGATTAAGTGTGAGCGGTTTGTTTGGTTGCGCTTGTTTATGTGTTGACACTCACATTCCCGTTCCGTTTATCTAGTGATATGCGCGTCTCGCACAGCGTGGGTCCAGACGGGAGCGCGCTAAGGGTTAAAGCGCGCTGCATGGAGTCTGTAGGGCGGAGTGGAGTGGATGTGATTGGAGCGCTACACATGATGTCATGTACATGAAAAAGCCAAGAAGTAGTTAAGAAGGCGGCTTGTAACTCTGGAAAGAGTGGGTGAACCTCTAAGGCGCAGAGAGCAGACGCACGCGGGTGATATTTTGGACACACGGCAACGGCACCATGGTGCAGAAAACGGACAACAGCGAAACGGACAGCATGTCCAGAGAAGCCACAGACTCCGACGAAAGTGAATTCATGGTCTCGATAAACCCAGACTGGTGCAAGACAGCGACCGGACACATAAAGCGACCGATGAACGCGTTTATGGTGTGGTCTAAAATCGAGCGGAGAAAGATCATGGAGCAATCTCCAGACATGCACAACGCCGAGATCTCCAAGCGCTTGGGCAAGCGCTGGAAAATGCTGAAGGACAGCGAAAAGATACCTTTCATCAGGGAAGCCGAAAGACTCCGGTTGAAACACATGGCTGATTATCCTGACTACAAATACAGACCCAAGAAGAAACCAAAGCTGGACAGTTCCTCCAAACTCTCAGCCCCATCTCCAGAGAAGTCCTGCAACAAAATATCCAAGACCTCCAAGAAATGTCCCAAACTGAAAACGAACAAGACGGGAAGCAAATCATCTCACTGCTACGGAGATGAGTACGCGTTTAAGAGCATGAAAGTTTCAAAGACTGTCATTAAAAGTGAATTCACGGATGAAGACGACGACATCGACTCCGAGGAGGACTCTCGGGTCAGGGTGAAGGAGGAGGAAGAGGATCCGATCCCCGTCTACAATGTAGCAAAAGTTCCCGCCAGCCCAACTTTGAGCTCGTCTACAGAGTCCGAGGGCGCCAGCATGTACGAGGAGGTCCGGAACAACAGACTCTTCTACAACTTCAAAAACATAACCAAGCAGAGCACAATGTATCCCGCATCTGTCTCACCAGCATCCTCTAGGTCAGTTTCCACGTCTTCCAGCTCTAGCGAAGACGCGGACGACTTGCTTTTTGACTTCAGTTTGAACTTCGCCTCCTCCGCGCAAAGCTCGGAGCTGGGCAACCCGAACCCAGGGAATCTCTCCCTCTCTCTGGTGGATAAGGAGTTGGAGTCTTTTAGCGAGGGAAGCCTGGGCTCCCACTTTGAATTTCCAGACTATTGCACGCCTGAGCTCAGCGAAATGATCGCCGGGGACTGGCTCGAAGCGAACTTTTCTGACTTGGTTTTTACATACTAAATAGGACAAGTCCCAAGTAATAACACACGGGAGAGGTATAATGCTCTGTTCTGTACGTATTTCTTTCCCCTGCCTTCCTCTGGTGGTCCACCTATAGGGGCTTTGGGAAGGAGGCGAGTATGGCAAGCCTCTTAAACATTTACTTCTTTAAACTATTTAGTACTATTTAGTGCTTCTGTTGTTAGTATCAATTATTTAATTACAAGTGAGTAATCCAAATGTGACTAGTGTTTATTTCTTTTTTAGTTTCTAGTACTTATTCATGTGCTGCTTTTCACTATTCCAGTACTAACATTTCTTACCTCACTTGTTACACTAGTTTACGTGGCATAAGTATTCAGAATAGCTTCTTTTAGTTCAATTCAAAATGCTAACAGTTGAAATTAACACAAGTGTCTAACAAATAGGAACCAGTGTATTTTCAATGTTTTTTAATACTAGGAAAACTGGAATATTCACAAAAAAAAAGTACTGTACTTAATAAAAACTAGTAGGAAATGAATAAGTATTAGTAATAAGTACAATTATCTAATGAATAGTTGTGAAATAGATACTAGTCAGTATTGGATCACCTACTAGTAATTAAATAAATACTAGCAAAAAAACAATAAGATACTGGTTACTTTAAAGGAATAAATGTTAAAATGGCTTGCCTTAGGCGGGGAGAGGTTTGAGGAGTTAGATGCTCATGAAGCTGGTACTGTAGCAAAAAAAGAAAAAAGTCTGCAGACGTTTTTTTTTCTGGCAGCATGACAGGGTTTTATGGATTTTTCTGTAGGTCTACAATTACTGTTCAACTAAAGCGGACCACAAAGGGAAAATCTGAGAACTTCTATGCATCTTATACCCTCTTTCTAACTGCAGGGAGCTGAAAATGTAAAGACTGTGGACTGACTCAAAGCAAATCTGTGAACTAATATTGTTCAGGACGTTTCTTTCAAACGTTTAGTCATTTCTAAATGCCGGAACTTTTTCTTTTAAAACCTTTTTTTTTTTTTTTTTTTTTTTTTTTTTTTACTGATTCTGTTTACCTACTGGTTTGAAACTTAAGCAGCCTAAACCTCCTTAGAGTTGCAGGTGTTAGAGGAAGCATTTTGATACATAACAGACCTCATCTTTTTAAAAGAAAGCAAACTATTTTCAGGCATATTTTTGTACAGTTAAAAAGGGAATGTTCTTACTGGGCACTCAGTGAGTTTCAGGCACTTCTTCCCTTTATCATTTGTTTTAAGCATGCAAGGGAGTCCTGGTTTAAGGATTAAGTTTAAATTAAAACTTGCATCAAAATGCCTTGTGATTTTAAACTAGGTTTTGTACAGCTGTAGATCAAATTTGTTGAGTATTTGTAGAACATATGGCATTGGGGAGGGGGGAGATGCATACCTCAGTGCTGGTATTAGTTTCAAGATTGTATATGTACTGTAAAATAGTAAAGTTAGGAGTTTATGTATATCATACTCGTGATATGTGGATGGGTCCCAATCGCAGGTGTGAGACTGGATTATTTTTTTCTTTCTAATGGCACATACTGTTTCCCCTTCATTTTTTGTGCAATATATTTACTTGTAAATGCAGACCATCTACATTTTCTTTTTCTTTTTTGCATTTTTGTAGCAAAATGATGGACAGGCAGACTTTTGCTCTGACAACATCATTATTTGTCATGATGCTGAAGTCATTGATGAATAAAGAAATCAGCTGGAACTGATCGTAACTGAATGGTCACATGGTGTGCTTTTCTGTGGAGAAAAAAAAAAAAAACACCATTTCTTTTTAAACTGACCCACAAAATTGGACAATTCTTGTCCTGCAACCAATTTGAAAATGACTCATTTTTTTAAATGTGCCATAATGGGCAAATAATGAATGTCGGTGGTCTGGCTGAAGAAAAACCAAGAAAGCAAAAAAAAAAAAAAAAAAAAAAAAAAAAAAAAAAAGGTACATTCCATATCCTTGTTTCATATGATGAAACATTTTATTTTCAACTTAAGACTGCCGTCTTTTCTATTAAAAACAACAACTACAACAACAACCATAAACCTGTATTTTTGTTTCTTGCACTTAAACACATTTTGTTTATTTTTATGTGGGTCTTACATAAAGTCTGTTTTGATACAAGGTTTGGAATATGATGGACTCTTTGCCAGGGAACATGGTGAAGTACAAGGCAGCCTAGCCTCACATTCCAAATGTGAACCTCTCTTCGACTCATCTTTTAATAAACAAATACTTACCACCATAAAATCTCCTCTCAATTTGTTAAATGAAAGAATGATGTCATTGTTTGTATCGAGTGGGCTACCCATAAAAAAAAATGCTCAATAGCTTTTGCATAACCTGATTTTTCCTTTGAAAATATACATCTTTCCTGACAGGAACCAGTAAAACCTATCGGTTTAAATCATAACAATTCTTCCGCTTCTCCCCTTCGAAGCAACGGCCCCTTTAAGAAATCAAATTTTGCGCTGTTTGAAAGCGGTGTCCTGTGATTGGTGGGATTTTGTGGCCTGTTGGAGAGAAGAGGAGAGACCCAACGTGAATGCTCCACAGCTGCCACTAATCACTGAAGAGCCCAACTCCTCCCATGAAGCCCCCCAACTTCCACTGCCCTCTTTTTTTTTCTTTTTTTTTTTTCTTTTTTCTAGTGACCAGTCATGCAGCTTAGAAAAATGGTCTATAAGCAAGAATACACAAACAGTCTTAAATATAATCTGTCATTAGACATTTCAAATCAATATGCACTTAAGAAGATGATTACTAAAGCATTAACGTGCTCATAACTGCTTTTAGAACAGTTTCTGAAGCATGCAAATGGATCTCTTAAAGATGCATCTATTAAAGATGCATTTACTAAATCTTGCAAGGAATGCACTGAAAATGTAATATGCTAATTACCTACTTTAAATGCCTTAATTGCAACCAATTCATTTGTGATACAGGACTCTTCCTTTCTAGATTTCTAATGGCTGGTGTTTGTATGCAAGAGTGCAATAGTCTATATGAGCAAGAAGCAGCTTTTTATACAGTTAATGAAGAGCCACGGAGAGCAAAGATAAATGCATTACATCATCCTGATGTAATCGTAAGTGTTTGACATGCATGGATGTACTATATGTATTTAGTTTGGCCATTAAGTCAGTCAGGGCATCAGTAATAAAACATTTATCTGGCTATTACTTTACCTGACCTCTTGGTCAAAGTTACTAATGGATTCATGGAGCGATTCCCCACAGAATGTGCACATTGATTTTGTGCTCCTCTGAAATATCTGGTCCGGCCTAATGCCACCGGAACGCAGTGAAATGAAATTAGTGACCCGTTAAAATTTCCCTCCATTTCCTCTTTAAATAAATGGAAATTTGAAATGCTTGGGAGACATTGAGGAGGATAGCATCTATCAAGCCCAGTAGTTGGAAACTGGTGACAAAAGAAAGTAATTTCCAATGCCTTGAGCGCTTAAATCATTCATAAAATCTGGATGTCATGGCCAAATGCCACATGTGACATCTACATAAAGGCTCCTGGAAAAGAAGCTTTATGGTTTTAAACATTTTTAGATTGGATGTGTTGTTCAAAATCTTAGCAAGTCTTCTTCCAAGATGAAGAAGACTATGCAGGGGCGGCACAAGCTCAACTGCCACTATTTCATTCTGCTTCACCTACCTCAGACAAAAATAATAAATTGGACCATGACAACAAAGCAGTTTTTCTCTCACCAGTGTGGTGAGGATTCACCGTGTGAGCACTGCATTCTTAATATCCTCTGCTTTGTCAGATGTGCTTCTATGCTTGGCAAGAGAAATGCTCACCAGTGTTTATTGCTATCAGATAGATCACTTCTCCCCAGAACTCAAAGTACAAGAAAAAAGATTAGCTATTGAACTGGTAATAGGAAATGCATTTCAGCAATTGCAGTGACATTCTTCTCGGAAGGCCTGTTATGTTCCTGTCACTTGCTGTCCATTCCTTGCATTGCATGTCAATCACCAGGCTACTGAACCTCACAAGATTTACTTCCATTGTTTAGTACACCACTATGTTATTTTCTTCTTTTTTTGTCAGCAAATTTCACTTTCAACAAATTATATATTTAAATGTTTTATTTCAAAGGGGAAAGGGGTTATATGAGGGTAATATATAAAAGAGAGAGAGAAAAAAAACCCATAATATATTGTATATAGTTATGCTAATATAATTAACATAGCCTATAATATAATTATAATAATGGAATATATGGAATAATTGTTAATATCTATAACTGGCGTAATATATATATATATATATTGACTACAACATATATTAACATATCTTTAATATATTAATTATATATATTAATATATATTGACTACACATTATTACAACATATATTGACTACAACATACAGTGACTATGACATAATCATCAGATATTCATAGTTTTTTGCACTTTGGTGAAATTTGGTGGTATTATGGTGAAACTGAAAATTTGCCAAGACAAAGAATATGTATGCAATATATTTTTCACCCTTGGTTATGTCTTTACTGGGCATATTCCCCTTTCAACTTTTTATTTATAAAATGCATCTTATATTATAAAATATATACATTACATCATTAAAAATGTATATAAATAATATAAAGATAAGTATAGTGGCCAAAAGTGATGTCAGAAGTGGATTGATTTGAGCATTTGTTTGTAATGACCCTGCAAGCTTGACTGAACGATCAAATGAGGAAAATATTTTATATTTTTAAATATTTAAAAAATGAGCTCAGAACAAAACACTATGTTGTTCTGACAAAACTATTTGGCAAAAAGGGATAAACTGCAGCTAGAAGGTTTATTTTACAGAAAAAGCAAATATTGACTAAAGCATAATCAGTTATTAATATTTCATTAGTTCTCACTTGTTTTTTGCATGTTTATAATTTCTTTGAATGACAGCCTCACACAAATTGGCATGTTTCATTGCTTTAACATTTGAATAATGGGTGAAGATGTCAATTTTCTCAGGCCGGACGTCACTTTTGGCCACTACTTTAAATGTATAATTAATTATATCATATAAATTAAGTAAACACTTAAATGTATGTGTTTATAAATTTACAACATCTTTATCTTATTGTCCTTTAGCGTTGAGTAAATTCTCTGTGTTAATGGGTTTGCATGTGGTGGCCCTTCGATATAGGCCTATAGAAAGAGCCCTGACCCCTGCCGCTCTGCTGAGATTTGTGGCATGTCCCTAGAGACCCTCGGAGCCATGCTTTGGCTTGGCATCTCCCCACATCGAGGAACGTTTTTTTTTTTAAATGTAAACATGAGCTAAGCTGGATTTGCACCGCCAGGCTCAGAGATAATGCAGCATGCCTATGGTGGTTCAGTTGTTTTTTCCATCGACAGAATACCCCCGCCGTTCAAAATAGCACTTCAATTTGAGCACTTTTGAGCACGGCTATTTTCAACCGAATTACACAAAAGCACTGTTTTAAACATACAATGTAATCATGAGCATTTCATCATTAGTCTAATGTCATTCCAGTGCATTGGAACATGCTAAGCTGGATCCAAAGGTTAATGCCGTGGTTTAATCTTACTCAGAATTATGTATTAACATAAATTTGGCTCTTTACCTAACTTTTTACTGCTAGAAAAGGCTTTAAGTTACACTTTACTCAGTCTGTTGCTATAGTGAGAGAGAAAAACTTTGAATGTATCCTAAATCCAAATGTAATCTACCTTCTGTGATCATACTAAGAGCAATATTAGAGTTTTACTGCTCGCTGCTCCCTTGTATGTTTTTTTCTATCTTCTTGGAAAAGTCTGTTTGGATGGCTGCCCAGATACATGGATTTAGGTATGTAATTTTCCCTATTTTTTCCTCTCTTCCCTTCTTTTTTTCCTCTCCTCTCTCTGCAGAGACACAAGAGGAGCCCGTCCGGCACAAACCTCTCATTCAGCCTGTGCATTTGTGTTTTTATAATTCAAAGCACTTGCATTGTCTTTTTTCCTTTTAAATGCAGAAATCTTTAACAAAATTGTTCCTTATAAGTGGTAGAGAACTTGCCTCTCAGGAATGAATATGAACAAGTTCCCTATTCTCTCATACAAGTGATAACGGTTAAAAACTTCCCACCCACAGCCTCCCTCTTAGGCCCAACACAAGCAGTTAAGAACAATAGCTTAAGGGTATACAATTTTGACCAAGCCAGCAGCAACTGCTTGTCCATTCATATGCATCTGTAATTTAATACTGTTCTAAGACCTTGACTGGCCCCTCCCATTCTTGCTCACTATAGAGACTCTTTCCAATGCACACTGCCCAATGACCATTGTAATCCCCAATGTCCCCTGCTTTCTCTTTCAATTCACATGTTACCCGGGTTACCCCATTAGGGCTACTCTTCATAGTTTGCATCAGCATGGGGTCTAATTTGAAAGTCCCTACTGCTTCAGTAAATAATTAGCACATCAAACCCCCCTCAGGCTCCTCACAGGAAGCTTAGGTCACTAGGAGAGGTTTATTTTGATGAATGCTTTGCTGTTGGTTTCTAGGATGGTGAATTTTACTTCCCCAACTGACATTCTTTCAGGTGTTAATATCGAGTATGGTTTAAAAATAGAGAAAATGGGAAAGAAGTATTTATTCACGCCCAAGGCTTAACAGCTGGAGTTTTTGCATCTGTAAGCGGTGTAAGAGAGTCACAAAGTGGCAAAGAGATTGGCGGTTACATGAATGGGAAAAACAAGTGATGAAATGAGTTCGAAATTACACAGCCTACTGACAGACCTCGGAAATTCATAGTGCTCTAGCTTTTCATAAGCTTTTTTGCCCTTTAATTGGGACTAGCATATGTGTTCAGTGGTGTGAAATGTGAACTGAAACTCAGTTCATGGTCTTCAAAGAGTTGCATCGAATATCTGCGATCATTCCTTGCAATTGTGTCCACCTTGCTATGAAGTGCGTATGAAGCCTAATTTGAATAGACAGAGCCTTGACTAATGGGCGTCTAATAAAAACAGTATCAAACAAGAATGAGAGAAGAATGCGCATTTGAAATATATCACATTCTAAAAATATTCATAACGCCTACTTTGCTTGTTACATATACGTGCAACATTTTAGCTATAAATAAATTAGGAATGTTATTATGTTCATTACCTATCTAGCGATGTATGTTTATGCTGAAATATAACTGAATAATGGTTTGCATTTAGAAAAGAAAAAAATCGATCGCTTGTCAATATGTGTAGTGACTTTGTGGGACTTTTTGGGGTGCGAACGTTTCAGTGCACTGGAAGGATTTTGTGATTGAGACAGCCCTTAAAATAGCTGAGTCCCTGATCAGTGCCCTCAGTGACTTCTGAACTATAGCGAGCTGATTGAGACGCACCCATTGGCCGCATTTACATTAGATGGTGACCCAGTTCAGATTTTTTCCTTCCATGTGGCACAGATCAGATATAACAAATTGTGGAAAAAAGCACAGTGATTCCAATATTCTCTGATCGGTTTCAGGCCTCATTTATATGTGGAAATAAATCTGATATGAATCGGATACGTGCATTTGTGTCTGCCATGTAAGCAAACAGATCAGATATTCCCCTGTCTATGCGAGGTGCACGTCATTTAAAAAGCGATGGTGGCGAATGACGTCAACTCAGGTGGGCACATCACAGCAGTGATCATTGCTACATTCGCCCAGGCTCTCCTCTTTTTTCTCAACTTTAAAGCGGGGCTCAGTAACTTCGGGATTTCTTCGCTGTATTCTCGCTTTTTGCTCGCAGGTTTCTCTCTAGAGCTCCCCCCACAGCTTCGGAATAGATATTTGACAACACTGTTGTAAAAACTCGTAGGCGATTCTCGGACACCAGAGGCTAGTAGATCAACGACATCAAAGCAGATGGGACATTCTTTAAAACGTCTTCTTCATTCGGGTTCAAACAGCGTGAGGGAGCGCAATAATGACAGCATTTTAGCAGATTTCTTTTGGCCGTAAAGCAATTGTTTACATCGCGAGACCTGATATCACGCGAGACTTCCTGACGCGGCGGCCCTGCGAAACGACCACCATTCAACCCGAAATAAGTAATGTAACCATTCCAATGACTCCGAAGCTGTTCAGTTAAGGTAAAAAAGTTACTTAGTTCACCTTTAAGAGACCAATGTTTTGCTGACTTTTAAAGATGGTGCAGAAAGCATTTCGTCCATTGCAAATCATGCCATTTTTACTCCCTAGTTTTTCCGGGTCAGAAGTCTTCCTTGGGTTGTTTCGTCAAGTGTATAGTGTAAATGCAGATATAGGGTATGGCTCACTTTTAAAAGAAGATGTAAGCCAGTCGTCAAAAAAAAAAAAAAAAGGATATAGTCAACAAATCGTAATTGGGCATCAAGACCTGCAGTGTAAATGCAGCCATTGTCTCAGAGCAATATGGTAATGTATTAATACATATTTGTGATTTAATTCTGATTCACTAGCTCTCAGATTGATTGGATTGTGTTTGATTCTATTCTGATTCATTTGGGCATATTTCGGTTACAATGTGGTCTCTTATAAGAAATAAAATTTTCACTGAATGCTGATTCGGTAAATGTTTAGACATGTTTATTCAGTTCATTCGGACTAATTCAGTTTGTGTATAATGTATAATGCACTGTAAACATTTCTTTGGTAAATGTTTATAAATGTATATTCAGTTCATTCTCAGTGTACGATTTTGATTCACTAAGAAGGATCAGCTTCTTAGTTAATGAATCAGACTACATTGGTTGAGATATTTCTGATTCACCAAAAATATCTGGTTTAAAGGAGTTGTTTGTTTGTTCAGTTCAGACTGAATACTCTTTTCCCGTGTGACTGGAAACACTGGGGATTTTTAAGAACCAATAGCATTCAAATTAAGATTCTGATTAATCTGAAAATTCAGTATATTTATATATAATGACCAGGACTATGTACTGAGTGTTAATGGTGTGGAATTTGCACCACTTCTATAATGTTAATCACTTTGTAATGCTAGTTTTGCAGCAGTTCTCACTTATCATGCTGTTTTCTAAAAGGGACCAATAATTAAACATTATCGACAGCAAATGCCCCAGTCTCCCCGCTCCCTTCAGTACCAACAAAGCATAACATTTTAAAGCCAATTTGAGAACTCGTCACTTTTAATAATTAATCGCAGCGCAATAAACAATTCATATGCAGTACAGCCAGATCTATATCCATTATGGATATATGTAATAGTCATTAAATATACATTTCACTTCCAGCTTCAGTCTCTAGATCTCTGACAAAACAAACAGGCGAATTATGGGTGGGTGGGAACTTCGGGAGTTCAGTGCGCAGTTGAAGGCTCTAGAACATCTCTGAATCGGACAGGCGAGGTGATTTTATTGGTTCCCCAGAGTTTCAAGAGCAGCACAAGCCTCATAGACCATACGAAAATAACACAACGTCTGGCCGCGCTGACAGCAGACAGGTTGCCGGAGAGGGAACAAACAACACACACGCAGAAATGCAGAGTGCAGCTGTCTGTCATTTGTGGTGACTGCTTGTTAAAGAGACCTTGAAGACATTAGAGGGACATGTTTTTCCCTTCTTCGGTTGCACTTCCAACACGCACTGTAACCCTGTAGGCCTTGTCTATTTCGAAGCAGAACTGACGATAACTCTGCTGGATAGATAGTGAGACGGTAGACAGCGGAATCTTGCTAGATGGGCCGTCACAACTGGAATGTCGAAGTGGACATGTGTTTTTGTAAATTACACATTTGACGTCAATCTCATACACAGCTAGGTCATAAAAATGCAACTGCATGACTGCTGGCAGCAGTTTTTAACGCATTCAGGGATGCTTTTTTTTTTCTGAAGCGTGCCAGTCTATACTCTGTGCCATGTCATTGTTTGTTTACAGGCTTCACCTCGCTCACCCCGCTAGCCGTCTGCTTAGCGCAGCAGCTATTTATGGCGTGATGCGAGGCGGGGCCGCAACTATGATCAAAAGGAGCCGCTCATTGATTTTCAAACATGCATTATGCTGCTAACATACATTATCAAAGTGAAGTGCTTGCTTGATCGTCTTCAGTGCTCAGCATGCTTAAGATATGGGTAAGGAAAGAGTTAGTATAAAGAGAGATGGAGGAGGAGATGGATACTGTTATGCAGTGCCTTCTGAATTCTGTAACTTTATTCATTTTAACTTGATTAAAATATGATCAGAAAGCCTAAAGGGATTGGAGCCAAACAGAATAGAAAGCTTAAATGTATTGCTTATTGAGGATTGACATTTAGTGTATATGAGGGTGTCAACTTGAGGGTCATTTTGACATTTTTTTTTTATGTTTTTTTCTTTTGGAAATGGTATGATGTCATAATCATAGAGATTTCTTTAATTTAATCAACAGTATAGAATGTTTTAAAGTGTGAAAAAGCAAATAATCCCATAAAACCTCACAGAATCGTCTCTCGCGATTATATCCCAAAAATAATTGTCACCTCTTAGAAAATAATGTTCTGACTTTTGATGAACAGGAAAAGCTTGAATAAATAAAAGATCGCCAAGTAAAACAGTTGTATATGTCTTGTTTGACAATGTTTGATTATGGGGGGGGGGGGCATATATGCATACATAACTGGAATACTTGTTTTCCCAGTATATTAATTACACGATGTCTACTGCATTACAGGAATGACCTAATAGAGAAAAAGAGACGTGCATGGGCATGGGGAGAAACAATGAAGTTAGTGTGTAATGGGAAGTTCTTACATTGGAGAGTTGTAAAATATAGTTCTCAACCTATCTTAATTAGAAAGGCTAATGTGTTAATTAAGTGTAGAGGTTGTTAGGTGCAGTCTGTGGTCTGCGGTGAAGTAAAATCATTTCTTTCTTTCTCTCCCTATTACAATGGCGCTAGTACAGAAACTATACTTCCCTCATTCTTTAAGCTCTGGCCTCAACCATGTAATTGCTCGGCATTTAAAGCAATCTGGTCAGTGGCGACAGAAACCTGCTGTGCCCTGCAGAAGTTAATGACACTGAAAGGCAATACCAGACTGTGGGCACATGGTTCCTTGTGCTTAAACGTCCAGTTTGCCAGCTTTAACCCCAGAGGGTTTTTTTTTTCGCTCTTTACTGAGCTAATGTTTTAGAGAAGTGGGGTGGTAATGGAAGAATTGCGGTTACGAGCCTTATTTAGTTTGAAAGCAGCTGGATTACACCTTCTCTGTGGTTTTCACACAGAATAATGCTTCAATTTGCAGTAGCTTAATATAGATACCGATTTCCTAAGCAATTATGACAGTCATGTTAGTCTATAGCTCTATGGGTCTCATTCATCAGAAGTAATGGTGGAGTGACAGGTCGCCTTGAGTTGTGGTTTCAGACCGAAAAATAATCAGCCTTAATGTTGGAAACTCATCTGGATTACTTTATGTAATGACGGAGGTAAAAAAGGCACTTCCAATTTGGGACTGATTGCTTTGAACTGAATAGCATGCATATCGCACAACCTGTCAGTAATTAATAAATAATTCTGCCCATGTCTATTTCATGCTAAATTTGCATCTAGCTGAGTAATAGTAGGCTTTTTAATGGAACTAAAGTCAATGATCTTACAGTATGATAAAAGATGTATGTGATAATATTTTTCCCCAATAAAAGAGTAATTACATAACTAAGCATAATAGCAAGGGCAAATCTGAGATTTAGGGTCGTAACACATTACAAACCCATATGTTCCATCTTTATGGACTAATGGTATTGTCTTTGTAAGCATGTTTTGGCAGAAGGCACATGCGCTCATAAAGGGTGGATATTGTCTCTTAGTGGGACGTCGATTGATGCTGGCGTTTACACACCAAACATTGATCGTGACCTCTTCCTGCTCTTGGTTTCTTTATTGTTTGTGGTAGTATAATAAGAATGGATTACTTGACTAACACTAATGCGGAATTAGTTACATAGTAAACCACATTACAGGGTCTAGCGGTGGATGGTTAGTGATAAAACAATAAATAATGCACAGTGTTCATAAAATACCTCTTGGGTGAGTACAGGAGATAAACCCGATATAATAGTGAATAATCAGAGCTCACTCTGCATCTTTCATTGCTATTGACTTCCATAATATCTTTTTTTCCCCCTAATTTGGAAGTCAATGGCTACCGTCAGCTGTTGGGTTACAAACATTCTTCAAAAATTTCTTATTTTGTGTTCAACAGAAACACTGTAAAGAATTTCTAACCCTAATTCTAAAATTTCACTGTTAGAAATTTTTTACAGTGAAAAGATCATACAGATTTGGAACAACATCAGGGTTGAGTAATGATGACATCATTTTGGGTGAACTATCCCTTTAACAAGATATACTGTTTAAGTTTGTGGTTAAGATTTTTTAATGTTTTTGAAAGGTGTCACCAAAGCTGCATTTATTTGATAAAAATACAGCAAAAACAGTACAATTTAAAATAACTGTTTTCTATTATATAATATAAAATGTAGTATATCATTAATATGTCATACATGGTAAATATATAAAATATATCGTTAGCCTCATAGCATAATTGCCAAAGCCATATTTAAAAAAAAAAAAAAATGACTTAGGCAATTATGCTATGAGGCTAACTATATTATATATTATATATTTTAATTAAATATATTTATATTTTAACAGTATATTAATTAGGCCTATATATTGTAATTTTTTTCTGTAATGGCAAAGCTGAATTTTAAGCATCATATACTAATATGCTGATTTGATGCTCAAAAACATTTCTTCAGTGTTGAAAACTGTTGTGCTGCTTAATATTTTTGTGGAAACTGTGATACAGAGTTCAAAAGAACAGCATTTATTTGGAATAGAAATCTTTTGTAAAATTATTAATGTCTTTACTGTCGATTTAATGCATCCTTGCCGAATAAAAGTATAATTTCTTAAAAAAAAAAAAAAATAATAATAATAATGGCCCCAAAACTTTTAAACGGTAGTGTATATCTGATGAACATGAACAATGTCAGTTTATATTTCTAATATTGTTTCTGAAAACATTGTTCTCATTACCACATTTCAATATCGATATAAGCAATTTAGATAGTAACATGAAATCTTTACATGAGAAGAAGGAGAACACAAGGGCTCATCTACAGTGTAACTGGAAGGCAATCGGATGACTGAGAGGCTTTGCATGAAAAAGGACGAGGTCTAGAATGCTAATTGCATGAGAATGTAGTGGCTGACAGTGTCTCTGCGGTGGCCTATCAAACAGAGCTCACATTACATGAAGAATCCCATTCAGGTGGTCATTAGATAATCAAATGGGAATAATCCAACTGGATCTCAATTACTGTTGAAGTAATTTTCATGGCAGGGCACTGGCCAAGGAGCAAAAGGGGAGAGAGAGAGAGAAAGAGAGAGAGAGAGAGAGAGAGAGAGAGAGAGAGAGAGAGAGAGAGAGAGAGAGAGAGAGAGAGAGAGAGAGAGAGAGAGAGAGAGAGAGAGAGAGAGAGAGAGAGAGAGAGAGAGAGAGAGAGAGAGAGAGAGAGAGAGAGAGAGAGAGAGAGAGAGAGAGAGAGACCCTGCTGGAAAAACAACTTAAACCAGCCTTAGCTCTTAGTTGTTAGAAGATCAGCCTGGTCAGGCTAATCTGGTTTGCTTTTATTTTGAAGGGTTTGGGGCTCTTTTCAGCTGATCACACTGAGAAACTATACAAAGTCCCTAAAATCCTGCCCTGGAGGGCCACTGTCCTGCAGAGTTTAGCTCCAACCGGAGCTTAAAAAAAAAAGGTAATCAATGTCCTCACCAGAACGAGCTAATCAGTGTCTTCAGGATTACTAGAAAATTACAACCAATGCTTTAGATCAGGGTTGGTGCTTATTAAATAAAACTAAAACCATAAAACATTTTTTTTTTATTGCTTGAAATAAAATAAATGTTAACAGAAAAAAGATAAAATGTAATATGATAGATATATCAGCTAGTATTTATTTTTATTTTAACTAAAGTATACTGAAAAACTAGGCCTATATATTTAAAATATTAATAATAATAAAAGAAAATAATAATAAAAAAAAAACACAAAACAATTACTAGAACTTTAACTAAAATTAAAAAGGAAAATATAACAATAAAAAGAAAGTAAAGGTATCTTAATGACATGAAAATGACCTGATCTAAACCAATGGAAAACCAGCTAGGCCAGGCTGTGAGACCAGCTAGATGTAGGCCAGCTAAGCAAGACTAGAAGACCAAATAGACACGCTGAAAATCAACTTAGCTGGACTGTAACAACAGCTAGACCACTTGAAGACCAGTTGTTCAGGTCTGCGAGGGTGACTAGACAAGATGAACACCAATTTAACAGGTTGGAAAACTAGCTAGACCATCTAACTCTAGCAAAAAAGCTTATGCTGATTTAAGAAGTTTTTTCCAACAGAGTTGGTGGCACATACTAAATTTCCTGTGGGGAGGATGAGTTTGTGACTATAAACAGAAATGAAAAATGTACTATATGGAAAATGTCAGCTATTCCTCTCCTAACCCCCATTATTATGTTCTCTTTTTCAGTAGAGGCAAGCACAGGTGCTGCATATGCCATTTTCATATAGCGTGCCATTTACTAACACATTTTCCCAAATGGATAACTATGACTAAAAGACAGCATTGTTTCTTCGCCAATCTAAGCAGCTCCTCTAAACAAATCCCAACCAGTAGGAACAACTCTGCCCTGTTTTCACAGCAAACCATTTCCTCTGGCACCAACCTGCAGTGGACACCTTTTAGCCTTTCCATCCTGCTGTTGAGCTCTTGATTTATGACAGGCACGGGAGACTGACCACTTAAGCCATGTAAATTTCCTGGTTCTGAAGCAAGGCACAGGCCAGTGTTAGACCACCCAGCCTCTCCCCCTGTCGTATTCTACTCCACAAATCAGAGGGGCTTTCATATAGTGAGGGTCAGGGCCTGTTTTATCACCTCAGGAAGACATCTTTTAGAAGTCTCCTTTGGCATACACTTTACTCAGTTAGCATGTCCCTTCAAACAAACAAGTTGTAAACAGGTCCGGTCTCTTGTAATCCCCACACGATGCATCTCTTCTTGTACAACTAAATTTATAACAAATCACAACACAATAAAAATAATAACGTGTTTTTCCCATTTTTTCCCATGTTTTTACATTTAGCATCACATATGTTTCTATTCAGGAAAAATTTAATAATTATTCAACAACAAAAGCTACAGCATATAACTGAGAATCAACATGCACCAATGCTACAATTTTCTATCATAATCATTTGTTAAAGGGGTGGTATAATGCCCTTTTCACAAGATGTTAAATAAGTCTTTGCTGTCCCCAGAGTGTGTATGTGAAGTTTTAGCTCAAAATACCCCACAGATATTTTTATATACTGTAGCATGTTAAAATTGTCCATTTTTGAGGGTGAGCAAAAACTCACCTTTTTTTTCTGTTCCTTTAAATGCAAATGAGCTGCTGCCCCCGTAACAATGGGCGGAGCTTCAAGAGCTTGCACTCACACAGACATTGGAGAAACTCAAGAAGAGGTGACAACATGTAGAATACAACAGGACGTTTCTGAATGGTTAGTTGATGAATTTATGTAGCTTATGTGTAGTTATCTTCTAGTCATTGATTAGCATATTCTGTCTTGATAATCTATAAATCGTGTTCCGGGGGCGGGTTTATGTAAATTGTAGCGTTGGTGATGGCACTAACCCGGGAGGAATGTTGTGTAGTCTCTACCAGCCGTTTGTTGTAGTCCTTAAAAAACTATTTTTTTAAAAGCAAATATCTCCCTTTGCTTTGAACTTTGAGCATTGTAACTTTTCAGATGTTGTTTATGTTGTTTATGGCAATATTACACACTATCTAAAGTTAAAAAAGTGAAATCATAATCAACCACCCCTTTAACAAACAGATTGTCATTACTTCACTGAGTTCATTGTTTGTTTAAATGCATGGTTGTTGTTTTTTTGCATAAATGATTGACTTGTTTAATAATTTTTTTTTAACTAACTGCGATTTGTATTTGTACATTTCTGAAATACATAACTTAGACAGTTACCCCTGATAATAGATCACTCAAAACTGGAATGTGCATTTTCTGTAAAGCTGCTTTGAAACGATGTGTTGTAAAAAGCGCTATACAAATAAATGTGAATTGACTTGAATTGAATTCAAATAAAATCATTTTAATTATATGAAATATAATTAGCATATTATACATATACATATGTAATCACTACACATACAGCAATACAAATGTATTTATTTATTGTATCAATAGGATCATAGATAACAAAAGGTTCTTAATTAGGATGGTGGGCTTTGCCGTTTTCTTTCCCCATTATTTTCAATAGGTATACAGCCTCTGGATGCTGGTTTTTGTCTCTTTTTTTTTCTCTCAACGTGATGAGTTCTCTAGTCTTGGTGCAGCTTCCATATCTCCTCTTGGCCAGCATACAGTAACAGCTGGGTGTCTGATGACTTGCAGGGAATATGTGTTGATGGCTTTGATCTTGTTCCTCCAGTTCAACTCTTTTAAAGATCTGACTTTATGCAAGTACCTGCGGATCAGAAATTCAATATGCCTCTCAATCCTAGTATACAGCTTTACATCATCCATACCTTGTGGTTGAGGATAGCTCCAGTCTTGCAACTGTACTGTATCTTTTCTCCATATTAAAGATGCTACACCTTGGAAGACGTCTTTGAGCTGGCCTCTGATGTTGTCCTCCAGAGGACTACTGAGTTCCTAGTGAAGGTCATTAATGTCTTGTTGACCTTGTTTGGAGCCAGATATTCAAGGATCAATGTGTGTGGCACTGAGTCATTATCTCTTGTAGTCAGTCCAGAAGGTGCTCAAGGTGATCTTGGCATTTGAGTTTGGTGATCGCTTTGGCTGTCACGAGCAGGTCATTTGAGGCTCTGGTGTCTTTTCAGGTCATAGATGTGAAGGCTTATGAGAGTCACCTGTCACATTCATACATTTTGCTTATTTTAAGTCCTGTAGCAACCCTAACTTTGTTGATAGCAAATGCAATTCTCTGTAGAGTTACAGAGGAAAATGTTTACTTAGGCTTGCTTTAGCTGATCAAAAATACTGTAAAAACAGTGAAATATTATTTTAAGAATTTTCAGTAGTCATGATGCTTGAAAATTCAGCTTTGCCATAACATGAATAAAGTTTTTTTTTTCAATTTTATTTTTAATTGATATAATATGTTACAATATTACTATTGCTTTTGATCTTATGCTCTCTTATGCTCACCAAGACAGTATTTATTTGATCAAAAACACATATAATGAACAAAAGACTGAACGTGTTTTATTTTGGAATTTGAGAGTTTAAACAAAATATATTTTCAATTTGAAAAAACTCTTTTTTCGCCATATGTTCAATTTTTGCAATGACCTTGTCAGGAGTTTTCATCTTGTGGATGGCCAGGTTTCTTTTAGCAGTTCTAATAACAGTTTATGTTGTTGTTGTGGTTGGAATTGCACATAGAATTGCAAGCATACCATTAGCTTGCCTTTGAGTTTAGAAGGCTTAGTTTTGTGTATTTCTTATCTTACCAAACCATGTAGGGTATCTATCAGATGCTCTGGTCTTAGATCACATTGCTCCCTCACAGTTTAATCATGCAGCAGATCTGTGATATAAAGAGTTGACTACACCTAAGAGATCCTCAACTGTTTCAGGACTTGTAAGGAATTCTCCCAGAAGTCAAAGACTCTCAATTCTGGTTAATAAGTCTGTTCTTTGTGGTGCTGCTTATCCAGCCTCAGTTGGTGTCCTGGGCTTTTTGGCACCTTATTCAGACTCCAATCCCGACACAACCGCCCCACTCCAGTCTCTCTCTCTTGCAGTCACACACACACCCTTCAGGACAGACAAGCCAAGCTTCTGCTGCTTCCCACACACTCCCCTGTCGATACCCCAAAGCTGTTCAAAGGCTCAACAAAAAGACAGACTGGGGAGGCACAGACCCATAGTCAAGGCCTCGGGACTTGAGACAGCAGGGAGAGATTCATCTTCACATTTTGTTTAGAATTTGTTTCTGGTTTTGTATCTCTATTGCTGTTGGCTTAAACGAATGGCTATTGGTTGGGTAATTACTCACACAATGGATGGATAACAAGTGAAATCTGGGAGGCAATTCCCTTGTCTTCAGCATAAAGAGCAGGAGGGAATCATAACATCCGGTGGCTGTAGAAGTAGATGTCCCAACTTTCAGGTTGAGGAGCCAATAATCTCTTTGATTACCTACATATAACATAGCTGGCTGGTTGTGTTAAGATTACCGCAGAGACTTAAAACTTAAAAGAGACTTACATTAAAGCGGCTCTGCCTTGTCTGTGAGGGTCAGGGCATACTGAAAACTGCTTGTATGTGTCCTTGTTTTACATCCTCTAGCAATAGAGCAGAAAAACCTTGAGCACTTTTATTCTATAATGTCATCATCTAAAGGGTTGCAGTACACAAGCATGGATTCAGCCCAAAGACTTCTTTGGTCTTCATCGATCTGTCTGGTTTTCTTCATCTCTTGCATCACAGTGGCTGTATTTATGATGGACAGCAGAATTGCATTCTGGGTCCATATAGCCTGTTATCCCACTGTGATTGGTCAAGTATTTTATTTTCAGCTACGCTAAGAACCAGTATTCATTTTTTCACCTTTTTTTGTTATAGTTTTTGTAATTTCATGAAAATGTCCTTTACTGTAAATGTTATTTGATCAATTTCTCATCATAGTCATTAATTTTAGTCCATTTTACTGAAATACCAAATCATTTTAGTCGATGTCAATAAACTGTAACCAAACTTTCAAAAATAAATACTTTTACTTAGGACAATTGCATTTTAAACTATGCAAATGATTTCTATTTCAAATAAATGCTGCTCTTTGAACTTTCTATTCATCAAATATTCCTGAAAAATAAAAATAAAAATCAGTTTTAAGAAGCACAACTGTTTTCAAGATTGATAATAGGAAGAAATGTTCTTGAGCACGAAATCATATATGTATATTTATATAACATTGTGTTTTAATAATTTCATTAGCATCAAGGTGCAACTTTTTGTTTTGACTTCATTATTGTTAATAAAAAATGTAACAAAATTAACACAGCTGAAGAGCTTTCAGCTTTCAAATATACTCGTTCTGTATGTTTTTGGCCTTGTGACTGAACATCTAAGATGTTGCTTCCTAAAATAGTCCATTTCTGCAACCTTAGAAGCAGTCTCCTATTGCGGAACATTACCTGATGTGAGACACTATAATTGTTTCCGCTCCTCCCTCGATTACTGATTCGTCTCTCTCTCTCTCTCTCTCTCTCTCTAGGACACAAAGTCTTCTCTCTAATCATTATGAGACAATTATTGCTGCAGACGAATGTAATCTTGCTGTGCCATTCTGTCTTTTTCACAGTGTTATTTTTCCTTACATTAAACAGGGAACTGAATTTAGTGTCAGATTGATGGTAGCTTGGAAAAGCCACATACAGACCGTGGCTGAGGTTATAGTTTGCGTTTAAGCTTTGAATCATAAAATTTAGGTATTTCCTGATAAGGAGTTAAAGTCGGCATGAAAGGGATGTTTTCTTCTCTATTATATATATATATTCGAGTGAAATGGCTTTTTGAACAAGAAAAAATATAGGACGGGACTTGATTTTGTCCATAGGGAATTGATTGGATCATTGTGGTTTGCTATTGGTCGATCTCATGTCTCTTGCCCCGCCCTCACACAATTAAACACGTCATCAGAGATGTCGTCGCAGCAAGAACGAGGGGAAGTTATTTTGATTAAAGATTACGAGGGCACATTAATACAATTTTTTTTAAAAAGGATATGCATAAATATTATATAATAATTATGGCAATGTTCTATAAAAAATAAGAATTGAAAATTTTGATTTCATGGTGACTTTAAAGGATTTTGTTGCATTTTATGTGCAATTTGTCTCCACGTATGCAATTAAACATTGATAAGTGATGAAGTAATCCAAGTTAACCAAGTGTACCAAGTGCACATGGTTCAATACATACCCTCCACATTATAAAAAATATTTTTGAAATTGTAAATAAAAAAGATAATTGGAGAAAATTTTACAAGGAAATACTATTTTAGTCTTTCTACTTCAAAATGTCACGTTTAATTCGATATTACTTGTGTTTGAGTTTTTTTGACAAAAAAGTAGTAAAATACAAAACTGTGTTACAACTCATTTGCCAAGGATAACACAAAGTAAAAAAAAATATTCTTATTTCCATTGTGGTCCTTGATATTGCAAAAACAACACTTTGGGCGACGGATATAACGGCATGTAATCACAGCACAAATACAAGTACAACCAATTCTCACAACATGAAATACTTTCCCAGGTGAAACGAATTAAAAACACAATTCAATTAAAACATCCTCTCTAAAAACAGTATTTTCACTTTGAAATTAAAACCAACACTATTTGTTAAACTCTTAATTTCCAGAGATAACTTATTCCACTCCTGTACACCTGTGTATTCAAACAACCTCTGCCCACACATAGTCTTATATTACCGTATAGATTAAGATCCATTATACTCTGCCTAGTATAATAACAATGTTTAACATTAACCCTTGAGAAATATGTATTAAAATAAACTGAGGCTCTATTGTTAATTACCTTTGTAATTACCTTTTTTTTATCGTCTTCTATCAATAGGCAACCAGTCAAGTTGTCGAAAGTGGTTGTCATCCACATGAGTAAAAACAATGAACTCCTAAAGCTAATCTAATCAATTCATGTTGTATTTCTTTGCAACTTTCCCATCCACATACTCAGGGTGCGATTTGTGAAAAAAACAGAGGGGGGGATGTTTTGAAACATTTTTATTCATAAAAATAAACCATGAGAACATGAACTTCATTCACTGCATTTGCTGCTCTGGACCCTTTTCATTGTTCCCAGCTAGCTAGCTAGAGTTTTCGCGCTGAAAAATTAGGCTACATAAATATTTAGGCTACTTGGTGACATTCTGAAAAGCCGTACATGGATCAAAGCTAATGGACAGGATCAGATAAATCAGAGCTTAGATTCTCTGCCCGAGCTGAACTTGACCCGACCCGGGCCGGGCCCTTGATCCAGCACTTGTGTTACAAAATGCAACACGTCACGTGTCATGTTCAGCGTCTCCTCCACTCGCACGCATCACACCGGGCCCGGGATAATAAACTTTAAAAATATTTATTTTGTTTAAAAAATATATTCTATATTCTAAAACCTTGTTGAATTAGAGTTGTAGCCTACTAGGCCTACTCCTCCTAGGCCATCCAAAGTTCATCCAAAGTTCATTCATGTTTATTTTCTGTGTTCATCATTGTCCACGTTTTTTTTTTTTTTTTTTTTTTTTTTTTTTACATTTCTTCATTCGGATCCATTTGCGATCCATTTCATTCTGAATAAACAAACAAGACAGTTACCATGATTTGTCCTTGTTGCATTATTAATTAAGATAATAATTAATAAATGCACGCACAATTATCCGTGAACTTGATAAATGTTGCAGATATGTTTTACTATGCACAAACAAATGCCTTTCAACTTGTGTGTAAAATTCAGAAGCAGTAAATGAATGTGCAGAAATTTGTACAGAGATTCTGTAGGCCTACTATGTGTTGTAGCCTAGCCATTAAATAATAAATTTAATAAATAAATAACTAAATAAATTTAGTTGCATATTTGTTAAAATATTATAATGTTTTTTTTTTTTTTTCATCTATGTTGATTATGAAAAGTGAACAGCACGAAGATAGGATGTGCAGTATATCGGGAGACTTGGGTCAGACATGATTTTGACCACTTCATTATGTTTTGTTTTGTAGAAAGCCTTTCTTTAAAGTGAATTTCGTTTTGTATAAATTGTATCTTAATTTTAATACATTTTTCATCAACGAATTGCATGTATTTAAGAAGCAAATATAGCAGACATAGGCTATAGGCTAATCATGGAGGCGCCCGCGCGCCCCGGTCACTTGCACTGCGCATCTCATCATAAATTAACCGAAACTCAGTGTATGCCTCACACAGAGAATAGTAAGAAATATATCTAAAGAAAGCTTGAAATGTCTTTAAACGAAACAATTTAAAACGAAAAGAAATAGGCAACACTCTGATGTAATGCATTTCTCCATATATGTGCATTCACTACGGAGATGGCGATCGTCAACTTCATCTTTGCTTCATCTCAACTTCCCTGGCGCCACCTGGTTATAACGGCCCACGTATTAAAAAAAATGTGTGTAAAACTTCTCTCTCTGGACGGGTTTAAATCGGGCTCGGGCTCATGATTACAGTTAACGTGTCGGGCAGGGCCGACAAAGTCAATTCGCCTCATTCGGGCTTCGCGTCTACCGCGCCGCAGGACCTCTAGACGCGCGTAAACGCGTCTTTACATTGAAATCACTCGCGCCAGAAACTCAAGAGTGAGTGAGTAATCAAAAAACCTTTGCGTTTAGTCTCAATTGATTAAAACACCGTATGTGTTACTTCGGCCATTCTCAGTGGTGTGACTGGGACACTAACCCTGCTTGTCATCATAGAAACAGATAATCAGATTGTGATTTTTATTCCCGCTTCAGTAATATGCTGAATATATACGGCGTAAAAAAAGACCTGCAGCCGTCTCGCAAGTGTTGATAGGCTATTACTCGTGAGGTGTAACCAATCATATAGCGCCGTGGGCGGGAAATTGAGCAAGTCTTCAGAGTGGTGATAGAGGCTGCGCGGAGCCAGTCAAAGTAGCGCATTTTAAAGTAAAATGGACTTTAATCAAACCACGGATCCGTGATAAGTTTTGTGATCCGCCTCGCCACTAGTGTAGTAGCACTGATCACTTTGAGGGGGGGATAAATTTATCCCCACTGGGGATAAAAATAATTAAGCAGAGGCAGGGATACATTGACCAGAAAGGGGGAAATCCCACGCATCCCCCCCGGCAAATCGCACCCTGCACATACTAAATACATTAGACATCCAATAATTACAGGCATACTCAAAATCTTTTAATTTTAAACATTCTTCATCCAGGAAACTAACATGTCTGGCTAGAAATGTAATCCTGGCATTTACCTTGCCTAAGACTTTCAAGGCCATGCTTGCAAATTATTGTCAAAAACACAACCAATATAAATAACTGAAGCTTGCATATAGTTTATAGATAATAAAAAACAAAAGAGGGCCAAATACATGACCCTGGGGGACTCCATTATAAACAACTTGTCGTTGCTTTGTAATTATTTCTGAGTGAACACTGTTTCAAATTAAATCCTACTTTTTTTAGTGTATATACCTCATTCCTCCGTCTACTTCTGTATGTGATATAAACGCACTGCATTGTGTTTTATATGTTCTCTCTGGTGTCATAGAGCTTGTGTTCGAGTACAACATGCTGTCGGCCTTAATGCACCCCAATGACTGCATGTCATCACTATCACGATTGCCACGAGTGCTTCATGACAACATCAGCCAGACAGTGTATTCAATCTCACATCACACTAATAACGTGCTTAGAGGGCATGTGGCCAAATCACACACGCACACACACACACACACACACACACACACACACACACACAAAAACACACACAAACACAAACAAAGATAATGCAGGATCGCTTGTACCCACTATTTCCCCCTCCATTTATGTTTTTATAGGACACCTTTATAAGAGAGAAGCCTATGCTGGGCTGTAGTTTTATTAAGCGCCAATGTTCAGGAGATGAGAGGTGGGTGTGGCCTCCAGCCTCATGAATGAAATTGCAAACCTAAGGTTCCCGATTCAACCTGTTATTACTTCTGACACTAGTCATTTACAATAGCGCAGAAGGTGGCAATGGAAAATGTGATATTGATTGTGTACCCTGCAGGCTTTTGGCACCCTTCACTCCTCAGATGCACATGTGTCTTTTAAAGACATGCGCGCACACACACTCATATTTGTTTTATTATCTCTCTTCGATATGGTTTTTCTTCTATTTGTTCAAGGACATCAGATGTCCTGGGTGAATCAGCCTTTTAATTTATCATTCTTTTAGATTTGCTATTAAGATTTGTTGATGAATGGCATATAAATACTGAGGGTGGATTCACTAGTGAATCACTACTGCTGATAGTGGGGTTTATTTGTGCTGGTGCTGTTTCACCCACTCAATTCACTAAAGGAATCGTGCAAACAAAGAAAATTTGTAATGAACATACTGTAGAACATAATTCCTGAAATACTTGAACCTTTATTTCCCATATACCAGAGGTGGGACAAAGTCATTGTTATGCAAGTCACAAGTAAGTCTCAAGTCTTTGCCCTCGAGTCCCGAGTCAAGTCGAGTCAAAGATGAGGCAAGTCCCGAGTCGAGTCAAAAGTCAAAGCCAACAAGTCTCAAGTCGAGTCCAAAGTCATACCATTTTAGTTTCGAGTCATTTCAAGTCCTCTACCACAGAAATAAAATTTATACAAATCATGTATGTCTGTAAGATTTGTATTTATTTAAACCTCTTTTTATACAATGACATTAATCAAATACAGTAAAAAACAGAAAATTTAATTTTCACAAAAAATGCTTGTATTTCAACAGCATATTGCACTACAACAATGCACAGCATGCAGCTTCAGTCCTGTATTGTATTGACCTCATATTGCAAAACAGTTTAACTTTCAAATAGACATGGGTCGTTTTAGCCTAAACCTTTTTAAACATGTCATCAATAAAGTCCTCACTCCTCAAAATTATAATTAAACCTTTCTTTGTGCAACTTCAGGCAACTTCAAATTGCAACTCGTTTTTTGTCGACTACCTCGTAATCTTTATAGCCAAATGAAACTACCTTCGGTATCATTTTGCCTACTGGCGCGTTGTTGCTTGTTGCTGGTTGTCTTGCAATGTGCCTGCTTACGCCGTTTCACACATACTCCGTGTGCAGTGCGTATGCGGTGCGTGTTGCAGTGCGTAAGTGGTGGAAGACCAGCACGTGCAATAGTGCTTTCACATATGCTGCGTTTGCAGTGCGTGATCCGCGGCTGTACCACAAATACATAGCCTACTCACTATTTGTATTTCAAATCCAGAAGTTAAGCAACTTTTATTTAAAAAAAGTTTTTTTGTCAGCATTGCGATTCTCTTTGTACACACGTATACACTCTTTAATAGACGCATTCAGGTTTAAATACAATTTAAACAACGTAGTATTTAATGCATTACTCTTATATAATTATATATTAAGTTGCTCAAGCAAGTGGTAAAATATTTAACCATGTACTTATATTAAAATCGCATAGCCTACATTTTAAATTAAAACTTAAAATTGACAAAAACAGCAGACTCATACTCTTTCTTTTGCATAATTTAAATCTTTATACAATAAATCTCGCATGTCACAAAGAACTTGTTTTTCCACCTCCACGAATGAGACGAGTGTTCATTATGTTGCCTTGTTGAAATATGTATTTTCCCTTGATTTACCCCGGTCTTAACGTCTCAGCATTGCGATTCTCTTTGTACACATATAACTCTTTAATAGACGTATGCACGTTTAAACACAATTTAAACAACGTAGGCCTATATTCAATGCATTACTTCTACTTATATTAAGTTCCTAAAGCAAGTGGTCAAATATTTAACCATGTAGGCTACTTATATAAAAAACAGCCGACTCTCATGCCTTTTCTTTTAGGCCTATATTTAAATTAATACAATAAATCTCGCATGTCACAAGGAACATGTTTTTCCACCTCCATGAATGAGAGTGTCGTTCATTATGTCGCCTTGTTGAGGTAAATTGTAGTTTTCCTTGCTTTCCCTGGTCTTAAAGTGAAAATAGTATTTAATTAAATACATTTGTGGTGAGATAACTACATTTTATTTAATCAATCGCATTTATGGTGAAATTACTACATTTTTAGGTCAATCTGTGTTTATTTTGACCACGAAACATGCGCTGTCACTTTAATTCAGCGCGTACAGCACAGCAAAAATAGACTCGGTGCGGAAACGATCGCTGCACTGCTGTATACGCACCGTACCTGGAACGGATCGACGGACTTCAACCGCGTGCAGTGTGAAAGCTCTAACCTGTTAACATGGGTACGGAAAAAAATACGCACCGCTGGCGCATACGCACTGCAAACGGAGTAGGCCAGTGGTTCTCAAAGTGTGGGGCGCAAGGTTACTGCAGGGGGGGGCGCGGGAGATCTGCAAAAAAAAAAAAAAAAAAATACAGCCGTTACGTTACTACGGCGTTCAAGTGCGTGAAAGCGGTAGTGATAGCGCTCTTCTTTTATAAATCGGCAACGAACGGCAATTACACTGAATCGTTCTTCTTCAGACCGTTGGAACAAGCCCAACCTAGAAGTTGCTCGCCAAAGAAAAAAAAACTCTTCAGCGGACGTGCGCGCTCTGGTGAGAAGACCAACCAGACGCTGAGCTCGTGAGGCACTCTCCAAAGCTGCTATATTAACTTTTAATTATGAATTAAAAGTTAAAGTTCTGGTTTATTATTCTCTCTTACTGTTGATTCAATGACATGACAAATTAAAACTATTCCTGTTTGCATTGCACGTTTTTATTTTATTTTGTAATTTTTTATTTTTCAAGGAGAAATAGAGAAAGCAGGCCTTCAATAATTTAAATCACTTGTAAGTTTATCATTGCACATATTTCATTGTAAAAAAAACGTTCCGCTTATATTAAATGCTTTTGTTTCGTCTGATAAACAAAGTTTTTGAATCATAACACGTTATCCACGCTGTATCATCATAACTGTCAAAAATCGCGGAGAGGAATGTCTCCACGGAAACGGAGATCAACAATTTGATTCACATTCCACACTACAACGTGAAAACGGCGTTTTCAAATGTATCCACTTTGGAGTGCGTTTTCATGAATAAAAACGCCATCTCATTGTGGACGGAAGGCCAAAACGGAGAGAAAAATATAAGTTTTTTTTTTTTTGAACCGTCGCTAAAACAGGCAAGAATTACTTATGTTCTGCCTCTCCTCATCACGGGGCTTGTTCTGATACCAGCTGTCCGCCAAAAGGCAATAACAGACAAACTGACGGTTTATCTCAAGATATGAGACCGATCAATATCACGCATTTGCGATCCATAAGACTGTGTAATGTCGTAAATATTAATAATAGGATGAATTTGAGCATTTAATATTCGAATATTATTTACAATAAGGAATGGAATTCGAATAGTAGCCTATTATAGAGGAAGATTGACAGCCCTTATATATATATAATTTATTTTTTGGGGGAGGGGGGGGCCCAGATTTCTTTAAAGGTTTAAAGGGGGGCGCGACCAAAAAAGTTTGAGAACCACTGGAGTAGGCTATGTGTGAAACGTGCGTTAGATGCTGTCGAATCAAAACAACGTGGGACTACAGTGATTGGATGTCGTGCAGGCAGCGCGCGCGCTCTCTGCATGCATACAGGTGGTGCACATTTTTTTCACAGATGCAGATAAACTGAGAGCGGCGCGGCCGTGTGGACATTTTTTCCCCAGTTTTCATGGGAAGTAGCAAGTCTTCTCGAGTCAAAAGGCGCAAGTCCAAGTGAAGTCACGAGTCATTGATGTTAAAGTCCAAGTCGAGTTGCAAGTCTTTGTACATTTTGTCGAGTCGAGTCTGAAGTCATCAAATTCATGACTCGAGTCTGACTCAAGTCCAAGTCACATGACTCGAGTCCACACCTCTGCCATATACTGTAGTCTTAAAGGTAGTTGCCATGATTCTGCTTGTACGCACTGGGGGAGACTTGTGGGAAAGCTGCACCACTGTCGTAAACACTAATGTGTGATTTCTCTAGAAATTGTCTAGTTTGTTTTCACGGATAAAAGTTGAGCCCTTAAAGGCTGGAGAGGAAGCTCATTTCCACTGCTTAGGTGAAGATAAATGAAATGGTGAGAAGCATTGTGTTTCACAAATTTCACGTTAGCGCCTCAATGCAGTAGCACAGGTCTGACAGACCAAAAGCAAGCACATAAAATGAGTACCCTTCAAAGAGGATGATGACACTCCTTCCTCTGTTTTCCTCTATGTGTTACCATCACTAGTCTGGGGTGCATTTCCCAAAAGCATCGTTTGCCAACTATGGTCGCAAGTTCCATTGAACTTAATTGGCACAGAACCTGCGACCATATATATAATTATAATAATGAATATGTTTGTATAATACGTTTATTTCAGTGTAAATCTGATACGATAAATGGACTTTTTTTTCTTTTATGTCATTTGTTCAAGTGCTCTGAAAATTTTATTACATCATAAAATATCTTTGCCTTTAAAAAATCCATGAAAATGATCATGCGTATTATGTCTGGTGATTATACTGTTTTATGAAATATGCTTAACATACAGCAGACAAGTGCTAGACATACCTCGGTTAAGATTAATTTTTCAATAGGATATTATGACTCAAATGATTGAGTGGCCTGTTATTGGTTAAAGCAGTCGGGAGGAGAACACACACAATATTCCAGTTGCTATCTATCATTGCTTACTAATATTCTTTGTCCGAAGTGCCAAGTGCCAAACAACTCCACGGCAATTTAAACGTCTACCTTATCAAAATGATCTCTAATTGCTCTGTCTAATTGTACCCCATTGCTTAAGTAACACCATTATGTTTGTGGCCGCCTAGTCAACTGTCAGTCATTTTGAGTAAGGCACAGTATTTCCCGTCCACCCATTTTCTATAAAACAAAGTCTATGATGCAAATTAGGTGGTTAGTTACAGAGCTGTGACTGAATGAGAAAAAGATATTTAGGCTAAAAAATATATATATTTTTATTTTTTCTCTATTTGGAAACAACATTTTCTCTTTTTTTGTGAACTAAAGGTTTATGCCGCCATTATAAGTTGTTCAAAGTGTCTTGTGCAGTTGAAAATGTCCCTGAGGAAACCTTCAACTGCTTTTTTAACTAAATGAGTTGACCTTTCCTCAGTCTGCATGTTAGTGTACGGTCATAACGACCTAAGCTGGTGTTGTTTTCACAGACACACACATGCACATACACACATATACACAAACTCAATCTCTCTCCTTTTCATACCTGTATAATTAGAGTCGTAACTGTCATCACATTAGTGTGTGTGGGGAGAATCAGGTATAATGAGCTGGAGATTATGGGCTTTGTGTGCTGCTTCACCAGTAGATGCTCGCCATGCCAAAGGGATTTACAATGAAAGCCAGTGTTATCAGATTACAATAACTGTTTCATTACAGCATTATTTACGCTGTATAAAAGAACAGCATTCCTAATCAGTCAAGGTAGGAGAGAAAGGTAAACTGCAGTGTTTCCATTAGTCATTTTTGGTTTATGGTGGTTTGTTTTAACTCTACAAAAAAAAAAAAAAAATTATGTTCAATTCTGTTTATCAAATGCTTTATTTTTCTAATCAACGTTTGTGCAGTCTTTTTGCTGCATTGGCTCTCTAGATCAATGGTTCTTTTGTTCTTAGATTTGAATTGTAACAAAATGTGTTTAAAAGCAAACATGGAAAACAATTTTACCCATACATTAATAATCATAAATCATGAAAGGACCAAACTGAAAAGCAATACATATACAAAAACATTTTAGATATTCATGTATTATATATGTCATGTAATTATTAGTATTTTTAATAACACAAATAATATAATATAAGTGTGTGTGTGTGTGTGTGTGTGTGCGTGTGTGTGTGTGTGTGTGTGTGTGTGTGTGTGTGTGTGTAATATAACCTAATAAATAACTAAAAAATAATTGATTGTGAGAGAAAAATACCATATATGTGTGTGTGTGTGTGTGTGTGTGTGTGTGTGTGTGTGTGTGTGTGTGTGTGTGTGTCCTTTAGGGACGTCCTCATTTGTAAAACTGGTATAAAAACTGGTGTGTGAACTGTATTAAATTGGAAGACTCGTTAAAGTCTACTTAGAATAAATGTATCTATTTAGAATATTATCAAGAATATTAATAATGTGACTGAGAAAATGAACAATTTTGTAAATGCATAAACACAACTGGAATAAATAGCCTGTTGTTTTAGTGTATTGCACCAAAATACTGTAGAGTTTGATTGGAGCACAACATTTGACACAGCATATTTTATTTTATTATTTGCATTTGCGTTATTGCTGTCATCTGTTTTTGGTTCGTGACCCAACAGTTGAGAACCTGTTTTAAATGATCTCATTCACAAACAGAGGGGCACAGAAAGCTGCAGAACCCCTGATGAGAGATGATTTAGATTTTTCAAATTCGCAGAGGTGAGAACTCACTTGAGGATAAAATCATTGCCTTCACTGACCCCAGTAACCAGCAAAACAGTACCCATAAAACAGCATGGGACCCTTTAAAATAGTCCCAGCTCTCTCTGAAATTCAACAGGCGAAGAGAAAAGAAGAGGGTGAGGGGTTCGGAAAAAGAAGACGTTTCTGTTTCTGATCAGGACAGGTTAAATCCTCCAAACCTCTGGAATAAACAGAGGCGGTGCTAAATTGGCTAGGTTTTCTCTCCACCAAAGATTTTTTTAGAGGTGGCAGAAAGATCCCCTCCCCCCAACTTCAACTCCTCTTTACAGGAGATCTCTACGGTAAGACCATACACCCTCTGAATCTCATTTAGTGAAGGATTACCTATTAACTCTCCAGAGGCCTGAGAGGAAAGAGAGAGTCTGTTTGCTGAGGGACTTTGAGAAGAGCTCATGGGCTTTGTTGGGTGGAAATAATAAAACCTCGAAAGGATTGCTTAGCTACATGCTAATTTATAAAAACTAGCTTGGGTATTGCTGGTGGTGTAACTCGTTTATTCACAGTCATGTTACACCACACATCATTGTCATAATTTTTATCCTCTCTGTTAAAACCAACTGTGTTTACAGGCACCCTACAAGTTTCTTTCAAATGAGAACTAGCTCAGCTTTAAGATCGCACAGATGACTTTCCTCTCAACTGAAAACATGCCTCAGGTTTCAGGCTGTGCCAGAGGTTATTTGAGGGAAGGTAATGATGCTTTAAATGTAAAAAAGTAAAAAATAAAAAAACACCTTGAAGATATCCTGAACTTAGCTTTACTCGGGTGTTAAACTAAATGGTTATGCATTCACCATGCCTGGCATTAGTGGCTAGCTGTTACACCATACTAGTATTTGTTTTGATTTAATGCTTTAGTTTTCAGTATTAAGTTCTGTATTCCACATCATGAGCTTTTGACTATATAATTAATGTTGGCAAGATCTCATAGGCAATATCTTGTCATATGCTGTTCCTCTTACAATAGCACATCACATCTCAGTGCAAGAACAGTGCAGGTTTATCGCGATACCCTCTACCTATCAGAACACCCACCGAGGATCCAGTCACATGTTGCTTGACCTATGACCTCTAGGTCTGCAGCTGGGGAAGGTTTTTACATTCCTCCTCCACTGGGCATTCATTAACCCTTGCAAAGGAACCAGTTATAAAGCAACTAATTGGTAATCCAGCCAGTATTGATGAAACAAAAAAGTTAAAAACCTTATTTCCCACTTTAGTTTCCAAACTTTATCTCAGAACCATTAGAAATCTTTCTCTTGCACTCTCATCCTGGTTTTGGATTAGACTTTTTCCTCATGAACTTAAGAAGGAACCGGTTGCAACTCGTCTAAACGTTCCTAAATTCAGCTTCCATGGTAAATTTAGAAGATAGATGGGTCACCCATGTCTATGAAAACAGACATGTTATTATGGTGGATGATGGGATTTTAATGGCCTCAACGATAAAAACACACACTGTGGTGCACCGAGGGCCGACCAATGTGATCCTACGGCTCCAAACTCTACAGGAGTCTATATGGTTAGTTTCGTGCTTGTTGATCTCCTGTGCTTGTGTTGGTGAGGCTTCAAAGAGCATTAGCTTCAACAATTATGAGCAAGAGTTGTGAGACCAGGCAAAGGTTGATGGGACCGTGGAATCTACAGCTGTAATGTTGAGTTAGATGTGCCCTCAAATTAAATCACAGGCCCTGTACTCCACCAAAACTTGCCCTCGTAGGCCTTTTCACCCCACAAATCATGAGTCTAGCTACTTGATCAATGTCTGGTCCTTAGGTTTGGGATTATGGATAATGATGGTTGTCAGAGGTTCCTGTGTCAGAAATGACTCTGTCTCTGCTATTCCTTTCATGTCCTGACGAATAGGATGCCTGTGTTTTTGTCCAAGAGAGGAGATATGTAAATACTCATGTCAAAGAGGATTTTGAGGAGATGTTTCCACTATCTTTTAGATGGTGAGTAAATAGAGGACTGCATCGAAAGGCTAGAAGGTTGCGGTAAATGTTGCAGAAAACGTCACTGTCCCGAGCTTATCTTTGATGGATGTTGCATTTGTTAATCCTCTGTGTATTTTATGAGGTTTTAGGAAGACCTGCTGGCTCTACTTTTATGGTTTCAGACAAGACTGGATTAGACCTCCTTACATATACGGCTAGGTTTCATATTGCCTAGAGCAAGGGTTTTCACACTGGAGTACAGGGACCCCCAGGGGGCAAAAGTGGAGCAGTGTGTCGCTCAGCTCAATCACTCACGGCCCAAATCAACGCCCTACTCATGTATGACTCACAGGTAACACAAAGACACTCAAAACCAAACATGAAAATTCTCTGTACTATAGGTTTTTCTGTTTGTAATGAATTTCATGAATAAATGTCTCAGTTACAACAGGCCTATAGATAACAGTTATGATATTGTTTGGTTTTAAAGCAGTGTATATTATATAAAGTGGTATAATAAATGTGACTTGACTGTATAGTGCCGAATTGCAGAGCTCATGCAAACATGTCTACATCGCTAAAATCAGATGCTTTCTTTTCTGCTGTTTTCTCACCGCTGTCATTTCTGTTATATTTATTTTGTTATTGAGAGGAAAGCGTGCAGCACATATTTACATATTCATCTAAACGCCCCTCTCAGCAGCATGAGCAGCGTCGGGATGTTCAATGACAGTAGCTATTTCGCTGCAAACGTATTTCAAACATCTTTTTACTCATAAGCAAAGAACGAAAAAGTACTTTGCTGCGAGCATATCACAAAATGAATCTTTTCTAACTCCACACTCCCTTTCAGTTTCTTCTGCTTCTTCGTTCGCAACTTCATTAAAACAATATTTGAACTCCACAACCTTAGACCTTTTGCCTATTTCACAGATTTGCGGGTCCATTGTGTCAAAAAGTGTGAAAACCCCAGGCCTGAATAATTAATTTCACGCATGCCATTGTCAAGGTCCCTTCTCAATACAATGCAAAGAAAGCATCACCATAAACATGTCTTCTTCCCACCCCAACTCTCTCTTCTCTACATTTTTTTCTCTTACTCTCAGTCCTATCACTTTCTCTTGCCTTTGACCTGATGTGAAACGCTTGGCGAGTGCCAATGTCAAAGTTGTGCAACTCTGACATTGCCACTAGCGTTACTCAGACATTACATCCAGTGACAAATACAGCCTGCTACAATCAGTCAATGAATCAATTAATTAAAAGTTCTCTCTGAAATGAAGCTGTCTCTCTGAAGCCTGTAGCGGTCCCAACCCAACCATGGGAGATGGATTGCAGGTGCTTCCTGTGGTCGGAAACGACTGATTAAAGAGGTTAGCCCTATCTTCCTTTGCACACCAGCTTTTTTTCTCCTCTGTGTCTCTCTCCTGTCATCCCTATCTCTCCTTCACACACATATACAGTTTTGCTTTTTCTACTTGCTAACATGCTCCCAAAAGTCTACATGGGCTCTCATTGACATCAGTTGTGCTCTACTTCACGTTCTCAGCTGTGCAGCAATTCAAATATATAAAGAAGTAGCAAACAAGCTCAGTCTCCCATAGCTGTGTTTAGGGAACAACAGCTGAGAGAAGCGTGTCTAAACAGGGTGTGAGGGGTGACATTCCCTCGACTCTGCCAATATTACACGTTTTTTTTTATGAAGTACACACCCACCCAAAAGTGTCATGTGAATTCACACGCGCCGACTCAGATTGTTGAGCGAAGTGGATTTTGAATGCCACAAGTATTTGTAAATTTGATCATCTGTAACGATGCCAGGACAATCGAACATCTTCTGCAGATCATCTGAACTCTCAAATCCCCCCTCCCCCCACAATAATTAATAATTTAAAATGAATGGGTGTATTATGCCCCAGCATATCTTCTCACCGTGAGAAGTTCAGTGTGACTGATAAATTATTTTACGTTCATATTTGCCAAGATATTAAGCATGATGCTGTAATGTGTAATGCATTCAGAACTCATGTTCTATCATCATCACAACAGTGAACTCACCCTTCAGAATAACATAACTGGATATAATGTACATCTACAGTGTAGAGAGCGTCACTCTTTCAGCTCACTCTAGCAATTGTACAACAGGTATAGAGGAAAACATACAGCAAGGAAAACACAAAGAATAAAACTCATCTTTTTGGTTTCTGAGGGTTTTTTTGTTGGTTTTGTCTTTATACTTTTCCTGAAAGAAAAGTATCAAGGTATGGACAAAAAAATATTAAACAGCACAACTGTTTTCAGCATTGAAAATAATAAGAAATGTTTCTTCTGATTGCAGACCTGGTAAACCTGAGAACCAAGAGGCTTACATAAACAAAAGTCTCCATTTCCTTCCATTTCTACCTCGTCGCCTTCTACGAGAAAAATTATAGAGATTTTCTTTCGTTATGTTTCTAATAATTTTCAATATAAACATCCAACCTGGTTATGGCAAATGGGGCGGTACCATTGAGCTAAGCAGACTCTACTGCCGTGAATGCTCGAGGCGGTGGGCTGGAGTCATTTGCCAGCGGGACGGACAAACTCGCTGCCATCCGCCTGCGTTCTGGAGGGGCGGCTGCTGTCCGAGAGGGAGCGGAGGAGTCTCCACCATTTGCCGTAGGCCGGAGCCTGCTGCCGTCCGTCATGATGGGGAGGAGCAGGGAACGGGGCACTCTCTCGGCGACTGCTCGAAACCGGAAGAGCCTTAGCCGTCCACCAGGCGTCGTAGGAGTTATAGGGCCATCCACCAAGGGGTTTCCAGCGCCACCGCCAGGCATCGCAGAGGATTTCACCCAGCTGGTGGCGAACTGGATGGCAGTGGGTTTTGGGAACCGGACCACGATTGTTTTTTTTTTTTCCTCTCCCTTCTCCCTTCTCTCGTCTGTCTGTACTCATCCTTCCATGTCCTTTTCTCTCCTGGGGCGATGGGGGTATGTGGCAAGCAGGGCGGGGCCATGAGCCGTGGGAATGGAGCGAGGACGGTGGCGTGAGTTTTAATGAGCGTCACCTGCGTGCCACACCGGTCTCAAGTCTCACGAAGGAGACAACAGTGCAAGACGAGAGAGGACCAGGCCTGGACTTTACGTTGTGTTTTGTTTATGTTTGTGTGGCAGTCTTCCGTGAGGGGCTGCCGTGTTTATTTTTGGATTTAAGTTTGTGTTGAACGTTCACCGGTTCTCGCATCTTCCTTCCCTGTGCCTTTAACTTTGATACACTGGTGTATAAGTGTAAAAATATACACAGAGTTTATAATTTCAATTTTATTCTTTATCAATGTCTGTGACAGTGAACAGTAGAAAATCTTGTCAGAAGTTTGCATAATCCTCCAGAGACCAAGCATAATTTTCAGCAGCAGAATCATTCAGCCCTATAAACAGACGTGGCTTGGTGATGAATTAAACCCCTAAGGGTGGAGGAAAAAAAAATATTGGTAGGGTTTTTGCGGTGACTGAATTTTTCAGGAGTGACCTCTGCGTACGCCTGCCAAGAATGCCAGAAATCCTAGTTCCATGGGACCAGCCAGTAAGTTTCGCTTCCCTTCTCTGTCTCTGCTCACAGCGCACAGCATTAACACTGCCCTCTACAGACGGGCCACATCATAAGTGATGATGTAAGCACTTATGCATCTGAGCAGCCTATAGCTTGTCTCTCTTTGCAGACTGAGGCTGTCTGATCTCCAAGACAGTAGACCCAACACAAGGACAGGCTGAATAGGCTATATATACTTGTAGAATAGGTGGAATTCATGAAAAAAAAAATGCAGTTTAAGCTAAATTCAAGTAATGTGACAAAGAAAACAGAAATAGATATCCTGCTGCTGCATACAGTATATTGTTGGTGCTGAGTGGTGAAAGAGGACAAATAAAATCAATGCTTTCTTTGTTTACAACATAAATAAAGAATGAATAATATATTATGATGGTGATTGTGCATTACGAAGTGAGCAAATGGTGTATTAGCACTGGGTTCAGTGGCTTGGGAGTCTTGTTTATCACCATGCTGCTCTTCATCTCTATTCGAACCTGCGCTCCGTGGGGATATGAGCGCATGCATGTTCTTCGCAAGACTGCAGTATAGTGTTGAGGGATCAGGTAACTCTATTCTCTCAGCACTCGCTGTCAAAACGCAACACACATGTCCCGTGACGCATGTTCAACACTTCACATGCATGCGTGGCCTGGCTGCTTTTGTGAATGTGTGTGTGAATCTTTGCATATTCTTAAGTGGGAGCCTGTAGTGAGTACTTTGTTGTGCCTGTGAGTGTGAATGTGTGTTGAAGTCCTTGAGAACGTGACAGTTAATGGAGGTCTACAGCACTGCTCTGAAAAAGCCCACAGGCTGCTCTTTGCTAATTAACTAATTATTCTTATTTGTTCCCCTTTTGAACTTGTGATTGCTGTACCTCGCTAATGGTCTTTGGTTTTTTGGACCTCTTAAGGGGCCGTAGGTGAGAAACATCATAAATTAGATCTCTTTAAAGTCAACCCTTTAATTTTAGATTTGTAATGTGAAATATTTTGGTGAATAAATATTTAAAACTAAGTTGATACTTAAAAAAATAACTGAGAACTTGTTTAAATCTCTTGAGATTTGTGTTTTTTATTTCACAAATAGAGATTCAAAGGGATAGTTCACCCAGATATGAAAAATCTGTCATCATTTATTCACTTTCATGAATAAATTATGCCCTTATGACTTTCTTGTTTCTATGAAACTCACAATGAGAAATTCTGAATAATGAACTGGTTGCCCCTTTCCATTACAATGAGTGGAAATGGAGCTTTCAAATGCCAAAAAGGATGCAAAAGTATCAAAAAACTATCATAAAAGTGGCTTATATGTTTTTATACAGAATATTCTAAAGCCATATGACATGTGTGAGGAATGTACCAACTTTTTAAAGTCATAATTCATATTGATAATGTTCTTCTCTAGTGAGCCATTAACTATTGCTTCCAAATTATTGAGTCACTCAAGAACTAGATCATTCTGACCGGTTTTAAATGGATCAACATTATTATTATTATCATTAAAATGGCTCAACATTGCTATACTTTTCTCATAAACTTGGAAAAATCTTGGTAGAGCAGATGTTCATTGAATAACAACTTATACTATATAGTGAATTTGATTGTGGTTGGATTAGAAGTATAAACATACCATTCTGACACCCTATTGGTTTGTACGCGATCCATCGTGTACATCGTCTGCCTCTAAAGTTGCCAGATTGGGCGGTTTTGAATTTGATTGTGCGGGTTTGGGCGGGTGGACAAAATTCGGGCTGATATGGGGTCAGTTCTGCGGTTTTCAAACAGCTACATTTTAAAGTCTAATTGGTAAAAAAAAAAAAAAAAAACTAAACTAAAGTGTGCATGTAGTCCATAAAATAAGTCATCATAACATTACTAAACACACAGGCCCATGCAGAGTCAGCTGGCGTTGGTGTTGACGTCACCGACGAGCACGCACTTTTAGCCAATCAGCGATCAGCAGGCAGACGCGATTTAGCGCGATAATTTGTAGCTGTATATTCAAGTGATCGCTAATGCCAAAGTGATATACTATACAGTAAGTTGTATCTACAGTAAAGAGTGAGATTGTGAGCAACTCTAAAAACGTACACATGTGGTGGGAGATGACTCGATAGTGAATATAACTCTGAGAGGAGAGCACAGTTGAATGACTTGAATTAAAATAGAATATGGGATGACTCCTGTCCATTGTCATGTGCACACTGGCCTTACCAGACATCTGCAACTTTTACACCGTCCAGACTGCATGCACTCTACTCGTCCCTGACAGCTGCTGAAAAAGGTTTGAATCAACGATGAATCAGTTTTGACTGCTAAATTCTGTTATGTTCTGCAATGTGTAGCCTACTTCCGAGGGTTAAAGTCATTGGTTCATTTCTTGATTGCTGTTTTGACAGTGTCCACCTGGACATTTTTGTCATATTTGCTAATTCTCCTTAATTATTGCCTTGTTTTAATCCGATTTCCAGGAAAATTTACTAATTTTTTATTTTATTTTATCATCGTTATTTTGTTTTAAGGAGATAAAAATGGTGCTTATCAACCTTGAATGACATGGTAATAAAATGATATCACACAACACATTATTTTTGGCAGTAAAATTTTGGGTGTTTTTTTCTTTGAGTGGGCGGGTTTTGGTGAGCTTTTGGGCTGGAAATCACCGTCCCAATCTGGCAACACTGTGCACCATTACAATTCTTATAGGCAAATAGCCATCATATCTTCTGCTCCATGAAACACGTTAATGCTCATTAGTACACATATATGGTTCTTTAATGTATTTGCATTGTACTAAAATGTGTTCATTTTCAATGGGCATATATGCGGCTGAAACAGTAGCCTAGTGCATCCCAAATTTTTCAACATTAATATTGTAATATAACATTATTGTCATTATGGCCTTTAGAAAAATGTTTTTTTTGAGGAGGTGGGGTAGTGCACTATAGGCCCCTGTGGTGCGACCTAAGCTTTTGTCCTTAGTGGTATATTTGTCCTTACATTACTTTTACTTTTATAGAAAAACGCTTGAGTTGATACTTCAACTTCTACAGTAGTCTTTTTAAACCCTAGTATCTATACTTCTACTTGAGTAATGAATGTGAATACTTTTGACACCTCTGATAATGACAAATTCACTGTTTATGTGAACTGTTCATTACAGGCATTTATTTGAGTAGCGTTAAGGAAAACAGACCTATCCGGTTTTGTGTATTTTGCTGAAGATTTTAGTGACAGTGAGTTCTCTGACAGAAGGTTGAGGGGCGGCTCCCAAGCCTATAATTATAGTCATCCCATGTGCACCACACAAAGCATCTTACTTGAGATGATCTCATGAGTGCACTTCTCAGGGAATCTCTATCGACACAATGCACCACCTCTGTTCTTTAGTTAGCTTTTTTTCCTCTCTTCTTCTCTCTGTATCAGCCTCTATCTCTCTCTCTCTCGCTCTTGCTGGCCGGTGGCGTGCAGCAGCTGTTGTGGGTTGTGAGGGAGCATCTGGTATGTGTGTGAGTGTGTGTTTGTGCGTGAGGGGCTGGGCACTGTCATCCTTCCATGACTGGAATAAGTAGCCCAAGCATCTCAGAACTCCACACACCCTTTAAACCTGCTGTCCTTCGCACACATACCCGCTTCTGTTTATATAGCACTTAACAAATTTCTGTCTCTTTGCATCATCTGTTTAGACTCAATATACAACTCGGAGGCTCAATCATTTATTGCCTCTATTTTTAATTCATGATGACATAACTATATTGTGATGTTACTATATTAATCATACAGTAAAACTACTGACCTGAATTAATTCAAGCAAATTAGTTACATTGGTTGTAACTTTGGTTTTAACCTGTTAAGCTGCAATGCCACTTTTGAAAAATCCCCAGAAATGACATACCCAAACTGAAACAGATACAGTTCATGAACCCTTTGTACTAAAAGCACAAGTATGATCTCATTTGAAAGCTGACACCTGGTAGTTTATTGTAAATGTAGAATTAATTATTGTCATAATGAAAAAATTGTTATAAATAGCTTTAAAGTTTTGTAAAGTTATTAGAAATTTATTTTTATGAAACATCTTCATGAAAATAAAATTGAAGTTGACCCTGTAGCAATCTAGAAATGCACTACAGCTAAAGCCACATGTCTAAACATTTTATGTTTAAAATCTGAAGATGATAAGTCTAAAACTCTGTATTTAGTTAATTTTTTTTCAAGATAGAAGCACCTAGAGCTAGCTAGCATGTTAGCTTAGCACACCATCAATACATGACAATTTATGAGATTAAAACCATGTTTGTGCTCCAAACTTACTTTAAAACGCAAGTGAAGTGTTTTAAATAATCTTCTGTGATCTAATTTGACATCAGATAAAAAAAAAATCAGACAGAAAATATACTATTTGATCATATTCTGCACAATGATGGTCTATAGATTAGCATTACATTATAAATATAATCTATTATTATGAAAATACCTGGCATGGCTTGAAAAACACAGGTAACTCAAATATCATTGCAATCATGTTTATTGTCTTCAAAATATCTGTATCTGCATGATACAGCGCGATCTAGACAGATGGTTTCTAATCTCGTGTTATTGGTCACCACATGCAGTAAATTGCAAAGGGTGAATGACATTTGGTGAGAAATTTTTTGTTGAATGTAAAGTAAAGTTTGGTGAGGCAGTAGGAGGAAACTAGAGTTTGGTGTGAAATGTAAAGTTTGAAAACTGGGCTGAATGTAAAGTAATGTTTAGTGATAGGTTGAATGTAAAGATTCATGAGAAATTAGGATGAATGTAAAGTTTTCTGAGAAATCAGTGGCGAGCAGTGACTTTTTTTAACCAGGTATGCTGGGTGATGCGTTGTGTCAAAAATGCACCTATGCACTTTGGATTGGTTTATAATAAGCGTGTTCGCTTCTCAGTAGCTTAATCTTGTGACACATGGCAACACAGCTAAAAGTTTCTTATTTTTGACCATTTAATGAAAGTAGTTGGTGCACATTCACAAGCACCCGTAAAAGCTGTCGAGTTGAGTCAGGTTTGCAAAATGTGCCGTATTTTTGTAATGCCGCTAGGTGGCACTAATGTCGCAGATATTATGTGTCACCTTTAAACGTTACGGCGCATCGACAAGCATTTACTATACGAGACGACAAATACACCATGGCAGGCGTCAATTCAAATGTATGCCAGAAGTGTTTCTAAATTTTTTTTATTAAGAATTAAAAATAAGTAGTATAATATAATAAATATTAGTAGCCTATTATAAATAAAATATGTGAAATATCATTAGAATAAATAAGTATAATAAAAATACAATTATTATTTGAAAAAATAAGTTGAAATAGCTAATGCAAATTGATGACTTTAACAAACGCATAGACTACGATTGACAGCCTCGGATAGTTACAGGTCTGCTTAGGTCTGTCTTTAACAGTTTATAAGTTTCCGTTAAAAATAAATGTCCCCATGGAAAAAATAAAATATTATGAAAATAGTTTCAGTTATGACTTTTTTTCCACTTGATTTAGTACAGTTAGTCTTGTGTCAAACACGATTTAATTTTCGTTGATCGAGATCTGGCAGCAGCGTTTTTTTCTTGGTCGAGCGATCCGCGACAGCTTACTCTGCGCATTAAATAACCCATATACCAGCAAACCAATGAGAACGCGGGACAGTGACGACGACTCATAACAACAGAGCATACGCGCCAAAGCTGCTGTGAATCAGCTTTCCCGGAACTGAGAGGCAGATTTGAAGAAAATTACCGTTGTTTGGCAAATAAATAAATGACTGAGAGTTACATACGTGTTACTAACATTTTATCATGTAAGCTTTATGGTACACCTCAAACAAAGGAATTTATAGTCATTTATAGTGTTAATACTAATCAGCGAGTCCATGAATGGCTTGGGTATGCAGAGCATTTGCAGCTTATATGGACCGCACGCCACTGTTGTAAGTTTAAAAAATTGTTCAATTTAAAAAGGTTTGTTGAGAAATTAGGATGAATGTAAAGTTTGGTCAGAAATTACATTGGATGTAAATTTAGGTGAGACATTACACTAAATGTAAAGTAAGGTTTGGGGGTGGTGGGGGGGGGGGGGGGGGGGGGGTTTGAATGTAAAATTAAGTTTAGACACCAGGTTGAATGGAAGGCAATGTTTTGAAATTAGGTTGAATATAATTATACTTGCTGGGATGGCATTGCCCTCAATCTTTACAGTTGTATATATAATATGAATATGTTATGTACGGGTGAAGAGCCTATGCAGATCAAGTGTTAAGACTAAACCTCAATGTCTGATGGGAACTGTGGAGCAGTAATACAAGAACCCTGCTGCAATTGCAAATTTAATACAGATGCCAGTGTTCAAAACAAGTCAGGTTCCAAAGACAATGAGTAAGTATGATAAGGTTGAAACTATGTACGGCTGAAAGAAAGTTGCACAAATACACTAGTTTTAAGTGTACTAATTAAAAAACTTACACAAACTTAAAATTTATTATAATGGCACACTCCTAAGTTTCACTTTTTAGTATGCCTTCTCTGTCAAGCTCAAAGTTTTTTTTGCCGTTGGCAATGTTAACTGCATTCTCTGTGCCTGCAGGTAAAATCTGCTCATCATGGCCTCAAGAAGAAAAGCACAGAACTTCTTATATGCTGAGTTTTGCACAGATTTCTCTCTAAATTAAGGATGTTTATACAGTATACACCATGAACAGATTGAGACTGGTTTTGAAATTTGAATCCTGAATTTGAAGAGAGGTTTTAAAATCTGGTTTGATGGCTCCGTGTGTATTGTTTTGACAATACAGAGTTAGGAGAAGATCTAAAACTGCATTCTATATCAACGAATTGATAGCCATACAGTAATTAGTCAAGTCATTATTTTGTTATAAAACCTAATGAGATTCCCCAATTGTTTTACTGTTTCTTTGAAATTAAATTATGTGAATTCTTCTTTCTCTGTGTTGTGACCAATTAAATTAAATCAAGTCGTGAGTCAATGTTTAAATTTCTAATTTTGCTTAGCCTTGGTATTGTAAGTAGTTGTTTCAAATGTCTGTAAGTTAATGAGAATTTAGCAGGCCATGGTGTTTCCCAGAAGAAAAACTCAGCAAGACTTCAGCTGTATTGACTTAACAAAATATGTTAAGTGGTAGTGACATCATTCTGTTTGCTGTCCTGGGAATTGCGCTTTGTCAACAGACATAGAAATCCATGCAAAGTAAGCGCAACTGCTATCACACCTCAAAGTCTCTCTTTTTCTCTCACATTAAGTGCTTATACTAAGGCTGTTGCTTTAAAGGTTTAGTTCACCCATAAATACAAATTCTGTTCCAAACCCATAAGGGTGAGTAAATGATGGCACAATTTTCATTTTTGGGTGAACTATTCCTTAAGCTTAGATTGTGTTTGCGTGTGGTTCAGGTATTACCTACGTTGTGGGGAATTTTTTTGGTCCCCATGAGGAAAATAAATAATTTTATATGATTTCATTTTATATGATATCATTTTAGATGCTTTTTATATATAGATATATAATTTAGAAGGTTTTCTGTGATGGGTGGGTTTAGAGGTAGGGTTAGGAAGTCCCCATAAAACATGGAAACCCAACGTGTGTGTGTAAGTGTGTGTGTGAGTGTGTGTGTGTGTGTGTGTGTGTGTGTGTGTGTGTGTGTGTGTGTGTGTGTGTGTGTGTGTGTGTGTGTGTGTGTGTGTTTGTGTGTGTGTGTGTGTGTGTGTGTGTATGTGTGTGTGTGTGTAGGAGGCACTGACTGAGAGAAGTGGGTAAGGCCAGAGGTGGACTTCTATAGGTCACAGCCTTTCAGCGAGAGAGAGTGCGTGTAGCTCAAAGGTGAATGACTGCTGAGGGAGAAAAGGCCTCTTGTTCTGCTGTTCACAAAAGCCAGAGCCAGACATTCCTAAATAATCGATCACTTTTCTGCACTGGTTGCTTGCCTCTCTGAACTTGTCTTCCTTTGGGCTTTATCAGTTTGGCTGGATTCCTATAATGTTTTTTCCCCTTTATGATTTTATTCTCTATGTATTTTATTTTTTATTTTCAATGTAGGCAAACATGTAATTTTTACCTTTTACCTTGTTTCTCAAATACTGAAGTACTAGATCTGCTCCAAATCCTAATGAATTGCCTAAATGCCTACATAGACAACATCCTACTGGTCATGGAACTGCATAAGTGGCTGTTTTAGAACGTGAAATAGCACTCTGACTTCAATTCAAATTTAAGTCGCAATTGGCTAATTCCATAATACCCTAATAAGTGATATAAATATTGGATGAAATGATCAATCCGTATCCATATTGAGGAAAATACAAGTAATGAAGGACATTTAATCTGATGCATTTAATCGGTCTGCAAAGCATAACGAGAGACGGCGTTAAAATACCTAATGTCTCAAAGCACATAACATTAATGTAAAAAAACTTAAAGAGCTCTGACTTGTACCACCTGACTGCTGCAGATTAATTTTGGCATTGATAGTGTTGGCATAGAAATGCATAAATCTGAGTCTGAGGACATGAACCACTCCAAGTAGAAAGTCACAGATTGCCATCTTTTTATTATGGTAGTTATGGCATAAATGCAGCATAAGTTCGTTGTTTTGGTTCATTGTTTGCTTGTGGTGACTGCGCGAGCATTGACAGGCAGGTAGAACATCCTATTATTGCATTCTAAAGGAATGCAATGATTGGACAAAACATTTTTGGTCCTGAGACTTCCACAGAAGATATATGTTCATTTTTTAAATATTTAGACCTTCTATTATTGATAGCTATCAGGATGTGAAGAAAGTTTCAAACAGTATAACAAAAAGTGTTTCTGCATAACATTGCCTACCGTACCTTTAAGGCTGGCCAACAATAAAAAAAAAAAATGTGACCAAGACAGCACACCACACATAAACAGATTCCATTCACAAACAACCAGATTCACAACTGTGAATACGGGAAATCTCGCAAAATCTCTCGCATTCAAACGTGACTTTAGATTAAACAAACATGGCGGATGACCGCCAAGAAGAAATTGTGATAATCATGTTTGGACTGCTTTTTACAGAAAATTAATAGAAAAAAAAGGAAAATGTGTGGATGAAGTCGTATTATACTTCCGTCTTGATCAGCTCACTCTCTGATTTGGTATCCTTTCGTTGGAAGGGGAGAATTAGGCCCAAAATCGTCCCGATTACCTTGTAGTGTCGGATGCCTTTACTCCTAGCTTTTGGACCTGCTTTTATGTCAGTACCACAATTATGTTGCCTTAAAATGTCATCTGTGTAGGTTGTAGAACAGAATGACCTTGTAAAAGTGCATTAAACCAAGTTTTCAGTTTTTTCATTGAATGTCAAGAAATTTGACAACTTCCCTGTTAATTAGCACAAAGCAGAACATGCCCTTTAATGTTCTTGAGGACTCTGTTTGGATGAAAAGGTTAATCTTCAGTTTATTGCCACCAGCAGTCAAACAGATGATATCTTTTGGATTCTGTGCGGTGGCGTATTGATTGGGTGACGTCACAGTCCAAAGCCATGACATTTGTGTATATCCCATGCTGCACAGACCATTACACTGCTATTGATGTCTACCTGTCCCCTCATTCAGAGACAGCCTCTCAGCATCTTAACCACTATTGATTGCGGCTTGCTAAATAATTCCCCTACACCGACATAATTTGCACTGCAAAAGTCTGGTTCAGTCTGAGCAAAGTGTTTCTAGCCTGGCTTGAATCCTTTACCTCCTTATCTAACGGAACACAGTGTGATTTAGTGACTAGAAAACAAAACAGATATTTCCCAGATAAGATCCTTCCTCTTTTTCTTCAGTCTCCTAATCACACAAGTGTGCGATTTCATCCCCATTTCATGGGAATGAAATGGAAAGAGTGGAGATAATGTTTTTCCTTAGATTCTTGCGTGCGATACCAAATGTGTACACAACAAGAGGGTAATTTTCTGTGTTCAATGAATGTAGCACTGCGATCCTGAGGTTTCAAGGTAAACACATTAAGAACGTCGGTTGGGAACAATGTTTCCCTTTATCCGTCGGTGAAAAGATTTATAAATTCACCTGTTTATGTGATTCACATTTGAATGCCTGGTGTCAGATTTATTTATAATGATGAAATGAATCCATTTCTCGCCCTCCTCTCTGGTTCTTTTACCAGCGTAAGGTTTCTTCCTGACATGTAAAGTATAAGGGTTTGTGGGCAGCAATTAATTCTGTGCCTTCAGGGCCTCACAGGCTTTGTATCTTGGGTCAGGAGGGGTCAGGACACATTTTCCTCCCCTCTGCATGTGTTTGTGTGTGTAGGTGTGTGTGTGTTTCTCGCTAAGTACTTGCAGGCTGATCGCAAGGCTAATTCTAACTAGCAGCTGGTCCTTTTCACTCTCTGTTTACTTTAAAATGCTAAATCTGCTGCTGCCCATCAAGACTTCTCTCAGATTTTCAACCTCAAAATCGAACAATCAAGAGCCTCTTAATTAAAACCAGGCCGAAGCTCTAGAATTGCTGTTTTCAGCTCCTGTTTATGTAACTCTTCAGTAGGTCTCTCAGATTCGAACTATCCTCTCACCTCTGCATATACCTTTTGTTTTTGGCAGATTTCCAAATACTTTTTGGCCACACATCAATAATTTAAAGTTCTGATTTAAATCTTTAAGACTAAATCTACATGGTGTTATTCACCATGTAGCTGGTTGTTTTGGTTCATGGCTTATAGCACCTTAATGATGACTTTTTTTGAAGTCCCTATGGAAAAACATAATGGGAAAAATAGTGGGCGGAAAAAGTGAGCTGGGTCTGTTGCTCTCTATAGTGTCATAGACCTCCTCTGCCCCTGAGCTTATTCCAAACACTGCACGTTGTGGTCGTGAGGCCATCTGTCAGAGGGAGTGAATCTGACTTTCTGTCCGAGTGTAAACAGTGGTGACTCTAAAGCCGCCTGTGAGTTTCACTGTCATGTAAATTCCAGTACTGAGTAATGTTCAATCCTAATGCAAGGGCACAGCTGAGTAATAGCCAGGCTGTAATCCAAGGTGCACAGCTGCTTTAGGGTCACCACACTCACACAGACATAAACACAAATACACACACATGAACACGCAAAAATAAAGGCAGGGTGAGAATTATTGAGAATGGGAATGAGGTAGGAATTTAATGACCTGGAAGTACTGGAAACTAATGTTTTGCCAACGGAATTTACTTCAATTCGCTGCTGGTCAATGCTAAATGTTAAGTCTACCGCAGATGAAAACACATACGCTGTGTCCAAATTTGAATTCTATTATGTGGAATACAGTATACCGGCAAAGTAGTTTTGGGTGGTTTCTAGGTGATTGCTGGTCCAAATCAAAAGAGTATATCCCCATGTTGCAAACATATGATTTGCTTGCAGAATTTACTTAATTTGTTGTTGCTAAAAGCTAAATGCTAAATCTGTTGCAGTTGAAACTGCACTCCTTTATGTAGGGTATTTATTGAACCCAAATGAAGCATTTTGGGTCATTGTTTCGAGTTATATTTTATTATTTTTAACCAGGTTCTGGATAGTTTTGTGTAACAAACTAATTTTAAAGACGATACAAATTATGAACTCCCTCACACACCTACCTAGCACTGGTTCAATGTAACCCAATGTTGGGTAGTCTGTGCCAAACTGGTTAAAGCTGGATTCAATTTGTTAACAGGCATTTTGTGTTCTGTTCTGAGAGAAAACTTCCTGAGGGGAATCTTCATCAATTAAAGTGCATTACTTTGGTTTAGCAATTATGCCTGTAGAAACAGAACTACGTATGTAGTCTCACATTAAATATTTTTTGTTTACATGTATGTCGCAGCTAACGTCTGTTTGAAACTCTACACTCTAAAAAATGCTGGGTTGTTTCTGTAAACAAATTGTTGGGTTGATTGTGCTGGGTCAAAAAGTTGGGTTGTTTGGGGTACTGTAAACACATTATTGGGTTGCTCATGCTGGGTCAAATGAGTTGTAAGGGGGTCAATTCACAAATAAACGCTGGTTGGGTTATTTTGACCCAGCAACTGGTTACTTTTTTCATTCTTTGCGGAACTTTCTGGATTCTTCACTTCTGACTTGAGGAGCACGCCACTCGGAGCAGGCAGTGTTTTATGGTAAGTTATGAATGTTTACCTATATTTTTAATAAGTTGTGGTGGTAGCAGCAAGCTAATTTCACTGTTCAACATACAGTCCTTGATATGGAAGTGTGAGGGGTAACGTCCGTGAAACATTAATTAGCCACAGCTAGCCGGTTAGAATTTTTTACAAAATGCCGCATGTTAAATCCTTAGTTGAAATTAAACCAGATATATCAGCAGCCTTTTTGAAAATTTTAATTCTAAATTCATCATGTAATTATCGTAGGCCTATTCATTGTGGACGTTGCGTATTTAAAAGTGAGAAAAGCTTTTGTATGAAATCCATACGCGCAGTTTCCCTCACAGGGCTCGCACGTAAAATCAGCGGGAAATGAGTCTCTAATGTACGTTAGGCTAGCTAGTGAGTTGTGAGTGAAAAGTCTGCTGGTGTCTAAATACTCGTCTGAAGAAGTGACTGAGGTAAGTTCCAGCACAGTCTGCGTGTGTCTTGTCTGTAATGTCTCGAACCATCGTTTCTGCCAAAAAAAAAAAAAAGGCTTTCAAGAGCCTTGATATAGCCTTTTTTAGTAAATGTATGACTTGCAATCTTTATAAACATCGACTGAGGAAAGGAGAAATAGCGCCAGTTTTGAGAAGAAAAGTATACCCGTTTAGTTGAACGAATGATCGTCAATATTTAAAACTTAAAAAAAATAAACTTACATGATAGCCTACCCTGTCATCTTTCATTTTATTGTGTGCAAGTTAACATCTAAACGGGCGATCATCAGCGCTGCCAGTCAGGAGATTAACGAGCAGCTTTGTGGGTTTGTGAATTTTAATGTTAAAGACACTTTATCAACATTACAGTAATATTTTACTTTTAATAAAATAATGTTTTATTTTAATGCCTTAATGTTGATAATATTTGTCAAAATTACTCTTTTATTACTATAATTCAGTTTGCAATACTGAATGCACATTTTGTTTGTTTTTCACATTTGGTCATTTGGTAATGTTTGCAATAATTTGAATTGCATATTCAGTAATAAATTGATACTTCCACAAAAAAAGCTTAACTTGCATGTCAGTTTTATTGCAACACTCTAAGTGATTGTCCGGGAAGCAGACACACTCTGTCAGTTTAAATTTTAAACTTAAACGCATCTCTTTTACCTGGAATTCATATAGAACATTATACATTTCTATTATTCAAATCAGTTAAATGATTATTAGGCTGCATAGGTCAGCCGGAACCGGGGACACTTTCCTATAACACCTGATGTACTCATTATTTAATAAGAAGAATGGCATCTATGCTAATGTATGTCTTTCTGTTCATTCTTAAGTTTACTGAAGTCAGCCGGATCCAGGCCGTAAGCAGATCAGATGGTGGACCTGCGCCTGGACCCATCCATGACGCTTTCCTGAAGTGCCAGCCTCATCAGCCCTGTGAAGGCCTCATAGACACGACTGATCCTCAACAAACTCGTCTCCATACCGGTGTGATGACTCCGACTTCCAACCAGATGGAACTGGATAAATATTCTGAATGTTCTTATTCAATCTGACCTCTGACCTGTAATGCTGCCTGGATCATAATCATACACTGTTCGCTCGATGGCCAGAGGAGAACTGAATGCCTGAGCCTTCTCTCAAGGTTTTTTTCTCCATTCTGTCACTGATGAGTTTTGGTTCCTTGCCACTGTTGCCTTGGCTTTTGGCTTGCTTAGTTGGGGACATTTAATATTCAACAATATTATTGATTTGCCTTAAGGTGGATGATGATGCAATTTTCTTCTAGAAACAAACTTTGTTGTATTATATTCATGTTACAGTATTACTGAAGCTGCTTTGATACAATCTGTATTGTAAAAAGCGCTATATAAATAAAGATGACTTGACTAACAGGTGAGGACCAACATGGTTGAATATTTACAAAATGAGATGACTGGTGAATTGCTGCACATTCTGTCCCTCAGGGATGAAATGAGGGGGACATGTCAGACCTTTGACATTGATTAACATTTGTATTTGATAAAGTAAAGTATTAAAGAAATGTATAAAATAAAATAAAAAATGAGATTGAAATCATACAGTGGCCTCTCTTGTTTATTGTATTACAGAGATAATAATTATTTTACATTCATAATATAACAAATATTTGTTTCTAATTTTATTAAGGCAATGAGACAAGAAATAACCCAGCACATGAGTAAGACTTAACCCAGCAAAAGGGTTAATTTCACCCACTGGTTGGGTCAAATGAATGACCCAGAAATATGGTCAAATGGCAAAAACCCAGCACTTGGGTCAAACCAACCCAGCGCGTGTTCTGTCCAATAGTGACCCAGCAGTGTGGTTAAGGTTGGGTTATTTTTTAACCCAGCAGTTTTTAGAGTGTAGCCTTCTACAAATGCAGCATACTCCGGATCTACACACAGAACAAATGACGTGCCGCCATATGGGAGATTTGCCTCCTGTCAAACGAATGCCGCGCCAATGGCGAATGACAAATAAGAAACAATTTGAAGAGGCAGATAATGTGGTACATGTTCAGAAGGGGTTAACATATTTGATCAAGTATGGCACAAACCACAAGGAAACTTGAGAGCAAGCTACAGAGCAACCTAAAGGAATTCTGGGAAATGAATCATTGCCTTCAGCTCGCAGGGTGGCCTGTCATGCACCATGGAAATGTAGGGCGAGCAAAATGAACTGAATCTGTGTTTTAGCAGATTTGACTTAGTAGATGCTGTTGACCCTGAATTGTCCTTTCAAAGCCCACAGGCATCACGCAGTTACTGGCTGTCTGCAAATGTTATACATTTTCTTCCATTTCTGAATAATAGAAATAGCAAAATTAAGTCACTCATTAAAACGTTGATGTGAACTATGTTACCTCAATTTCAGAACATCAGTCATCTGTACTTCTGTAGAGACTCCAGAGATTTATATGAGATAATCACGGGACTGTGTCTTCCAGCTTCTGGAAAGATCAATTCATCCAATCAATTCCATTTTTAAGAGGATATTTGAGATTACGGGCATGTGGACAGGCTCCATAAGGCTCTTAATAGGTCACTAAAATGTGTGTAAGAGGCTCTTTCAATGCCACAATCCTCTGAGCGAACTCGCGTCAGCTTTCCGTTTACCCAGCAAGCGAAAAAGAAATGAACAAATAATGACATGAAAAGATCAGCTGGCACTATTTTGGTGAGTTTTGCGATTACTGTTTAGCTTAATGGCCTTTAGTTGCCGACGCATAAGAAATCGATAGTTTGCCACACACCTCAGTAAAAATCAATGTTTATTGGGCTTCCATCCAATGTTTAGTCCAAGGGCAAAGAGGCTGGTTTCGGACAGAGGAAAATTTGTAAAATACATTGTCAAACAAGCAATTACCCATAAAAACAAGTCACTCATAGAGTGTTTTTATTGAATAACAGAAATAGACCCAAAGGGCCATTATAGTAAAGAATCTGATTTGCAAGCAGTGCCTGTAGGCACTTTGTGTATCTTATATTGATCGCCCCCTAAATATGCATTTTAGACCCCATAAAGGTCAGGGTTCACCACATTATATAGAATAGTAACAAATGATATACAATTTTAATGGATTGATGTAGTTTTATATATAAAATCACTAAGGAAATCTCTAGAAAACACATTGTTTTCAAAACTGTTTTAATTTTAATGCTGAAACTGTCTCTGCAATCATGAGAAGTTGCAATCATGAGAAATAATGTTGCAGTTGCAATAATAGTTTTATTTGTGTATATTTTTGTAGAAGAAACATCTGGGGTAAAGTTGATACTTAAACAACTGAAAACTCAATTAAATCTCCTTTAGCTTTTAAAGAGCGAGATCTGAGCAAAAAAAAAATTCCTCGAGTTGTTGGTTAGGCAAGAGTAACAGGCTAAAAAGTATAAATATAACAAAGGGAAGGGCTAGTCACTGAAACACTATCCTACAATATTCCCAGTCAGAGAACAGGCGGGAGGCCACAAATATCTCTGTTTGTATATGATCACATGAATGCATGAAAGGAAGATGAAAAGAAAGAGCAGAGAAAGTCATATGCTCAGTTACAGTGTTGTTGATTCACAGATCATTACAAGTGTGAAAAATAGGTCGTCTCACCCGGAGATCTGATTGATTTACAACTTCAAGTTAAGACATGAACGTTAGTGGTAAATCACATCTCCAGCCTCCATATGCTTTGACTAAAGGTTGAAGAGCTTAATAATTTCTTAATACAAACTCATCTTGTTTTGCTCAATCCACACGTGAAATCAATTTCTATTTTGCTGCTGGACTTGAATGCTGCTGGTCTGAATTTTGAATAGGTATTGACTGTGATCCCTCCCTTGTTTCTCTTTGTTTGTTTCCAGGAAAGCTATTTTATGATGATTTTATATTAGTATTTTTTTTACATGAGCATACCTTTAAAAAAAAAAATGCTAAATGCAAATAATAAAATGTAACTCCCCTTGTGAAAAAAGTGCACTTTAGCATAAACATTTACAATTAGCCTATATGCAATTTCATTATTACTTCAGTTATCTTTTTGTTCGCCATCTCTTGTGACAAATAAGTAGCCCACACATTACGGAAAATATATATTTTAAAGGAATATACTTGGGTGTGAACTAAATGCAATGTTATTGGACACTTAATTGCATGTTATAGCTAAAATTTATTTTAAATGCAATTAGTTGAACTTAAGAATATGGAAGCTTGTTTCCGACATCGAATAAAAAATAAAAAAAAAGACTTTTTCTTAAAATTGCAAAATATAAACTTGCAATTGTGAGTTATAAAGTTCGAACTCCAAGATATAAACTCACAATTCTGACTTTTTTTCCTCATAATTGCAAGATATAAACTTGCAATTGAGAGAAAATGTATAAGTTTATAAGTCGCAATTGCGAGTTTCTGTCACATTTCTGGAAAAATATCTAATTGTTCTAAAATATACTTTAATGTCATTTCTATTGAAACTTTATTGTCCTGTATTTATAGGACTAAATGTACGAACATGTATCACCAGTGTCATGTATTGCCTTTTTGTATTGTCAGAGTGTGAACAGCTTATAACGAAACTTTAAAAAGTAGACCTTCCCCGACTTAGGTTGTCTATGAAAACCTGTAGACTGATTTTTATGTGTTTCTATGTGAAGGACTCAGGCCGGTTTTGCCTGAAAAATCCAAAGGACGTGACGGTTACATGCGCTCGCGAGAGCCTCTCTTCCATTATGACACATGAAATGAATGCTTATAACTGTTTGAATGCTAGCGTTCCAAAGAGTTGTTTGCTGCAGTTCACTTAACGGCCACCGATGTCGCTAATAACAAAGGTTTTTCTAAAGTGAATTCTACAAATAGCCCCTTTATATTATATTTCTTTTTTATTTCTTTTTTACAAATTTTTTATGTTGACAATTTACTACATGTGAAATATATTACATTTAAATGTAATATTGAATGACAATTTATCATTTTAACAAATTAACACATTTGAACAAAGTACTTTACATGTGCTTTACTCTCTAAAAAATGCTGGGTTGTTTCAACCCATGTTTGGGTCAAATAATGGACAAACCCAATTGTTTGGTTTACAATTAAATAAATAAAAAATAAACCAATGGTTGGGTTTGTCCACATTTGACCCAAACATAGGTTGAAACAACCCATCATTTTTTTGAGTGTAGTATTAGTCAATACTTCAAACATTTTTAGTACTGTATTCAGTCTCCACTTGATTTAAAGTCTGAGCCCTGGAGCAAAACCAGTTTAAACAGTCCCATGGTAAATTTCAGTGAGAATATATGTGATATGATGCCATGTGAGAGAGAGAAAAAATGTAGGGGATGTTTTGCCCCCAATATGAAGAAGGTGCCAAAGATGTCAAAGTCTGCTGTGGCATCTGTCTGCCAGAGACTCCACCAAGCGGCCTGTGTAATGAGAGTCGTTGTTGTTTTTTGTAAAGAAGTGCATGCATGCAAACACTAAACAAAACATTTGTTTTTCTCAAGCTCGGCAAATAGAAAAATATGCGACGTTACAAACCGCTCTTATACTTTTCAAGTGCGAATAATAATTACTTGCTTTTTCAGCTGTAATTTAGACGAGTGAGTTATGGGACTTACACTTAAAAGACGAACTTGCACTGCAGTACAAACAAGCTTAATGAATGCAAGATGCCTGCTATTTTTACTTACGGTTCTTTTGTGCTATATATACTGACAGAGTGCTTTAAATTAAAACCAACACACAATTACCCTGATCAGTTTAGTGGAAACTGAATAGTTTAAGTTTGCATATCTGAACTTTTTTTGCTGTATATGCAAGTGTTTGATCTGAAATGATTGTTGTTTGAGTGCGGTTCTGTATGTTAGCTTGTGATGTGCCTATGAAACATTATGCAGAGTTCTCATATGATATATATTGTTTATGTGTGGTTGGCCGGCTCAGGTTTTCTGGATGTCATATGTTGAATCCTATGAGGCAGATGGGTGCCATGTTTTTTTTTTTTTTTTTGTCGTTCATTCAGCTCCGGCATGTTTTGCAACTGAAAGGAAGATCTGCACACTGACAGTGCTAGATGTGGTTATTTCCAGATAATAATTCAAATAAAGTTCTCTTTCATTTAACTCTTGCTGTTTTCTATGTTCACAGGCAGTTTCGAGGGGCTCAATCCCACAGGTTTTCAGTAACTGAAATAGATCACAATGCATGGATGACTTCCTCAGCCAAGGGCCTGCATGTGAGTTTCAAGGTCTGCTGTTTTTCTTTGATCCACACTGTGGCCATCTGAGAATTTCACCTTGCTTTCTCAGCAAATGCAGTGCATGCAGCTGGAGTGGACTTTCAGTCAGTCTGTACAGATTTGAGCATGTCTGAGGCCCATCGTAAGCACTTTCCACTGACTTTTGGGACAGTCCAATACTTTGATATGAAAATATAACATTTCGCTGCAACAACTTGACCAACTACTAGAATAACTGGTATGGAAGCTTGTTTCCGCCACAAAATAAAACATTTTAAAAGATAATTGCGACTTTTTACCTCACAATTGCGACTTTATTTCACGCAATTCTGACTTTATAACACGCAATTGCGACTTTATTTCACGCAATTCTGACTTTACATCTCGCAATTCTGAGAAATAAAGTCAGAATTGCGAGATGTAAAGTCAGAATTGCGTGAAATAAAGTGGCAATTGCGTGTTATAAAGTCAGAATTGCGTGAAATAAAGTCGCAATTGCGTGTTATAAAGTCAGAATTGCGAGATATAAACTCGCAATTGTGAGATAAAAAGTCGCAATTATCTTTTAAAATGTTTTATTTTGTGGCGGAAACAAGCTTCCATACCAGTTATTCTAGTAGTTGGTCAAGTTGTTGCAGCGAAATGACTTTTTTTCTCGCAATTGCGAGTTTATATCTCGCAATTCTGACATCTTTTCTCAGAATTGTGAGATACAAAGTCCAATTCTAAGAAAAAAAAAAAGACGGACTTTTTTTTTTTTTTTTACCTCAGAATAGTTTATATCTCACAATTCTGACTTTATAACACGATTCAATTCTCCCAATTGAGACTTTATTTCTCAGAATTGCGACTTTATATCTCGCTATTGCGACTCTTTTTCTCAGAATTGCGACTTTATATCCCGCAATTGCGACTTTATTTCTCAGAATTGCAACTTTATATCTCGCAATTGCGACTTTATTTCTCACAATTCTGACTTCATATCTCACAATTGTGAGAAAAAAAGTCACAATTCTGACTTGATATATCGCAATTGTGAGAAAAAAAGGCAATTATTATTATTTATTTATTATTCAGTGGCGGAAACAAGCTTCCATAAACTGGAGACTTCTTGTGTTATAAGAGACACTTTCAAAGTGAAATGTCCAGCTAAAAGTATCTGAAACAGATTGATAAGTGAAAATAAGTCTTAAATCTAATCTATAATCTGCCTATGTAATCATAATTAGTGTGAAAAATATTAAAAGTTGTTGCATATTTATTGCCTCTAATGTTTATTTCAGCTGGAAACTGCAGTGAATTGTATAGGTACATTTTGGAGTTTTGAATTTGTAAGTTGAGTTTTGATGCGTAATTCCAATTAACCTATGTTGCATAAGATTGTCCATGATAAATAAAAGGGATAAATCTTTAAAAAATAAATTTAATAAAATAGTTTAAAATATGTGCCAGGTTCTTAGAAATGTACTTTTTGTATTCATGTTGATTTGGTTTTGAAAATCTTAATGTAATGTGCTCTATAATGTAATGTAATATAATGTGGTGTACCAAAATTAATAACATTTTACTTCCACCTTGAATACATGTTTACACATCTTAATTGTTTGCCAAAAAAAAAAAAAAGTTTAGAAATAAATATGTTTTAAGGTGAAAAGTATGTTTTACAAGTATTATGATTTATTAATTCATAAAAAAAAAATTGTCAGTCGCAATACATGACAGTCTACAACCTGAGCTAATCTTACCTAGCCATAAAAAGGTCAAATTATTTATTATTTTAAGAGACTTACTGACATTGAGACACAGTCAGAAGGGTCTGCATGGGTCCTATCTATGATATCAAAATTTTTATTTGTATCTTTGTGTTTTTTAAGAAATTATAATAACAGATTAGACCAAACCGTCTTCTTACATTTTTCTTAAAATTTTATGATATGACAGTTTATGATATCAGGACAGTTGTATAACCCTATCATGTTTGACTTAATGCCCAAAAAATAAATGTATCAAAATTATTTTTAATTTTGATATTAAAAACATACTCATCGTTGAAGAGAATGTGTTCAAGTTTTCAATATCTTGGTTTGAATAAATTAATAGATAGAAAAAAAAAGAAAAAAAAATCAGCATCACATTATTGTTACTTAGTTCTCAGGTTACACCATAAGGAAAATGGTGATGGGAAAAAGTATGTCTCCATGTACTGTGATCCTGTAGTTCTTTAAAAGTTTGTCTAATGTACCTCTAAGGATATTCTTCATCCTAAGGCTCATTATAGCGATGGGCCTAATGGTAATGTCAATAATGATCACTGTACAGAGAGTTGGTGGAACAGAAATAACCTCTGCTGCTCTACAAAGTGTTTTCTTTTTTTAGATTTTAATTACCTCTCATTCCATCAATCTATCCCAGCGTCTATCTGTCTGTTAAAGACATTTTCTTTCTTTCTTTCTTTCTTTCTTTCTTTCTTTCTTTCTTTCTTTCTTTCTTTCTTTCTTTCTTTCTTTCTTTCTTTCTTTCTTTCTTTCTTTCTTTCTTTCTTTCTTTCTTTCTTTCTTTCTTTCTTTCTTTCTTTCTTTCATAGGAAATCCCTGACTCAGCAATAACATTTTGTCCTGAAGCCAGACTTCTATTCTCACTTAATACATCTCTAAGACAAAGCCATTTAATACGGATATATCCATCTGAGTAGATCATACATTGGCAGGAAATGCATTTCCTTTGTGCAGACACAGGCTAATTAGCAATCAGCTTAAGCTTTGAGTAGCAGCGGCTGATCGTTCAATACACAATCAACCTGCAGGAGAGAAGCAGCATGTGTGCCCATTAATGTCCAGCAGTAGCCCTGCATGATCACTTCCACACTCACTTCCTCTCCATGCATCTCGCAGTTGATCACCATATATAGATTTTACTCTCCTTCTAATTGAACTCAAGTTCATTACAAGCAATTAAAATCATGAATGATGTATTAAAACATTCACATTTGCTGTAATTTTTTATTTTGTATTTCTGTTTCCATCCATCCATCCATCCATCCAGTACGTCCATCTGTCCGTCCATCCATCCATCCATCTTTTTTTGCAGTATAAAATTTTAAGTAACCTACATTGCAAAAGCAACAATTGTCCATCCATCCATCCATCCATCCATCCATCCATCCATCCATCCATCCATCCATCCTTTTTCAGTATAACATTTTAAATAACCTACATTGCGAAAGCAACAATTGTCAATCCATCCATCCATCCATCATTTTTTTCAGTATAAAATTTTCAAATAACCTACATTATAAAAGCAACAATTGTCAATCCATCCATCCATCCATCCATCCATCTTTTTTTGCAGTATAAAATTTTAAGTAACCTACATTGCAAAAGCAACAATTGTCCATCCATCTATCCATCCATCCATCTTTTTTCAGTATAAAATTTTAAAGGGATACTCCACCGTTTTTTCATATTAAACTATGTTATTCCCTTAACTAAGACGAGTTGATACATACCTCTCTCATCTCAGTGCGTGCACTTAATCGCTCTGGCGCGCGGTGACACTCTGATAGCACTTAGCTTAGCCCAGTATATTCAATGGTATGCACTTTGCGAGTACTTCAACTCGGCGCAGTAAAAAGTCACGCCTGATCCTCTTCCCACTATTGACAAAAGTGAAAGGAAGAGGATCAGGCGTGACTTTTTACTGCGCCGAGTATAAGTACTCGCAAAGTATCCATCCATCCATCATTTTTTTTCAGTATAAAATTTTCAAATAACCTACATTATAAAAGCAACAATTGTCCATCCATCCATCCATCCTTTTTCAGTATAAATTTTTAAATAACCTACATTGCGAAAGCAACATCCATCCATCCATCCATACATACATACATACATCACATTTTAAATATCCACTTTTAAATCGGACTGTAAATAAAAACTTTCACTTACTGTAAACGGAGTGATATGGTGGTCAAGCAACAATCAATTTTGCACTTTAAGTAACAAAGATTCAAAAATCATTAATTCATAAAACACTGTATTACGGAGCCCCTAAAGGGACATAGTGATGGAAAAAAATATGACATGGGAAAGAAAAATATATTTTCCCTCCCATCTCATATTTTTTCCATCATCATGTCCCATTAGGGGCCCTGAAATTATACAGTATTTTACGAATTACTTTGTTACTTTATCCACAGAAAAGTGTGAAAGTATTTATTTAGTTAGTCAGTATTTTACTTCCCTCTAGTCAGCGGGCAGTACCCTGAAAAAAGCAACATACTTGACCAGGGCACCAGATGTTAGGGTTTCCCCACCCCTAAAAACTTGGGTGAATGTTGCATCACCTAATTAACATTCATAGGTCACGCTGATAAGGTTTCTAATGTCTCTTTCCCACTTTTTCAGATCACTCCTACGCCCCTGACCACTAACGCCTGATTCTGCTTAAATGGTTTGACTCATTTCTTCTAAGCAGTGTGCTTTAGCTATGGTCAACTGAGCACCTTTTCCATTCCAGAGAACTGACCTGGATTTAGTCATACACACTCGGAATATGCTTCGGTTATGAACTGCGAGTGCAGAGAGTCTTCCCTCGACTCGGAGGCTCATGTGACATTCGCTTTGATCCTCTCCGAGGTTCAACAGAGCGTTTCCCTCACCTTTTACCCTGCCTGCACCCACGCTCGGTAAAGGCCTGTCTCTGAGTTGTATTAATGGGAGGAAATGAAGGTTTTGTGAACCCTGACTTTGTCTGGGGTTACCAGGAAAGTCTATTCATTAACATACTAGAGTCAGCGAGTTTTGTTCAAACTGCTTTTTTTAGACACACTCGTCTGTGGATCCTTGCGTCTGGGCTGCAATGTAGCCACAATCGTATGGACTTCATAACTACTGCTGTCATAGAAGTAGTGGGATAAGGAAATTGGATTGTATGCTTTATAGTTTAAAACCTCAAACTCTATAGAACAGGTTTTGAGGATTTGAATGACAGGTTCAGTCTTGTGATGTCTCACTAGCGCACATCATGCCGAGCTATATCAGTTTCCGCCAGTATACTGTGACGTTTATTACCTGAAATGGAGTTTATTACTCTGGCAGCTGATAACATTATTATTGGGCCAAATGCTTTTTTCATTATTTTAGAATGAATTATTCCTTTCAAAATGTACTCAGCATTTAATCCCACAAGCCAGACTCACATTATTGAGTGACTTCCACAAGCAGTCCATCCCAAAGCGTGATTTATTATTTCCTGTGAGAACTACAAAGGTGGAGATGCAACAGTTTTGTGCCTTTAAAGGCAGTTTGACGCATCCATCATTTATTTCTGAATCACGTAGCGCAGTCCCTGTCATGCAGAGAGCAAATAGCAGTTTTCGCAGGGTGATCAGTCAAATTATCAAGAATTAGAGAAAGAAAGAAAAAACACTATAAATATGTAATTAGACTTCTAGCTCTTTTTTCATTACTGCCATGCAGATTTAATTGGTTCATTCCGTTTTTGAATGTTGCATGCAAAGCATGTCAGATATTCAGGTAATCTTCAGCATAGATCTCTGGAAGGAGTGACCCGTGCAACAAAATGGGATTAGTAGGTGATTTGCCCCAGAGAAATCCATACCATAATTTAACCTCTGCTCTCCTGCGCCGATCCCAGATAGCTATGGGTAAATTCTCCAAATTTGCACCAGACGTTTTTGAGAAGGCACATTATTTGTTTTTCATTCCTTAGTTTCATCAGTCACTAGTTCGTCTTTGAAGTACAAGCATGTGTCGCCTGAAAATGATTAGCTTGTTTTAAAATAGTACTTTAAAATAGCACAGTGTTCCCGTACTTGTTTCTCTGTCTGGTTTTGGACAAAAGAGTGTTGACTGGCATTAAATGGATATTTGACCCCAAAAAATGAAAAGTCTGTCTTTATTTACTCACCCTCATGTCATTCCAAACCTGTATGCACAAAGCAACACATTTTGAGAAATGTCTCAGTAAAATAAAAGTCAATGGGGTCCAATGTTACTGCTACGTTACTGCTACTGTAAAATGGAGGACAGAGGAAAGAAAGTCACAAGGGTGAGTAAGCAATGACAGAATTTTTGAGTGAACCGTGCCTTTAAGCAAAACTGCACAACTATTGAACATTGGCAAATTCTAGCAACCCTTGCATCGTGTCGGTTCAGAGCATCAGGCCATGAGTCTCCATTATTTAATCTCCACAAGGATGCACATGATAATTAAACCACAGGGGCAGGAAGTCCACATCAGCCTTGAGTAATGCCCCGCTCCTCCCCCTCGGAGCCCACCTCAGGCTGTGGGAATTTCCTTTTGTCACACTCTGCTTGCCAGGTAAACAAGGCTGAATAAGAAGAGCAGGAAACCGGCTAAAGGAGGGGCAAATAAAGCACTGGGGAAGTGAATAGATTTCACACTCACCAGGCTAATACGGTACTCTTCTAACGAGTCACAGCTCTGCTCCAGGAACCGCTCAGGATCACTATGGATCAATGGGCTGGGAATTTATGGGAATGCAAGTGCTCTAGGTTTGAAATGATGCTTGTTGCAAATCATAACAGTGGCAGGGAGTCGTTCTTCTGCTATGGACACACGATGATCTACTACGCCAGTCCTGAGAAGATGTCACTGATATAACGACTGACCTTGGAGCAAAACAACAGTAAAGAAGACGAGCCTGCTGCCATTCTTTAGGAGAAATAAAAATTGACACAAATGTGCCCTTTTCTGACACAAAGTTCAAATTAAATATCAAAACCCAGATAAATGATTTTGTCAAATGTGAAATCGAAATTGAAATCTCATACTTAAACTGACTTCCATAAACATCCTTAAAATAACAAACTGATTTCCCCCTTGTTTTAATACTAACTAACTACTAAAGCATTGTACATATTTAAATGATTTTTATTACATAGATATTTTAGTTTAATTAGATATATATATATATATATATATATATATATATATATATATATATATATATATATATATATGTATTTTAGTTTAATTAGACCTAACATAAACCTCATTGAATTTTGTTATATTTATGCTTAAAAAAGAAAAGGCTATTAGAAAATGTAATTCGTTTTCTATTCATTAAAAAAGCTAATGAACTCTTTCTCTGCTAACATTTTTTATTCTAGCTTCATGTATTCCTTTTTTATCAACACTTAAATATATGGGTACGTTTCACAAAAAAGCTACATTTTAAGCAAAAGGCTGAGAAAATCGACTACATCTGGATCAGATTCATAACGATGACCAAAACATAGATGGAGTAGATTGCCATCAACACCCCCAAAGCTCCACAGTCCTATAGCTCGTCCTGGGTCGACATTTCATTCGGTACCATCAGGCAGTTTTGATTTATAAGCTGTTTAATATTGATGCTAGCATTATTTTACATATGCATCTGCTTATATATGATACCGTTTGTTTCTGCTTATTTTTCGTCTGTGTTTTGAACAGAAGATTTAGTACTCTTTCAGAAGAAGTATAGCACCCCCTACCATATATCAGTGAAAACACGGAAAGCCAGAAATTTTCGTCAATGGCGGGGAAAGAGTTAAGATTCACTGATATATCATGTTAAGATGTTTTTACTGGTGAACAATATTAAAATACTCATTTTGCATAATATATATATATATATATATATATATATATATAATTATGCAAAATATGCAAATATTCTTGACATGATCTGGAAAATGCACATCTGGAAAATGCACATCCTGAAGCTTGTAAGACAATTAAGACAGAGCAGTCAATAGACTTCACTTCTCTCATTGATATTCTGCCAAGAGAAAAATAAAAAGCAAATTAAACTCATTGCAGAAATGCTGCAGCACTCCATTCACAATACTGTAAAACACTGATGAATGGAGAACCGCGACAGAGCCGAGGAGTAAAGAGAGAGCAAACTAAATTTATGTCCTGTTGACAGCGTGCAGGTTTGTGCCAAAGCAGAAAATCTATGGGGATTGATCGGAGTAGGTGGAAGTTGTGGGTTTTGCTCTGTTCAGCTTTCCACTTGCATTTACTGCCTCTGTTACTGCAGCATCAGAAGGACCTTGATCATGGTTACAACTCTGTTAATTAAGGTGTCTGATCAGGCCTGTATACTGGTGTGACCTTTTAGCCTGAAGGCTCTCGTTTCCCTTAGTCTGGATCTTGGGAATGGCTATTAGATATTGGATGGAGCTGCAGAGCTTTTGTTTGTTGAAGCTCAGAGGTGATCTACTGAGGCTGTCCACTGTTGTGTTGACCCATTCTTGTGTGATGACTAACCATTGATCGCTGTTCCTGGATAGCATTATTTGTTTTAAGCCCCACATGTCATTAACACCCACCGTGACATTTGTTATGTATTGACCGATTGATTTATTGACTGAAGATAATACAGATTATGACAAACAATGGGAAAGAGGCCAGAAAGCAAACAACCACTGAGTAAATATTCAGCTAAGAACAATATAAGAATTGTAAGGCTACTAACTTAACTACATTAACTATCACATTAGCGCAGCATTATTTATTTATGCCTGTCCTGTAACAAACTATGTTTTCCAACAAGTAGTGTAGTGAAAGCTTTTGGGTGTTTGATTCGTGTATAATAAAAATCAAATATATATTGTATAGGCTACACACTTATGATATATATCCACTGCTTGAAACTGAAACTGAAAATTCAGGTTGAGTATTGCATTGTGAGATACAGTGTCCAATATAGTGAGCTCTGGATTTACATTTTGGCACATACGTCATTCAAGTATTCCATGCATACAAAACATTTGCATACTGTGCATACTATACATACTGCATATTGCAAAAATAGTAAGAGTGGGAGTATGCCATTCCAAACATACCCACTGATTGATGATGACTGAGTCATCGCTCAACAGTGTTCCCAAAAAATCCCTGCTTGTCAAATTATGTCTGGTTTTAAAGATAAATCTTTTTTTTATAATTTTTTTTTATCTAAATTTTATTTATTCCAGATAGTCAGATGTCTGGAATCCTCATTGTGTTCATGCCAAATATGGTTCTGTTTTGTAATACTATTTTTTAATCTCACAGTAAACTAGCAAAAGTGTTGTCTCTTTTTTAAACAGTTGACTATTTTGTAAGTAGCTTGTCTTGTACCTAAAGAGGTTACTTAAATAAAACTTGGCTACTACCATAGCCTATATTAAAATGGATTTTGTATTTATTTATTTATTTATTTATTCATTCATTTTTAATTGGTGTTACTTTTCTCTAAAAAGTATTTCCTAAAGAAAATAGAGAAAAAATACTGTTGGCCTCCCTTTAAATAGGTAACTATTGCCAACTTCAACACCCATAATGCACTGGGCATGTTGCCGCCCAAGGCCTTTTCCACCAGTCTGCTATGGATGCGCTTACCAGAGTCAAATTCCGTCTTGCTTTTGCAGGAAATACTTTTTAGCAAACTTGTAGTCTTAATTGTGTCGACTTTTATTGTTCCCGGGTGCAAGAATTCAAAGAGTAAACGTTTAGCGGGAGTGAGTTTCTTTCATGAAAATGGTCGTTTTCATGAAAGCCCTTACGGACAAATAAACGTGCATTTCTCAGTCCAGGTAACACGAAGAATGAGTAAATATTACATATACTGCCAACATTAATACAAAGCGGGTTGGAAATCTTTAAATAAGCTTGTAGTTTAAGTTATATTTTACCCTAGCCATTGTTTTTTTTTTTTTTTTTTTTTTTTTTGTGCCTAATTTTTGGTCGTACCAGGTCTTACCTGCTAGCATATTGTAGTTTAAAGGAATGCCTCTGCTGGCCCTTCATTGCCTGTTTGCTTTCCACAGATTCCTCCTCATGCTGTGTCATCGGAATGGTGCGAGTAGCTGGTATGCAGAGGGAAACTGTGGTATTCCCCTCACTCAGCAAACCAGAGATGGGCAGGTGAGTCAAACCATAAAGACAGCCTTGTGCAAGTCTTAACCGAGACTGACGCGGATCTTCTCATAGCTGTTCTATTTTGTCGTGAAGCCTTGAACCATAAAACGAATAGATGCAGTTGTTTTTGAATATGCAGTATAATGGTTCGTATGCTGGGTTATTACTAGATTTATGGCTGCTCATTTTAAAACGTGAAAGCCCCTACCTTTCTTTTGCTGTTTTAAAGACATTATTTATTTGGTTCTTACTGTTTTATTTTTAGGCAAAGGTTCACATGTCTATAAAAGCTTAAGCCTCTGAGGGGCCTCTCGCTGGTTCCTGGGTAATGTCCCAGCAGGTTGTTATCCAAAAAGTGTAGCAACATGCAGTCTGGAACACTGAGTGCGTAAAGGTTTGTGCTGAAAGAGAGAAAGTGAAAAAGCAGACACATATTCAAGCATGCCTGAAGCGGTGGACTGCCAGTATATGTTTCATCATTTAAATCAAACTAAGTCATATATTAATCTAGTGCATTTGGAAGCTGTACCCCATGACACACAGAATACAAATGCACACTAATGCACAATCACACAATCTCATGTATAATATGTAACTTGTTTTGTTTTCTTTTGCTTTTGCTTGGATGTTTTGTTTCGTTTGTGCTTTTTGTATTGTTTTTTTGTTCTACTGTATTATTTTGTTTACATTCTATTCTATTCTTTTCTACAGTATATCATTTTTTTATCATTGCTATCAGTATATGTTATTTTATCATAACTATTAATCTTTAAAATAGCTGTTTTGATGTAATGAATACATCTGATGGCATGAGATGAAAGATGCAAATATACGTTAGCAGTGCATAATGAGTGGATCTAAGCAAGCCTTGTCTTGTTTTTTTTTTTTTTGCTTTGTTTTGTGTTTAGCTTTGATTATCTTATTTTGTTTACTGTATTATATACAGTACCTCAGTTCTGAGGCATTCCGATGTAATGTACATCTAATGGCATTGGATGACAGATGCAAATATACATTTAGCGGTGCATGAAGAGTTGCATTCGTGCATTACGAAAAAGGAAAATTTACAGTGTTTGTGTAACAAACTTGAGAGCATTTGCTTTTGATTGATGCTTTTGTTTGAAATAGGGTTGATTATTTCCAAGTACTTCACGAAACGTTAGACGTCACAACAAATATGTATGTCAATGACACTGTTGCTTATTCTTATTAGGATGACTTGCTTCCTTGTTTACTGCACTGTAGTGATATGAATGATATAAAGCAGGATCTTAACCTTTTTGACTTCCAAATCATAATACATATCTTGTTTTAGCTCATTTTAATGCTCGTTTTGTCTTATGTTAAATAATTTTAAGTCATCTTGAGGCCTCAGCCCCCCTGATTGAGAACCACTGATCTAAAGTATCTATGGAATATTTTTTGAATGGTGATATATCAATAAATAAGTTTTACAAAATATAAGATATTATGAAATATTCAATTTTATAACACACAAAGGGGATCACAGTGGGCCAAAAACGCACAGAGAACACATGATCATGGCCAGGATGTCATCAAATGAGTTCAGATTGAATATCGGGCCCAGATTCTGCTGTACTCATTGCGAGGCACTGACTGTACAGAACATGCACCTCATTTATCTGAAATGAACTCGATAGGGAAGGCAGTATGTTGGAAGAAGCACAGATGTGATTTGGATCTACAAAATATACTGCCTTATACCTGAGGGGTGTAACGTTAGAAGGCTGAATGGAACATCGGTTCGGCGGATGAAAAGAAGCTGCCCCGGTGCGCGATGTTACATGAGTTTAAGCAAGAGGAATATATTACGGTATCGCTCAAAACCCATCACTGCAACACTCTCTCATCTTTCACAAGGCACTAACATGCGATTCACGTTCCCCCTGCAAGCCTCTCTGGTAAGCGCCAATGCACGCATGATGGGAAAACATGGAAGTACTTTCAGTCATAAATTCCCCATCTGCTCTTGCCACCAGAGCCAGGACTGGAGCTCTGCCGGTGACCTGACACGGCCCGGCTTCCTTCTCATCCAATCATAACCAGCTTCCTTTTTTTTTTGTGAAGCTGCGAGTCAACATTCTTCAGCTTTTTTTAAAATAAGTTCATACAGGTGTGTTTCTTAATACGAATTTGTTTGTGTGTTTAAAGACGGCAGTATTTAGACAGATTAATAACAAGATCCAGCGGAAAACCTCTCAAAGAATGTGTTTGCGTGGAAACGGATTGCCGTTTTCCTTCTGCTTTTATATTTTCATTGGCTTTTAGTTGCAATTAAGCAAATGTTCTATATAAATAAATGAGCTGGTGAATTAGGAAGGCTAATGAGGAATATCGGCATCATATAACAAACTGAATACCCAAGCTCACTGCTCTTCAGTCGCAGTCTTTTTCCATCTATTCAAATTAAAGACACATCAAATCAAAATGGCAGGTTTTATTATGCTAATGGAACGGTTTTATTATTATTGTCATCTTAATGGCGAGGGTCTGAGCGTCTAGTGGCCTCGCAGTCACATTGCGGTCCATTCGGAGGGAGCAGAGAGGAACCAGGAGAGCTTAATGAAAGCAGCTAAGACTGCTCATCAGCACTGGGACGCCCCTCTGCTGATAATTGCACATATTATGGCCTATTAGTGGAGTGTGTCACCTCTCCGTGGAGTCCTGAAGAGCTTCCGGAAGGGGAGCTCAGGGCTTAGCCGGGAGAGTTGGGACAGGACAGGTCAAGGCACAGATCTCAGTTCACCATCAGACAGGATAAATCTCTTTTTCATTCTCAGTCAGACCTCATTATTGAAAGAATCAGCCAGGGGCATCTGATCTGCCATTTTATAACCTTGTTTGATTGCTTTACTTATTTTATTTTTTGTATCGTTACGAATAGAGGTGCGTTCACACCATGTTGGAGTTACCGTACTTAAATCACGACTTTCAAAAGCATCCATGTCCTCGTAAAACTCATAATTTTAACTTGTGAACTGAATTTTCGCAGAGCTTCTGACTAGAGGTGCGTTCACATCATTTTGGGATTACCGTAATTTTAAGAGTCTGGCTTGTAAAAAGCATTCAGATCCTCGTTGAACTGGTAATTGCAACTTGTAAACTTGGAATTTTGTGAGAGCTCCGACTTGTACCACCTCACCACTGCAAATTAATTTTGCCGTTTATAGACCTTATGTAGCCCCGCCCCTTTTCAGCGCTGCGCTCATTGTCTTTTGACTTCCGGTCTGTATTTTCACAGCGATCTTGCGTATTTATGAATGAACGGCTCGTTTTAAAATCTTCCCGGTCTACTGACATTTGTTAAGACATCTGCTTTAAACATTATAATCCTCATGATAACTTTCGTTAACTTTACATTAAGTAAATCCACTTACTCCTAGACAGCAATGCCATAGAAATATACAGAGCGACCACAAAAACGGAAGTTCAAAGACAATATTGTAAAGATGGCGGCGCCCTCGTTTCTCTGGCGCATTAGGTCGGTAGTGTTGCATAATTCCGAGTCGTAGATCAGAGTTGAACATCATATATTGTCATTTCGTAATTACTGAAATTATGACATGGCGTGAATGCAGCATTGTAACACTCAAAATGGCAACGTATGAGGATATGAACAGCTCCAAGTAGAATGTCCAGGTTGTCATCTAGTAATTATGGGATTGGCGTGAAGGCAGCATAGGATGGTGAATAAAGTACCATGAATGGTGAATGGAAAAATAATCTGTTATTCCAACAATGCGCACAGCAATTTAACCATGCTAAAATACTCTGACAGAGTTTCCTGCAATACTACTTATTTAGCACCGCCGCAACACCGATTCTGAATCTAGTGTTAATGTAGGTCAATTACAGAACAAATGACGTTTTATTTTTTGTGAATCCAATTCCCAGAATGAATGAATCTTATGAGCCGGTTCTTTTTAATGAATCATATGTTTACAGCACAATTAGGGTACGTTCACTCGACAACGATGAACTAAAAACGTAAAGTTCGCTTTTTTTGCGTACAGATAACAACGTTGTCAAAACGTTGCATGTTATTTCACTGGATAAAGTGTGATGCGAGCGACAAATCTCCGACATTAAACTGATGCCTCGTTCTATTTATGACGTACCGACACGAAGGACAAATGCTTTGAAAAGGGCACTTTGATGCGTCCAGTGTAGACAGCCTTTAGCTGTTGCGGCCCAATGCAGCGTGAGCGACAATGGTTTCAGTCCGGTGTAGACCATAGACTGTAAAAAATATGGACAAAGCGTCTGTGACGTCACCCATAGACTTTCTGAAGAACGGTTTTGAAGCCGTTTATGGGGGGTATGGGGGGCGCCATCTTGGAAAATCTTGGGAAATCCTAACCCCGCCCACCTTCTGGCCAATCCATATATGGGTAAAGGACCCGAGTCCGGTTATTCCAAGTACAGAACAGCGCGTGTCACTCAGCTTGCTCTGCTACTCCGGTTATCTCTGTATGTATATTTTAGGCAACGAAATATGTTATAAAACACCATACTAACTCTTTTCGTTTTCATTTAAAGAAATCTTAAACATTATAGCCACACAAACGTCAGAACGACTAGCCGAGGAAAGGCTGTTCCAGGCGGGGTACATGAGCGCCGAGCGCCCGGTGATCGCCTGCACCTCACAACCTGGATAAAATTTTCATAAATCTTTATAAATAAACCACAGATTTGAGCTTTAAACAACTACATTCTTGCCTGAAAAACTCTTAAAACTACATTTCATGATACAGAAACAGTAGTATTATATTTCAACTGTATATTAAAAAATGGCGCTTCTTATGTTGTCATTCTCCTAGGCTCGTTATCAGCTGTCAATCAAGCTGTCAATCAAAGTTAACCACGCCCTTATTTGGCATACATTTTATATGTAAATACGATCTAAACTAACGAGTTAGAAAAAAATTCACCCCCCTCACAGTTGTCAGGCACTCGGAACCTATCGAAAAATACAATAAAAGTCCATGGGACCAACCTGTAAAAACATGAATTTATGCTGTGAAAAACATGGGGTCTATGGACATTTGCTCCCTTTTGGGACCTTCCTCTAGCGGATTTTCAATGTATTGCAGTTTTTCGCACTTCCGAGTAGGCTTCATTTTTCAGATTAGAATGTTGCCCCTTGGTGTAGACACGGTGCAAGGCCTATAAGTTTTGTCAGTAGTATTTAATAAAAAGTAAATTAGCGGTTATTTTAAGTTATATTGCAAGGCCCTTGTTAAAAATATTTAAGTATTTATGTAGTATAAGGCCAATCATTGGTACTTAAACTGATCTTCTTGGCTTGAATTAAGTGCAGGACTTGTTTTTATGTTGCCGTGTGATATTGTAATATTGGATGATATCATTTGAGCTGTACCTTGACTTTAGGTGAATTGAGGCCACTGGAAGCAGCTGTTTCAGTTTGTCTGTCTCCTCAAGTGTCTGGTTTTCATAATCCTCACAGTTCCAAGTACTGCTCCTCTTTGCCTCTTTTCTTTCTCTCTCTCTTTCTTATTTGAATGTTGTAAGCTGGTTCATCTATAATTAAACATTAAAGAATATAACTTTTTTTTCTTGTCTTTTTTTTTTCCGGCGTGGGGGTTGCCTGTGGATATTGCTTGCATATTACAACATGAAAAATCTTGAGAGACTTAATTTAGTTTCTACTTTCATAACATCATTTTCCCCTCCAGTCAGTGATTATATCACACATACAGGGTATCCCCTCTAAATGATGTATGAAAATTTGAGGAATCTTTGCAGTTCCTCAGATCAAATAAAAATAAAGAAAAAACGAAGGAAAAAAAAACTTTACTCTATGTTCTTGGTAAGTTGAAGTAAAAGTGAAAATCTTCACATTCATGAAACTTTTGGTTTCAATGCGCAAGTGAATCTCTGTTTATGCTTGCCTGAATCTGTTCACAGTGATTTCCATAGAATTTCACAGAAGCAAGGGCGTAGATTTGGTTTGAACATTGGGGGGGTTGAAGTTTGGGTCTGCATATTTTTCATGTGATCATGGTATAAATATCGGGGGGGTTGTAATGCATAGATTTAAATATTGGGGGGGTTATCTCCCCCCCAACCCCCCCACAAACTACGCCCCTGCACAGAAGTGTTGCACATCTGCTGCCTCTTGTATGTTTGTTTATTGTATATTATAGATATGTGATGATATTTCAGGTACTAATAATGTGGTACTCTTAGTACTTTTGAACATATTTAACATTTTTTTCCTGTCCCCATGTTGAGAGACAAGTGCAGAGGCGTTGTGTGCGCTGCTCTAAACTAAATGTGAGCAGGCATTTACATATCTCACTAGCACAAAAACAGATTCAGTATTCCTCAAAATGATTAAAAACAGTGAAATGCAAACACAGAATATTACACAAACCTGCTATAATTAAATATGTTAAATAACACAAATTATATTTTATGTATTTAATCTTACTTTACCATCCATTGACTTTGTAGCTGACCTTAGATGATCCAATTCAACCATACCAATAAGTGAAAATGACTTTAGTTAAACATGACATTTGTGTTTCTTTTTTTTTTTCTTTCTTTCTTTTTTATTGCCGCAGTAAAAGACAGACAGATCTACATATACATAACATTTTCTTTATAAGAACATAATAGTCATGTTTCGTATGGTTCTCTCACTGGTGCATGATATGGTGTCACCAAAGTGTGAGAAAACAAGAAGCAGCGAATGCTTAGTTTCGCGAATGCACCCGTCCTGTCACCCTGTCTGTTACAGTGGAAGCGCGTTTGAGGCTCGCTCTGATCTCAGATGGTGTGTTTCTGGCTTCATGCTGTTTGACTGTGGTGCTGCTGCTCACTGATCTTTACAGCCCAGGCTGGATTGCGGAGGGATGGGGGAAGCAGGCTTTAATTGAATTGTAAATGGCCCGGCTGGGGCGGGCGGCAGATGGGATGCAGGACCCGGCCCTGCAGGATGGAGTGGGTGTTTTAGTGGGCTGAGAGGAGAGGGATTGGGCTGAGGGGGAAGGGTGGGATGGCAAGAGGCCCGTTACATGGAGATGACCAGATCCAGAGACCCCTGTTGAGCTGGAGCACACTGCAGATGAGAGAAGTCCTGGAGAAGGGCCAGTCTCTCTCTCTCTCTCTCTCTCTCTCTCTCTCTCTCTCTCTCTCTCTCTCTCTCTCTCTCTCTCTCTCTCTCTCTCTCTCTCTCTCTCTCTCTCTCTCTCTCTCTCTCTCTCTCTCTCTCTCTCTCTCTCAGTACTTCTGCTAGGGCTTAACGTTCTATCAGCTTGGCCTCTGAGCTACTCCACGTGCAAGGCTACATCTGTTTCTCAAATTAAAGTGATCAAGATGTTGCTTTAAAAGCTCTGTTTCTTAACAAAATATGCGCAAGAATTCATTATTTCTAACTAGTCGTTTGAGTGATATATGTGTTAGTATGATGTGAACCAGCTGCGCAGTCACAATTTAAGTCAAAGTTAGTTTATAAAGAAATGCATTTTCTTTGGTTTGTGATTATAGTCCAACTTTACATGCATTGACAAACCCTCAAAATAAGAAAAGCCGTTTTAAAAGTTAAAAAGGGTAATGGAGGACACCTAAAATTGCTCCATCCCATGCAAGTTTAGATTAACATAAATTGCTTTGTTTTGTGATTTATCTCATTTTTTATTTTATTTTTTTCTGCTGAATTGTTGCTGTTACATTGAGATTTAAAGTGTAAAAATGTTCCAGATTATCAAATCTCAGAGTTTCTCAACTGGTGGGTCATGACCCAAAATGTGCGGCAGGTTTGTTCTGTTCTGTTCTGTATTAAGTTATTATCAGCACACTTATGCTGTTGTTTATGCATTAAAAAAAAAAAAAAAAATCTCTGTTTTATTTTGCACCCTTTTTGTGCACACAGCAAAAAGTTTGTTTGTTTTTTTTTGTAAAGAAAAAGCTGTTGCCTTAAATTAAGTAAAATCACATTAAACTGACTTAAAAATGAGTTGAATCTTGTATAACTTGAAAATTGATTAACTCATTTTGATGAGTTAAAGCAATGTAAAAACGTGTCATAACTTATTGATCATATACAAAAAAAATTTAACAGTGTATAACAACATATCTCCTCTCTTTCCGTTTTTTTTTTGTTTTGTTTTTTTGTTTTTTTGAGTAAATCGAGGGAATTGGTTTTGCTTCAGAACCCACTATGTACACTGTGATTTCTGCATCATTTATCATATAAAATAAAACAAAAATACTTTCAAACATTATCATGAACTGCACAGGCCCAACAATAATAATTGTAATGGTAGAATTATTATTTGGCCTGTGAAATTCTTTATATTTATATAATCATGTTAATTTATTTTATGTGATAAAACCATTTTAGTTACAGTGATCACAGTGTACAATGTGGGTTTAAAAAACAAATGGACAAAAACAACAAAAATATCTGCTATAAAGCACTCGTTCTGCAACAGCTAAAAAATCACTTGCACTGAAAGAAGTTTGAAATGTGTGTTCTTCAGAAAGAAGAGCATTACAGAGGAAAGAGTGAAGCTCAATGAACCCGAACAGAGAGAAAAAGGGGGAAAAACATGGAGAGTGACAGAGAAAGAGAGAGAGAAGGTTGGATTTAGTTCTCCTAAGGGAAATTAGAGCTCTGTCAGCAGGGAAAATGATCCCAGTCTGCCCTCATCAGGTGAAGACGATCCTGAAACACACACTCTGCTCTGCTCTCTCTCTCTCTCTCTCTCTCTCTCTCTCTCTCTCTCTCTCTCTCTCTCTCTCTCTCTCTCTCTCTCTCTCTCTCTCTCTCTCTCTCTCTCTCTCTCTCTCTCTCTCTCTCTCTCTCTCTCTCTAGATAGAGATAGAATAGATTTAGTCTGAATTCTGAATATTTTATTGCAGATTACATTAAAAAATAGATTTTTTGCATAATATTTTAGTGCAATTATTATTTTTTTATTAAAGGTTAAATATTATTTTGTTTTCCTAAAAAGTCTAATAAATTACTGACAGTAATAGATATCTGTAATGTTGTTCAGTTGTATTATATGGGTTGTTGACATGAAATACTTCCAGGAAGTTGACATGTCCTGCAGTGTGACATGCTATACTCCATAGTTAATCAGAGTTTTGCATATTCTTTTGTAGTTATTGCAGTTTTTAAGACTTTAATAAGCATGATATTTGTATTATAAAAAAAGTCATTTTTCACACTGCAGGATCATTTAAAATGATGTATAAAGGAGCTATTGACCTTTAACCTTTACATTTATTTTTGTTGGTGTTATGTATTTAGGTTGATTTAATGATGTTAAATAACATTTTTGACTTAAATAAAATCTTTAAAAAAAAGCAATTTTTTGGTTTACATTTACAATTAGCAAATAAAGTCAGGAGTAGGCCCTAGTTAAATTACGATTTGTTAAGTATCTTTTTAGTAGCCTTAGAAAAGAATATTACTGGTGTGCATCTTGAGACAAAACTATGGCACTGACATATTTTAAGATATGTCACTGCAAGCTGCTTTCAGTTAAAACAGCTCAAAATAGCCTTAAGCGTTGTTTGTTAAACCAGGGGATAAATTTCAACATACAATCTGGATGATTTAAAGGTTAATGAACATTTTGCGCCAACTACCCATATTACACTGCAAAAATAGTTGTATTATAATATTTTTAAACATTTTAAACCAAGATACATGTACTTTAAAAGCAAAATTGCCTAATATATAAATTGGAACACGTTTATTTTTACTCCCTTAATTTTGATGTTTTTTTTTTCAAGTCATTTTCAAGTAATATTGATGTATATTGATTTTTTTTTATTTTTTTTTATAGAAATCAAGACAATTATAAGCAAAAGCAAATATATATATATATATATATATATATATATATATTTAATGCAGTGTATATATTAATAATAATACTAAAAAAATCTCTAAATGGGCAGCACATGTGGGAAAAAACATTATTAATAAAGCTGTGTATACTTTATAAGCATCACTTCTTTCATTTCAGTGAAAACACAGCATGCCGTCCATTACGTGTCTTTGACAGCAAATGGCTGAATTCATGTCTTCTCACGCACTCACACCATGTCCCGAGGCTTGTGTCTGCTTCATCTCTACCTCAACTGAACACATACACTGTTGCTCGCACACTGAAAGTCTCCTGTGTTTACCTCAGACGCTCACATTTATATTCCCGTTATTAATAGGAGAGGCTGCTGTTGCCAGATAATTAACCCGGCTTATCTGTGTGTTTGAGAGCTGATATTTGTTCACCTGTATTGATGGATAATGCTGGGGTGCGAGAGCCCGTCTGGCAGCTGAAGATGCGGGCCAGAAGAGGGATTTATTTACACATCACGCCGGAGAACAGCGGATCACACCGGTGTGCCTGTAACCTTTTCCACTAATGAAAAAAATACTAATAAAGCACAATAAGCCCAAAAGAGGTTCTTAGAGCTTTATGTGTGCTGTAATATGATGGAGAGGGTGTGCTGGGATCAGATGACCAAGCCTTTGATCCAGTAGGAGGAATATGTTTTTGGACCCATGGCCTTTATGACTGTCTTCTGCTTTATGAGTGACTGACATGGTGGGATTGGGGTCGCCAGAGATGCAGATTGTGTTGCAGGAAATTTCTATAAAATATATCAAATGTTATAGTATAAGTTTTAAACCTGCAGGTTAAACCTTTATATTAAATACAAAGCTTTCTTTTTTCTTTTTTTCTTTTTACATGGATTTAGTTGTGTGGTTTAGTGATGAGCTCTGATGCACTGATGATTGTTATGGGCAATGCAGGTTTGAATTCAGCTTGCAACCTTTCCAGAACACGTGTTCCCTCTTTTTCACATTTACTGCCTTTTATTTGGCCTGTACATGAAAACACATTTCCAAATCCAAGTTTCTATTTATTTTCATATTTCAGCTGAAATTAATATTTAGATATAATTTACTCATTCCACATATTTTATGAAAAACAAACATATACATTTTTGTGGATCCTTTCATACAACGACCGTTCATAGTGACCACAGCTGCAACTGCAATAAAGGCAAAAAAACAAAACAAATCAAAAATCACCATGATATTAGAGTATTAGAAAGTGTGAGAAATGTCATTTTTGGAGCTTGAAAATGAATTATTAAATATAAATAATAAATATATTTGTATATTTAAATATGTATATCTGCTTCTACAAAAAAAAAATATATATATATATAATATATATATATGTGTGTGTGTGTGTGTGTGTGTGTGTGTGTGTGTGTGTGTGTGTGTGTGTGTGTGTGTGTGTGTGTGTGTGTGTGTGTGTGTGTGTAAAGCAGGGAGAGTAAAAATGATATTTTTCTTATTGTGATATCTGTAATATTGTTCACTTGTATTATACTGTATATGGGTTGTTGACATGAAATTCTTCTAGGAAGGTTCATTTCCTGTAGTGTGACATATACTCCATCTAAACAGCATTTTGCATATCCACATATATATTTATTATACAGCTTCAATTAATATACTTAAATAGACTACATGTACACCATCATTTAAAATGACTTATGAACGTGTACATTAATACATTCATACAAATTGTATCTTAAAATCCTGCTTTTAAAAACAAACAAACAAAAAAATGTATGAAATTTTTTGCACCAAATACCCATATGACAAAATAATAATATTATGAGCAAAAAAATACCATAAAAGTATGATCTTTAGTATAGTATTAATACTTGATACTTACTACTTGAATTGATATTATCATTAGTATCAAAAGTATATATTTTGGAGCTTGTACATTATTGAATGGATCTTCTAAGATGTATATTTTTGTGTTTCACATAAAAACTAAAATAGCGAGTTTGAAATCAAATGAGGGAAGTGTAAAAAAATAAACAAATGTCTTTATTTCTTGTATTGTAAACAATCCATGTAAGAGTGACTAAAAGAAATAAAATAAAATCATCTTCTTGTATGCTTTTTTCTTTCGTTCGTTTTTAACTTTTTTTTTAAGAAAGAAAAGTCCCTCAGCGCAGTTCTAGTGGTGTATTTAACATTTCAAAGTCTCTGCACTCATAAGGGCATATGCTAATGGAGAATATGAAACAGAAAGTTGGTCGTTGGAGAGTTCTTCTACCTTCTGAGCAAGAGCTTCTGGATTTGAATGGCGGTATGATCAACACAGCCTCAGGAGTCATGCTCGCTGTGAATAATTTCCCAGTGTGCCACACTGATGAGATGGACAAATGCTTGTTATTTTTTTTCCATAGCTGACCTAGTGATCTAGAATGGTTCTCTGAGCTGTTCTCACTGTAGAATTATGACCTGATTCTGCAGAATGAAGGTAAATAAACAGGCAGACAATAATATTGCATGGGATCAAAAGGAAGGTGGATTTCCTTTAAGACTAGACGCTCAGCATTGATTAATAAGAAGCAGGTGGATGAGAGTTGTATATAGCTCTGAGAAAACAGCCGAGAAAAGAGCGAATGTGTTTGTTAAACGTGTTGAGGAGGGACTCGCTTTCCTCTACTTGTCAGATTTTGTTCATTTTTATCTGTCTGGATCGAATTCACAGTCATGCAACCACCTTCCCAATTCTATGATGTTGTTTGTGTAAATCTGTTTGGACACCAGAGCTTTGAACTGACAAGAGCATGTTTCAGACAATATAAAGCTGTTCATAGCAAAAGGCCTTCTTTTGTTTATGACAAAGGGCTGCTAAACTCGAATTTACCCTGTTGTGGAGGGGGTGGTGGGGGGGCAGACTTCAGACCACCCTTATAAATGTACTGAACCCTATGAATTAAAGTAATATGGAAAAATGCACTATAAAAAACACAATTGTTGAATTGTAAATCTATGAATTGTTGTATAATTTACGATGAAAAATAGTCAAAGGATATTCCCAGAAGTCCCTTCATGGCACTTGACAGCATTTATTGATAAGAATGGAATGCACGTACTAGATCTGCTGAATGAGTGAAGGTTACAGCCGAAAAATTCACATAAATACAGTGAATAGAATGCAAGCTGCTGCAAGAAAAGTAGGGAGAGCCCCCTAGCAGATCTAGGCAGGTGGTGCTGGGGAAGGTGGAGGGCAAGGAAAAAACTCATGACGCGGTTCAGGATGGAAATAAATAGGTTATGTAAATAGAACAAAAATAGGTTGTATAGATTGAACAAGATGATGTAAATTTTTTTCTTGTTTTGTGTAAATATCAAATGATTTAATTTTGAACTGCCCTTCGGAAGCAACAGAAGATACTTACTCAAATTCAAAAAGTTTTCACCCCCCGCTCTTAATGCATCGCGTTTCCATTACCCTTCAAATTGCGCAAATTGAAATTACGAATTGAAAATACGCTCAATGGAAACACGTCAATTTCGCAAAAACTCCCATTTATCGCAAAAAAGTTTTTGCGCTCGCATGAGGTGGTTTTTCAGGCAATTCGAAAAAGGAATATTTCGCAAAACGGCAATGGAAACAGTTTTTGCGCATTTACAGGTCAGCTGACTTAGAAGGCGCAGTGTGTTTGGACAGAATACGAGACAGTTCTTGAGAAGAAAGAATGACAGAAATACTGGATTCTAAACCTCAAAGAAATGCCACAATCAAGACCTCGGAGCAGAAATGAGGGAGAAACATCCAGAAACTCCTCATATGTGCCGCTCACAGTATAAGGGTCTTTCCTTGCCATTAATGCTTAGATAACGCCTACGTTTCCTTCCATTAACAATAATAACATCTAGTGCGGTACGTGGCTGTGATATATATATATAAACTTACCAATGTCCGTTGCCATGATGTTTGGAATGACTTATCGCGAGAGGGAAAAATGACGTTTTAGTCGCATAACATCAGTTAATGGAAACGGCGTCATTTCGCAATAGTTTTTTGTCGATATTTAGAAAAAATCGCAAAAGTTTTGCGCAAATCTTTAATGGAAACGCGCCTAGTGAATGTTTGAACCTTTTTTTAATAGATGTGTTTGAGTCCCTTAATTGTCCTCAGTGTGAAAAGATGGATCTCTAAATCAGTCACTGCTGGAAAGGGTTCAAATATGCAAAAGATGCTGAAAAACTGGAGAATTTGCAGGATCTGAACGGCTCAGGACAAACGAGACTCATGAACAACCATGATCGTGGATCATCCAGGTAACATCACACAGTATTAAGAATCAAGGGTATGTACACTTTTGAATTTTTCAGATTCTGCAAGGTGTATGTAAACGTTTGAGTACATACCTGTGCCACTGACGAGCTATTTCAGTCTTCACATAACGTTATTATGCTGGTTGATTTTTATGTTTTTTCTTGTGTAAAGATTAATAAAATAAAATAAAATAAAAATGGTGTGTTCCACTGAAAAAAATACCAGCACAGGAGTTTAAAACAACATATAAAGCTGAGTAAATAATTAGACAATTTTCATTTTTGGGTGAATTATCATTTTTAAGAGCCCATAATGCATTGCTGGAACTGTGAGATGTTTTTGCTCTGTTCTGAACAGAATGTCTTTTGTTTGCAGCAACGTGTTCAAAGAAAGGCAATTCCAGGTAACGTTAATAAATTCAGGAATCACGTTGTCTTGTCCCTGAACATGAGCTTGACATTCAGATGAGGACACTTCTCACGTTCTGTCTGATGAAGTGGATGTAATGTGTGTCTGGGTGGTTTAGTGTGTGTGAGACAGAAGGAAATGGGTGAATGACACAGTTTTCTGATAAAGTGAGAACATTGAGTTTGAAAGAGGCCTCTGACTCATGTCTCTCTCATTTCCTGTTTTTTTTTTTTTTTCTTCCTGTCCTTCTTTCTTTCAATCTTTCTGGGCTGAACAGCTCCTCAGTCAGTTTTTATGGCTACTTTGTCCTCACCCAGACCGTGCCCTCCTGCGTTTGATGGCTCTGTTCCTCTATTATGGCCTGTGCTGATGACTGTGTTCATTGACATTGCTCTGTGGTGTAAAGTGAGGACACATTGATGGCCATCATTGATCATTTCACAGACATGTAGTCGCTGCTTATAGCTAATGGAAAATAACACTAAGGTTTAAAATCATTATTATTATTATTTATTTATTTATTTAAATAGGCCTATAGTAACGAATTTTGAATTAACTTTTAAATTGACGTTAAATTGGATTTTAGCTGTGGCGTGCAACGCAGTTCTATTAGCCATTGTGTCGGGTTGAATTTTATATATAATATATATTGTTAGTCTTTTAAAAAGGCATCTGAAATAATAAACTAAGTGCAATGTAGTGTTGTCAAAAATATAGATTTTTCAATACATATTGATTATCGATCTGAATATCACGCTCTCATCGCGACAGCAAGTTGACACACAAACCCGCCTCCGCTCACTCATTTAATTTGCTCCGGATGAATATTTTTGCAGGGCTTGAATTTCGGCGTGGAATTGCACATATTGCGCATAGTTTTACTCATTCCCGCAGATTCTGTGCTTATACCCAAAGTACGCGCACATAAAGCCGCCTCTCAGTAGTAAATTGAGTTCTTTTTAGCTGCTTATTGCGCTTAAACAGTCAAAAACACACAAAATAATGTCAAAATGCTGGTCTTGGCGAGTATTCTAAACATGTGTACAAGTGTAATATGCTAATTTGGTGCTCTTAATACATTTCTTATTTAACGCATTATCATCCTTGGGCGTCATATACTGCCGCTTTTGACATTTCGTCTACATCGAGCGCACATGGCACCCTTTAGCGTCAGTATGAGACGCACAGAGCTTTGTTCGGTTATGGGTAGGTTTAGGTCTGGTGTAGGGTTAGGGTTAGACCGCTAGGAGGCGCCTTCTGGCCCATTTCTATCTGCGTCTCATATTGACGCTAAAGGGTGCCATGTGCGTTCGATGTAGACGAAATGTCAATGTTCAAACTGTATGGAATAACTGTATAATATTTTTGTCGAAAATGTTGTGTTAAAACAACAGCATTTATTTGATGAACAAATTTGACATTATAATTGTCTTTACTGTAATTGTTTGACCAATTTAATGCAACCTTTTGAATGGTAATGTAATAACGATTTTTGGGGACTCATCTAGTGTTATATTTGCAACCTTTGTAGGAATCTTGTATTGCGTTATCTTGGCCAAACCTCTGTGCTTGATATGTTCTCTCAGCTACCTTTCCTGGCAATTGCCTTGTATGTGGTATATCCTCTTTCTTTCGGTTGGTAATACAGTGTCTGCTTAGAACCAGAGGTGTAAAGTCCAGGTTCAGAAAGTAAAAGTCCTCCTCAGTATTTTGTTCCAATCACCTGGATTTGCAAATTAGCACAGTTTTTCAGCCAGGAGATAGAACTAATTAGTGGGTGGAATAAACATGGCAGGACTTTTACTTTCTGACCCCTGAACTTTACTCCTCTGCTTAGAACATACAGTTGCTAAGTACAGGTAAATATGTACTTGAGTTCTCTGTGATGGCCTAGAATGGTCTATTATAAGGTCTTTTGAGATTAAGCCCATTGGTTTAACAGTAGAAATGGATGTGTGTCATATGATTGTACACAATTTGGTCTCTACAGCTCCATTGAGCCACAGCTGGATAAGTTGCCAGTATGATTTCTTGAAAGATGTGCTTTGTTCTTTCCCGGATAGTATGAAGTAATACATAGCTGTGTGGATGCAACAGGCTACGAGGTTTCAAACATTACCCAACCAACCAAGTAACTTCGCATACAATAATATGACATTTGCCTTTCGGTGTAGTTCATGTCCGTTTTTATTAATACATTTAATTCAGCAAAGAAATTATTTATGTGTATTCAGTCCAGTCACTTTAAAACCTAATGACGTGACCCTCCACAATGGGCCTTGTGATTTGGGGTGTCAATCGCTTTCATAGCACAAACCGAGTTACATACTTTCTGTATGGGCTTGTTCAAATCAATAACCCTACGAACGAACATTAGTAGAAGTGATGCCTGTCTTTTATCAAGAAAATAAGCTTTTAAATATATGTTTTTTCTCATTACCCTTTTCATACAGCATCTGCTTGCAACAAGCAGAGTCCTGTAAAAGTTCTCAGGTACTCTTGTGCTTTGTTCAAGGCCGATCGATCCTGTTGTCTGCTGTGTCAGACGGCGAAGGCTATTCTGAAGTGTTTTCATTTTAAGCCCGGTGCTGCTGCTGAAACACTTTTCTATCTCATATTGATTTTATGTGTCAAAACCCAAACCCCTGCTGTTCGGAATGTTCCAAGACATCGGGTTGGTCTGGGTCTATGGTTCGCTTCTGACTTTGAGGCAGCCAGTGCATTTGAGTTGGCTCACTGATTTTCAAGGGTGGTGCGTTGTTGATGTTGGCCGGAGCTTCTGGCCGAAGTTAAGCTGACTGAATGAATGAAGCAACACCATCTCCACTAGCTTACGCACACACACACAAACACACACGTTTCATTCTCCCCCTACTTCTGTTGTCGGTTGACATGGCATCATGTAGTTCGTTATGGATTACAAGGGTGGGTGACTTAATTTACCCTGATTTAATCTAGCGAAGTTTAAGATTAACTTTGATCAACACAGAATTATATTGTATTATTTTTCTCTAAATGAAATATGTCCTCTGGCCTGTAAGGAAATCTCAAATGCACATAAATAATCCATTACTTTGCATCTAAAGGCCTATACTGCATTTCCAGCCCACAAAGCTTTAGCTCAAAAGATATTTAAACAGAAAAACAAACCTGCTTGTGACAATTCAAACACTGTAAAGTGACTGGGGCTTCAATGCACATCCAGAATGCACAGAATATCTGTCAAAAAGTGATTCATTATTTATATATTCACTATTATATATTCATTATTTTCCATTTCTACATATTCATTACTTTACATTACAGAGACTGGTTGGATTGCATTGTGACAAGCTGGCATTATGTCAAGAGCTTCGACTAATTAATTTAAGTGCATTCACATTATGTTTTCCAAAATGCTTTCAGCAAAGCTTAAGATGACAGTTTTTCACATTCGCCTGAAACTAGTTCAGCTTCGGTTGTAAATAGAAACCTTCTCTTTCCAATCAAACTGGCTTGCGTGGAAGGGCTGGGGTTATTTTCATTATATCTAGCCGGAGGGGCTCGACTGAAGGCTCCTCTCTTTTGTATTCCCTCTTCCTCCCAACGGTAGCCTGTGGAGAGGTCACGCTAGCTCAACAAACAGACGGTCTGTCTGAAAATGGGGCAGTATTCGCATTCGGATCCATCCCACTGTAATACTACGCTCGCTTTCCCAGTGATTGATTGGGCAGGGTGGTTATTTTGGCGTTTAACAGCTGAACAGCTGGACATCTCTAATTGGAAATTTATGGTATTATTTGATGTTCCAGGCCACAGCAAACCCAAAGCAGTCATGCAAAGTTAGAGCGTGTTCTGTTGTCATTTTCCATCATAGCATTATAAACTCCTAGAAATATGGAGACTTAAGGAGAGTTCACACTGACATTGTTTTGAAATGATCTGAAGTCATTCTTGTCAATGAGAGTTTGAATTTTCTTCAACATGAGTCACAATGACTGTTGGCGATGGGACAAAGAGCTGAGAAAACTTTATGCAAAAAAATGCAGCGACATAATGCACCGACTACCAATGGGAATGCAGACATTAATCCTGCCAAACGTATGTTCCATTTGGGGAACTTAATGCTCGTGCTTGCACTCGTGTACACACGTAACGCACATGAGGCTGTACGTGATTCAAGAGTAAAAAGTTGGAAATACCTTTGCAGCGGTATACTGTTAATAGTACTAATAGTATACTGTTAATCTGCTGAGAGTTTAGATGTATATGTAAATACATATGTGCAGTAAATATGTCCTTTTTCCGAACTCATTCTTCTCCCTTTTCCCATGCAAATCAGCACAGAGAACTGTTTTTTTATTATTTTTTTATATAAATTATGAAAATATTCGAAAAGTGGAAATAAAGTGCCTAAAGATTATTTAATAGTGGTAATAGTGTTTAACGGGTACACTAACATGTAGGTAAATAGGGCTGGGTAAATGTAGGACAGATAACATGTTGGGTTAATTTTACCCAGCAAATTGGGTTGTTTATTTAACCCAGCATAATGGGTTGATTTAACCCAGCTTAGTTGATACATTTTTACTATAATACTAGCTTTTTTAACTTCATACATGAATTAATGTCTACAGATTAACTTAAATCCTCTATTTATTTATTTTAAATACTCAATACAACCACTGGCTTGCATGATAATTCCTTTATTTTCAATCATATTTTACAGTGCAGTACATTTTATATAATTTTTAATACATATTGCCAACATTTAAGCTCGTTTAACAAATATTAGAAGTAAGAATTACACATTTATAAGTATTTCAAGTGTAATCAACCAATCTCTGTCAATCTCCCATTTCCACTGTAACGGTGCTGGATCTCGTGCCGGAGCTTGTATCATGTATTCTTGTATCAACTTCTAACTTCAGACTGCTGCCCTGGGTTTCACTCGTAGCTGAAATATGCAGCGACAGGCTCCATAACCTGTCCATAAACAATCAGTTTACAGTAACATTATACATATATATGTATTCTGTATCTTTTTGAATAAAATCATAATTTTTTCTATCACAAGAAAAGATCAGTTTAGATCACTTTATGTTGCTTTGCATAAAATTAAAATATATACAGCTCAATAACGAATTTATAAATAAAATAAAATGTACACAAACCTGAATTTTACCGAACTCATGAACCATTTTGACGGAGCTGCACTGCTCTCTCCTGAAGAGGTCGCAAAAATCCCTCAATAAATAACTCAATCCCTGGGTTCCCTTTCGTAAAGGGAACTCCCGCTGCATCGATACTCGATACTTTGGGGAATGCCTTCGGCATGAAGCGTCTGAAGTCTACTATACAACTATTCCAATCTTGATTGGTGCAACGTCATTACGTCACGCGTGACGTCGCATGTGACGGTGATCCGGAAGCTATAAAACGGTCACAGGAACCAGGAAGTGTTAGCTTCTGGTCTTCAGCAAGCGCTCTATGTACAACTTGTCTGTCTTATTTGGTGTTGTTTGTCCTGTTATATTTCAAAAAGAGTATTATATGGTATGAGTATGGCCGAGAAAAAGCAATTTAGACAGTGTGCGTCCCCTTGCCCACGTTTTCTCGCCGAGGGTGACACACACTCACTGTGTGTAGTTTGTTTGGGAGTGGAGCATGCACAGGCAGCGCTCGAGGGCGCTGTCTGTGCTAACTGTGAGATCATGCCCCTGAGAACGCTCCGCTCCCGGCGAGCTATGTTCAATGAAACCGGCCAGCCCCGCGATCCTCGTGGATCAGGTCCCGCGTCTGTCGAGGCAGCGCGGCGTCTGCATTCATGGGGATCGCAGCGGGATCTAGTGGATAATGCTGAGACGGCTTCGGCCCTTTCTCAGCATTCTGAAGCTAGTTCCCGTGGTTCCGCTCAGGGTGCGGAAGCCCGCGCTGCGGCTTCTTCCGCCCCGGTAGCGGGACCGATGCTCGAACTCTCTGGTTCTGAGGAATTGGAGAGTATGAGCATCGACGCGGGGGAATGTGAAAATCAAACATCCATCCATTCCCCTGCATTTGAGGAGCTGCTAGAGGTTGTGACCAGAGCAGTAGATAAATTAAAGATTGACTGGCCACCTGAGGTGCAGGAAGCGACAGTAAAAAGTAAGCTCGATGAGCGCTTCCTGCAGCCTCGGTCACAACCTCTACGTCGGAGCCTGCCATTTTTCCCCGATCTCCACACTGAGGTGTCGAGATCGTGGGATAAGCCCTTCTCCTCGCGTATATCTGGCCGCAATATTCATTTATATTCCAATATATTGGGTGCTAAGGAGGAGGGCTATGGGATGATGCCCAGGGTTGAAGAGTCGTTTGCATCGCACCTCTCCCCTGACGCTGCATCATCCCTGCGGGCTCCGACGCTTCCCACCAAGCCCTGCCGTACAACATCGGCCCTGGTGGGAAAGGCATATATGGCGGCAGGTCGGGCTGGTAGTTGTCTGCATACAATGGGGCTGTTGCAGGCATACCAGGCCGACCTCCTCAAAGAGGTGGACGACAGCGGGGAGGTCGCCTACGATGACATCAGGGAGATGCGTCGTGTGGTTGACTTGTCTCTCCGTGCTACCAAGGAGACGGCCCGCGCCATCGGCCGCTCCATGGCAGCATTGGTAGCTACGGAGAGACACCTGTGGCTGAATCTGTCGGGCATCGGGGACAAGGACAGGGCTTGTCTCCTCGATGCCCCGCTTTCGCCTTCTGGCCTTTTCGGCGACGGAGTCAACCAAGTCGTCGATAGGTTTCAGGAGGCGAAGCGACAGTCAGCCGCATTTAAAGAACTTATCCCCCGCCGTCGTTCCAGGTCTCGTGGGTCTGCTGCCAGGGGGCAGTCCCAGGAGGCCGCCGCCAGCTCCTCACACCTGCTGAGGCAGAAGGAGAGTGTTGCTTCTCGTGCTCCCCCCCAAGGGGCCTGGAGGCAGAAGCAACACCCTCAGTCGAAGTCTTCTAAGCCGAAAACAGATCTGAGGACTGTTATTCAGGCGAAGAAGGCTTCGGCTAAGAGGCCATGACGGGACACCCAGGCCTCTGAGGGCATCCCCCTCCGCGTGAGATTTTTAAAACTTCGCTCCGCGGAGCCCTCAGGAAATCGATGTTGCTTCCCGCCGCCGAGTGCGCCTCGGGACGCATCGAGTTCCAGCGAACGTATCACACAAAATATTTCTATAACATCTAGTGGGTTAAAGCGTTCGCTACCTCTCACGAGGCCTGTAGAAAAAATTATTCGGTTAGCTCCTGCCAGGAAACAGCTTCAGGTCACCGATAATAAAAATAAATACAAAAATAAGGAAAAGAATAAAGATGTGAATATAGCACCTGAGGTCAGTCCTGAGAGACTGATTCCCTTAGTAGATTATTTAGACACCTGGAAGGGTCTTCAAAATATATCTCAGTGGGTCCTGAATACAGTTGAGAAGGGATATAGAATCCAGTTCCAGTTTAGACCACCTAAGTTTAGTGGCGTTATTCATACAATGGTAGCTCCTGATCAGGCTCAGGTGATGGAAGATGAAGTTCAGACTCTTCTAGCTAAGGAGGCCATAGAATATGTGCCCTTAGAGCAGAGGGATTCCGGGTTCTACAGCCGGTACTTCATAGTTCCAAAAAAGGATGGTGGGCTGCGTCCCATTATAGATCTCAGGGTATTGAATAAATCTTTGAGGAGATTTAAGTTCAAAATGTTGACTATACCTATGATCGTTCAACAAATCAGATCCGAGGACTGGTTTGTAACGATAGATCTTAAGGATGCATATTTTCATATTTCCATCATCCCACATCATAGGAAGTTTCTTAGATTTGCTTTTGGGGGAAAAGCTTATCAATACAGAGTTCTTCCTTTCGGCCTAGCCTTATCACCTCGCACCTTCACTAAATGTATGGATGCTTCCCTTGCTCCTTTGAGACTTCAGGGGATTCGTATCCTGAATTATATAGATGACTGGCTGATTCTAGCTCAGTCGGAAGAACTGGCAATTCAACATCGAGATGTTGTTTTGAACCATTTGAGGTGCTTGGGGCTGAGACTCAATGTAAAGAAGAGTTCATTGACTCCTCTTCAGAGGACTACGTTCCTGGGAGTAGAGTGGGACTCAGTCACGATGCGGGCACAGTTGTCTCCCGCTCGTATTGAAACTATTTTAAACACAATGAAGAGTATCAGGTTAGGCCAGGCTATCACTGTAAAACATTTTCAGAGAATTTTAGGGCTTATGGCTGCAGCTTCCACGGTAATTCCCTTTGGTCTGCTTCATATGAGAGCCCTGCAGTGGTAGCTCAGGAACAAGGGTTTTTCTCCTCTGGGAAACCCTTTTCGCACGATCAGAGTTACGCACAGATGTCTTCGTTCTCTGGTCATGTGGAAGAAACCATGGTTCCTGTCTCAAGGTCCGGTTTTGGGAGCACCATGTGAGAGAAGAACTCTTACTACGGATGCTTCCCTCACGGGCTGGGGTGCGGTTATGGAGGGCCGTTACACCCGAGGTGCTTGGAAGGACCATCATCTCTCATTACATATTAATTGTTTGGAGATGTTGGCTGTATTCTTTGCCTTGAGGCACTTCCTTGTATACCTCAGAGGCCATCATGTTCTTGTTAGGACAGACAATATGTCGGTGGTCTCGTATATCAACCGCCAAGGAGGTTTGAGATCTCGCCCTCTTTGTAGACTTGCGCATCAAATCCTTCTTTGGTCCCAGGGCAAATTTCTCTCTGTGAGATCCATTTATATTCCTGGGGTTGAAAATATGGGAGCAGACATCCTGTCGAGGCAGGGGCTGAGGCCCGGGGAATGGCGGCTCCACCCTGAGGTGGTTGAGCTTATATGGAGAGAGTTTGGCCGGGCGGAGGTTGACCTGTTCGCTTCTTATGAGAACTCTCATTGCCCGCTCTGGTACTCTCTCTCACATCCAGCTCCTTTGGGTTTGGATGCCATGGTACAGAGGTGGCCGAGGTCACTTCTGTATGCTTTTCCCCCGATCGCTCTGCTCCCTGGGGTTCTAGAAAGGGTCAGGAGGTACGGAGTGAGACTACTCCTTGTAGCCCCGTACTGGCCGGCCCGAATTTGGTTTTCGGACCTTAATAGTCTCCTGGAGAGTCCTCCATGGAAAATTCCTGTTAGGAGAGATCTTCTGTCCCAGGCTGGGGGTACAATATTTCATCCCAGACCAGAGTTATGGAGACTATGGGTCTGGCCCCTGAGGGGGTCCCATCCATAATCAGGTTGCCTTTCCACTGAGGTGGTTAGGACGGCCATTCTAGAACCTCATTCTACTAGGAACTAAACAATTAAGTTAGGGAGGGCATCGAACCCAGTGTTATTACTGCCCACTGGCTTCAGTTCTGGTGTTCCATCCTACTCTCTAACGGGACCTCCCGTTCATGCTTAGGGCCTCTGTGGCGGCCTTAGTGCCCTCCGCAAGCCTCTAAGGGTGTATATGTAGGGACATTCCCACTCAAACTCCATGTTCCAGTAGATTGGAGGATAAATCCTTTCGTCCAGCTTATTGGCATCAGGCTGATGGGGTATCCCTGGCACCCATCATGTCCTGTGGATGACATATATTATATGTATGAGTATATATAAATATATATAGAAGAATCTAAGGAGTCGGTTTCCTGTTTATCTTACTCCCTGGAAGAGTGGTGATGCTGCCCCCTCTCACTTACTACTGGAGGAGCCACTCTGAATTGTTTTTTGCTCCGGTACTGAGGTGCCGGTGGGTAATAATTATGATTCTTCAAGGTATTCTATCCTCCATCGCATGTGTCGGATGGTCAAGGTCATAGCCTTGGAGGGTTCTATGTAGGCCTCAGGCTGAAAGGAGTCAGTCCATCTAGCTAGATCAGGGTTAAGAGCTATTTCCCTTCATTACTAAGTGAGCAGCTGGCTTTCTATAAACCAATAGGCTTATCTGAAGTATAAGGTGCGCTTTTGCCTTCACCTCTTATCCAATGCTTTCTATTGTATGGGGCTCTCATCCAGGAGGTCAGTCGAGCCTCTAGTTCCTGACCTCCTCTTTTTTACAACCAAATCTTATGACAAGCTAGTTTGGATCTGTACTCCACTTATTCTATCGTCCGTGAGATGTACCAGATGCTTTGTACCAGGGCGTTTTTCTCTCAGTATGGCGGCGTGGGTATTCGTTCCCCAAAGTATCGAGTATCGATGCAGCGGGAGTTCCCTTTACGAAAGGGAACGTCTCGGGTTACGTATGTAACCCTCGTTCCCTGAGTAGGGAACGAGACGCTGCATCACTCGGCCATACTTTTTCGCGCCCTGAGAACGACTTGCTTTGACCAATTAGAAGCTAACACTTCCTGGTTCCTGTGACCGTTTTATAGCTTCCGGATCACCGTCACATGCGACGTCACGCGTGACGTAATGACGTTGCACCAATCAAGATTGGAATAGTTGTATAGTAGACTTCAGACGCTTCATGCCGAAGGCATTCCCCAAAGTATCGAGTATCGATGCAGCGTCTCGTTCCCTACTCAGGGAACGAGGGTTACATACGTAACCCGAGACGTTTTTATGTCTGACCCAAGATCTGGGTAACACAAGAAAACTACCCAAACACTGGGTTGTTACTGTAAGTCTGACCCAGGAGCTTGGTAACACAAAAATTACCCAAATACTGAAAAAAAAAATACCCCAAGATATATAATAATCCAAGATTTGTTTAGGTGGTGTATAGTAACTGCTATTCTGATTTTTTTTTTTTTTTTTTTTATGTACTACATTATACACTGTTGCATAAGGTATCTGCTACTTTTTAACTATTTAACTATAAAAGTATAAATAGCATCTAACAACTATTTAAACTTGGGTAGCACTTTCTTTTACAGTCCTGTTCCCCCACTTATTATAGTAAGTGTGCAATAACTGTGTAATAATAGGAACTAACCCTGAACCTACCTTTAAACCTAACCTTAACCCATGTTATCTTATATTACCCATTACTTTCTTAGGTAAGTACACTGTAAGTGCAAGTACTTTAAAATAAAGTGCGACCACTATCTGTACTTAAAAGAAACAAATACAGTTTTTCTCAGTCGCTTTGGTGCATTTCTCATAACACTATTTACATTTGCACAACAGTTAATGCAGTTCTCAAAACAATTAGTACAAACTGCAAAACCTAGTTGATAACCTGCAAAAGCGTGTCACTTGCTCAAAATGGATAGTTCACTCCTCAAAAGCAAGTATTTATGTCAATGAAAGTGTCAGTGTCATCAAGATGAAAAGTCCTGACACCATCGTTTATGAACAAGATAGTCAAATGGCTTTGGCATGTTTTCATTATGACAGTTTACTCTGTAAATGTTTTCCAATGATAAAAGTCAGATCTTGGTGACACAGTGACTACCTGAAAATGCTCAATACAGCACTAAATACTATTTGCACAGCCATTTGAAAAATACAGTAAAGTTACACATTACTGTATGTATGAGGTAACTGAGTACAAGACACTGAATATGTATGTTTCACATTTTTACTGCATATGCTCTTTGCAATTCTAATTTGTTCACAGCATTGTGCAAAAGAAAAAATACACCATTATTTACAACAAAAATAAACTCCCTTTGGGTAGAGCTGTGCACAACTGTACGCAATATTGCAGTAGGCCTATATACTGTATTGGAACTGAACATGCAACATACATAGGACTGTAATCATTCATGCACATCCAGACGTTCCTCTCTGTCTGGTCACATAATTTACAGTAATCTACATCACAGCGAATATCATCTCTTGCTCAATTGCAAATTGTTCAATTTAGGAGACTTTTTCAGGATTTTTTGTTGTTGTTTTATTTTTTAAATGACAGATTTTGACAACTAGTTCAACATTTTTGTATGTAATGACTCAAGCAATGAAATGAGGACTATTAGTTTTATATGGAATGACTATTCATCATTTACAAGTATAGTTAATTTTGACTGACATGACATAAGCAAATGCTAATGTTATAAAACAGCAGAGAGTTGTATGAAAGCAATTGATGCATGCCCAAAAGCATTTGCAATTTGTTGGAAGGAATGAGAAACTGCTACTATGATGTGCACAAATGACTAAATGTTGTGGAGGTTGAACTAACTGTTGTGCAAATGTAAATAGTGATGTGAGAAATGCACCAAAGCGACTGAGAAAAACTGTAATATACAGTATACTATATGTATTTATCTATCATTAATGTACTATTTCACTAATGATATCATGCATGACATCACTACTTGTGGGCGGAGCCTGTCTCATGGTTCTTGGAGGGGTATGCCGCTAGGTAAGCAGTCTTCAAAGGGCGCCTTCATATTTTGCCTCTCAATGCTTTATCTTATACTTTCTCCACGTACAAATCATCACATCCCCATCTAATGCTAAAGACCTTCGTCTTATTACCATCCTGTTCCACTGCCCCAACAGAATTTCACCTTTGATTCATCGTGAGACGGTTCAGAGAAACATGTAATTATTTTCTCTCGCCCTCCCCAAGATCAAAGCAAACGTGGGTGATTACAGGGAGTCTGAGCTCTTTGAAGATGTTACATGTGTATCAGTTTAGTTTGTGTGTGGGGGGCAAAGAAACAGGTCCGCCTCAACTCCTCTGTGACCAGGGCCCGTCACTCACCCCGACACACCGACTTCATTTGCTACTCTTGTTTGCTTTTCACTTTTCTTCTAGAATATACAGTATGTCGCTTTCTTCTGTTTTCACAAAAGGTTCGGGGTCTTTCATTCTTGTGTGGTCTTATTTCGGTTTATCTATTGGGATAAAAGGATAGGGTAGGACCCAAATGTAATGAGAGACAGAGGTATATATACGGTGATAATAATGAGTTGTGCTGTGGTCTTTCATAAAGTAAGATTCTTTGTATTTTATGAACGCATATTTTTATTATTTTTTTCTCAATGGCTGCACATCAAAAGATAATATAATCTTTAATAATACAACTAGTTACAAAGGGACCAGACTGTGACTTAACAAAAAACAAACTATAGTCAACACTGGTGAAATCTAGTTAGCTTTGCTATCTAGTCCATGCATTTTCTTCAGGTATATACCAGCTTGTTATGTGTGCGGCGTGGCAATGTTTCTTGCACAGAACAACACACCCAGCACAAGATGTCCGATTTGCCAAAAAAAAAAAAGAGCCTCTAATGAACTGGTTCTTTTTAATGTCAAGGATTTACAGTACAAAACGCCATCCAGTTAACAGATTGAATTAGACTTAGTCAGTGAAATGTTCAAAGCATTATTAAATCAAACAGTGGATCATCTTTTCAGTGAATCATCTGTGCATCATGTCCAATTTGAAATGATTCGGGAACTGTTACTGTGATGTATATTTTAGGTTTGTGGGATTTTCTTTTGTTTATTTATTGACTGGTTATCACTATGAAAATGTGTAAATAAATACATCTTCACAATTGAGTGATGAATGTCATTCTATAAAAAAAGAATAATGAAACATTCAGATATTTTATTTAAAGATAAAATCAAAACATGAATTTTTAAACTAATGATAAATGATTTGGCTAGATGTTGGATCCATAATCCATTTTTTTACACTGTAAATCTATAATTTACCAACTTTTATTATTTATTATTAATTTATTTTGTCTTTTTATTAATTTAATTATTTATTTACATTTTACACGTTATCTGTCTGGAGCCTTGTCAAAGCAAGGTGCAATTTATCAAATAATTGTCAAAAATATAGAAAGCAGTTTGAAAGGTACTTGCGATGGTGCTTACAATATTTATTAGACTGTTGCTGTAAGTCTGGCATTATAATTTCATTTCCTTATCCGCTGATTTTGCCATTTGCTTTCTCCCACCTCTCATTTATATTAAAATCTGTCCTTCAAATCGCTATTCTAGGATATTACGCTCCTGATGGGCTTTCATTTGTAACCATAGAAGGCTTATGTCAACCGACAAGCAGACAAGCGGGCTGTCTGCTCAAATAATGAATGAATACATTTTGTGGAAAGAGCTATTACAATTCCTCCAATTTTTATATTTCCATATAGTGTTACACTATCGTTACCGTTCTCATTTAACTTAATGTCGGTTTAGGGGAACGAGAGGCCAAGTTAAGCAGCAGAGTCCTGTCTGAGTGTTGTTCTGAGGTATGGATGTGCACCATGCATGCAGAGCGAGAGATGAGGCCGTCTCGTCTGGACGGCTCAGACACACAGCTGTGGTCAGCCAAGCATCCCACCGCATAAGGACACGAACCCACACAAGTTCATGAGGGGAGGGAGAGACGGAGAGCTTGAAGGACAGACACATACAGACAGATTGAATAAAAAAAGATGCTGGTCCTTTATAACTGCGCATTTTAAGAGACTGGTCAACCACAAAGGATGGTGAGGTCATTCTAAGAAGTTGTCCTGCATGTGTCTGATCTCGCAGAACAAGACGATAACACATCAAGTTTACATGAATCAGTCAGCTGGAATTTGCCAAGTAAATAATGATCGTATCAGAATGCCAGATAAGATCCGTTGCATGACAAAATCTGCCCCCTGCATGAAAAATCATGAATCATCAAAGTTCGTCTGCTTTGTCGGGATTGTTTTAGATGCTTCTCTTTATGACTGTGTGCGTGTTTGTGATATTTGAAGGCCATACTATAAAAGCAATGGAAGAGTCTTTTTTTTTTTCATTGGTGAGCAACAGTCATCCATTTTACAAGTATGAAGTCACACTTGACGTTATATACGTTTCAGGTTTTAAAGGGATAGTTAACCCAAAAAGGAAAATTGGCTAATCATTTATTCACCCTCATGTCATTCTAAACCCATCTTTGTTGTGTAACGTAGAAGATATCTTGAAGAACGTTGGTAACCATTGACTTCCATTGTATGGATTGACATTGTAAACACTAATTTGTTACGTAAAATATCTTATGTTCCACAGAAGAAAGAAAGCCATAAAGGTTTGGAACAACATGAGGTTGAGTAAATGATGACATATTTTTGTGTGAATTATCATTTTAATGTGGAAAATTTAGTAACTTAGTCTTCTTCTGAAACAACTTTTCTTTTCAGTTACATTACGTATAGGCCACACCTGTCATGATTCCTTGTGTTTAGTGTACTTTTGTTTTGTCTTGCTGTGCCTGTTGTCAGTTCCTGTGGTCTAGCTCCTGTTTACCTTAGTTTCTATAGCTACCCTTGTTAGTCACCATGACAACTAATCACCTATAACTGTTGCTTGTTAGCCTCTTGTTACCCAGTGTATTTATACCCCTATGTTTTAATCCTTGTTTGTCGGGCGTTTTCTTTACACTTCTATGTAAAGCTTCTGCTTGCTCTTGTGTTTCCTATGTCTGAATTATTGCCACCGGCTTCCTGTTTGTATTATCTTTGTGTTCGTATATCTGTGGAATGAAGACTGCTTGCTAACATATCATCAGCTCTACTCTTCCCTGCATACCGGTGACAACACAGACTACTGGATGATGTTAAACCAGAGGTCTTCAAACCTGCTCCTGGAGAGCCACTGTCCTGCAAAGTTTAGTTCCAACCCTAATCAAACACACCTGAATCAGCTCATCAAGCACTTCAGAATCGCTTGAGTATTCAATGGCAGGTGTGCTGAAGCAGGTTGGAACTGAACTCTGCAGGACAGTGGCCCTCCAGGAGCAGGATTGAAGACCTCTGTGTTAAACAATAGTGGACTAGTTATTTAGCATAATTTCATCAAAACTGACTCCATTTTTGCATGTAATGGCAAACTCTGTATGATCTAATTAGATAAAATCAATCCTACCCTACATTTTTTCTTGTAATGTAAGCTGCGATCAACTTTTTAATGTTGACTTTATTCATGCAGCAGGTAAACAATTACAGATGAATTAAATAACTAGAAGAGTAATTATTAAAAAATATATGAATATGTATTATAGATATTCAATGCAAGTATTCATCTGGAAATTAGTGGATCATAGGAGGAGGCAACTGGACCAGGGACAAGAAGGCTGACAGTCATACCCTCAAAAGCATCTCAAAGTATCACAATGTTAACATGTATTACCTTAATGTTGACTGACACTAAATAACTGTGTTGACTACTGGCTATTGCCAGAAAGGCTGCACAACCTGAACAGCATCCTAAAAGAATGTATTTGGCTATCAAACATGCCAATGGATTGTGCGGAATAAGACCAGAAATGTGCATTTAAGAAAGTAAATGGGGCCCATTTGGATTTCATGTTGGATTTGAGGTTTAATTTGCCTGACGTATTTTTATATTCAGTCAAAAGTTCAGCTCTCATACTTGACATGACTGAAAAATTCTGAATCTGTCAGAGAGCCCTGTGGGTGCAATATGTTTGGTAGACTGCTGCTTAAAATCCAGACTCATATTAATAGCAAGCATGAGGATTTCATGGAGGCTAACAAGATTCTCTCCTTGGATCTCAACCCAGCAGACGCCAACCCCCACTCACAAACACACAACCAACTGCTTAATGACATCACAGAGGAGCGCCTGGCGAATTGCACACACACTGATCTTCTCCCTTTGCCCTCCATTCGCTGTCTTCATGAGCCGTATATGAGCTAACTGTTTGCACAGGCCATCTTTAATAAAAAACGACAAGGATTTATCACCCCTTCACAGCATCACATGAGGCCACTCCATCAGGCCGTGATATCTCTCATACGCAGTCAAACTCACACCTTATTAATGCAGCGAGGATGCAGGGGAAACTACAGGAATAACCAGATATTTCTGAGATCAACGGACACTTGTTAAGGATGTGTAGTCTATGTCAAATATATGCTTTACAGCATCTGTGTAGTGCTTTATAAGTTTAGGTTGTGTTAGCAGTATTTTGTATTGTTTTGCAAATCGCTGGTCATTCATTTTTGATTATTAGAGACAAATTTTTATATTTCTAAAAAAAAATCAGACATAAAAAAGGATACATTGTAACGAAAATCTAAATTTAATCACTGTTGGTGAGTCCAAAATCGCATCCTGTGAGTACGCTACATTTGATGAAGAACGAACTTTGCGACAGTTAAGAAAGTTCTATATTGAATGAATGTGTGTATTATGAATTGTATCCGGACGTACTACATCTGTCATGTTCAAATTGCGACAGTTGCGTTGCTTTACTGCCATTCACAGCTCCTCTGTTTTTTGCATACTATGTTGTAGGTAGGTAGGCATATTCGGATGCAGGGTGTCTGTGCTAGTTGGTTGCTATGCTAATGATATCAGACAGCAAATCACTGATAAACTTTGATCGACTTTGACACACCGCCATTGGTGTCTGTCGCCCATTTAAAATAAATTACTTCTGGACACTTTCTTGGTGGGAAACCCTGACATGGGTGTTTAAAAGTCAATTATTTCCAAAAAGTGTGACATTACATGAGGCTGGCAATGTGGTAAAGTTGAGCAGAGTTTATTTTTATGCAAATGAGCAATGACCTGGTGCGGCAACTGACAAATGGATTGCAGACAGTAGGAACCACCACTACAGCGACCTCTGACCTGGAGTCCTTTAGTGTTTTGATCACTGTTAGTTTGAATGCCTCTTAATAGGTGTTATAATAGGTGTAATAGTAGTAAGAAATCCTGCCCATGAAATAAGACAATACACTAATTCTAGGAAAATCAGTTATATATATATTTAATTATCCATTGTTAACAAAATTATAACATGTATTGCTCATTGTTGGTTAATATTAGTTAATGCATTGACTAATGTGACCTTATTGTAAAGTGCTACCAGTAAATTTACATAGTTGTAAGGATGTTTAGATATTTTAACTTTAAAAATAAAAATAATTAAATCTGTTTACTTAATCAGAATAGGATTTTTAAAAAAAGATTAAACAGTAACACTTTAGCTTAGGGTCCAATTCTTACTATTAACTAGTTGCTTATTAGCATGCATATTAGTAGGATATTGACTGTTTATTAGTACTTATAAAGCACATATTAATGCCTTATTCTGCATGGCCATATTCTAAATTCCTTAAAGGGGTCATATAATGCCATTTTTGTACAAGCTAATATGATTCTTTAGGGTCTAAATTAAAAGTTTGTAATATACTTTAATTAAAAATTCTCATTAGTATTGTAAGAAAACACTAATTTCACCTGGTCAAAAACAGCTCTGTTTTCAGCACGCCGTTTGAGTGCATGTGTCTTTAAATGATAATGAGCTTTGCTCACCCCGCCCCTCTGTTCTGTGCGTACACCGTTTCTAACACAATAACCACGTGTTTTTCATTATAAACGTGGGATTATGAATTATATTGAGAACGTCGTACATAGAAAACATGCCGTAATGTACCCTGAGTGTAAACCTTAGATGCATATCGCTTCAAAAACAAAACTCTTCAACGGCTCGGATTTAGGAACATCCAAATGACTGCTGTGTTCCTTATTTCATCTAAGAACAGAACACCACAATCGCTTAGACGCCATACTGCTCCAGCATATCCACAATGGCGGACTACTATGACGACAGCTGTCACATCTCGCTGAGGGCGGGTCTTGTGTTGAAACACGGCTGTCAATCACAATCGCGGGAGGGGCGTTGGATATTATGACGTCACAATATCGAACGGCTTGATTTCAGAGAGGGTCAAACATATAAGGAGATTAAAACAAAACCACTGGATGGATTTTTATCATGATAGGATGGTTGTGTACAGGCACTGCCAACAGACATTTCAGTGCAATCAACTTGTAAAAGTGCATGTACCATTATATGACCCCTTTAATCCTCCCCGATACATAAACTTAACAACTACCTTACTACTGTACCTAAGCAGTAGTTAGGAGTTATTGTGCAAAAGTTAAGTTATATAGTTAATGGTTAGTTAATAGTGAGAACTGGATCCTAATCGAAAGTGTGGCAGATTAAACTGATTGAAAATTGACACTAATAAAATCAAACATTTAAAAAGATGACAAAGTCTAAAAATGGTTTGTGTTAAGCAAAATACAAACCGTATGCAGCTTGTTCTTATGACACTGCCTTTGATTTGCAATATTCAGGATCACAGTGGTGGGGTTTGGGATGGCTTTCCCTCATTAGGGTCCACAGTTTTGTGCTTTACATCAGGGATCCACTGTGAGGTGTCCCGGCGGCTGGTTGCTAGGTGATGGTGGCCTGATTAAGGAGTCCATCGGTGGGCAGAGTTATCGCTAATTGACAGCTGCTAGGCCTGAGGGTTTTATTCCAACCCGGAGACCTCGAGATAATGGGAGGGCAGCGCTCCATCGCCCCCAATGTGGGATTCAACTATGAGGGGGGCACGACTGCTGATGCTTCCTCCACCTCCATGGGAGTAGAGAGAGGGATCAGGGGTAGAATGACAGCCACAGAGAAAGAGAGAGAGGGGGAATTGGGAGAAGTACGTAAACCGGTGGGAGGTTTATGCCCATAGTGACCGGTTTAGTATTACCGCCCATCTTTCTCCATCTGGAGCTGCTCCCTGTAGCTTGCCAACCAACCTACTTCAAATAAGATAATCGTATTATCGTCCAGCCTGCAAAACTTGCATTAAAATCCAATTATTTCCAGTCACTTTTCTGTGTGCATACTGTCTTTATGATGACAGAGTGGTAAAGAATGATGTACTTTACTAGGTAAAAACAACAAAAAATATTTTTTATGTTTAAATGTTACATAAAAATGGTTGTTTGGCTGTTATTGCACAGATAATTTTTTATTTCTTTTAATCTTTTCTTTTTTTTTTACCTAAATGACAATTAAATTGGGGGAGAGAGTCATTTCTAGATACACGTTTACTGTTTATCTAAATATGCAAGATTTCTTTTCTAAGCATTGCACAGAAATGCAAAATGCCTGTTTTGACTTAAAGCACCTAATTTTTCATTAAAAAAATAGACTTTTTTCTTATTTTTAAAAGATAATAGGGTTCCTGCATATTTCAAACCTATAATTTTGCGGCAAATAAATGGAACACAATTACAACCATGTCATCTCTGTTTTAAGTAATCTGTATGACTGATTATTTTCATAGGAAACATATATTGAATTACATCAGAGAAGCAGGCTGTGATGAGGCTACCCAGCCTCCATTGTAATTATCTTCGTATTACTATAATTATTTGGAAGTGTGCAAACCGGATTATTCTGTCCTGTAAACCCTGCTGAGAGGTGATCCTTTTTTCCCAACTGGGATTGTTCTCCATTTGTTGACATTGTAAAGAATTTACAAAGCTTATTTTCATTCCCTCACATAAATGCATAAATCCATCATGCTATTCAGGTTTCACATAACTTTTACATTCTTTTAACCTTTACTGCAGAGTAATCTTTGATGCTTGGGGGGGAGGGGGTGGGGGGGCTTGAAATGCTATTTCATGCATACAGAGTTTTTTACACTGTTAAAGAGTTGGATTGCCATGCTAAACATAGACAAAGTTTCAAAAATTAAGTTGTACGTTTGATGGAGTTTTTCTGTACCAAAAATACTCCTTCCGGTTTGTCACAAGTTTCGGAAAGTTTTTTTCGAGTATGGGCATGTGTGACGTCAGATGGGGCGGAATTTCCTTATACGGGTCCTAAGGGCACTTCTCCCGGAAGGGCGCACGCGCACCCGTAGACCAGAGCGAGATAGCGAAAGCAGTACGCCCATCAAAACGCTGTGCTCGGCTTTAGGGAAGTAATTGCCGGATTTGCAGATCATCTAATGCTTATGGATGGAGCAGTCCCAACGATAAAGGTTCACGGTTGTGCGTTGGAACCGCAGGCGGTGAGTAAAACTGCTTCAAATGTCTGTGTTTTGTTAGCTATTGGCGCGTAAGTACAGCAAGTAAACAACATGATCACGTATGTATCTATGGAGCATGCGATGTATGGTGTGTGTGTGTTTAAATACATTTGTTTAGCTGGCCACTGTAGGTGTCTGTTTGTTTATTGTAAAACCACTCCAAACAACAATACACAAAGAGTGTGAAAATATGTTGAAATAAATTAATTCACACAGAGCGTGCTTCTTCATTGAAATGTGCTACTATTCCATTGTTTTTCTATGAAAATGCTAGTCTGATGTGCAAAACTGTTCCGCTTGCTACTGCTAAGTCACATACAATAATCCATAAACCAATTCATGTCCTCATAAACCACGAGTAAACACACACAAATGTTGTAAAACTTGCGCATGACATGGTGTTCTAAAAACACTGCGCTCAAGTTAAAATCATTTCTACTTTTAAAAAACTCTCGAGACCTTGTGTTTTTCCCCCATTTCACTGCCCATCTCACGTTTTTCTATAAGCAAAAACGCGTTCTGTATTTATGCTTGTGATGCTTTAGCTCTGCCCACACGGCACGCCTCCAGCCGCTCGTTTTTTTTTCCGGAAAGACTCAGCCTATCTTTCTTTTATAAATATAATAAAACTAAAGACTTTTTGGAGATATGAAGGATGCAATACTACTCTATAGGTACTCAAGATTAACATGAGATTGACTGAAACTGAGTGCCCCCTGAAAACTGGTAATACAAGCAGTAATCGATCACAAAATCATGGATAATTGTCCTAAGGGGTGATGAACAGTCAACAGTCAAACAGTCAAAAAACATTTTTTTTTTTTTAAAAAAGCGAGAGCTTACAAAAGCTACAGTAAACACTACATCAATACTGTAATGTTAGTTAGCAGGCTAGCAGAGGCAAAGCTTTACATCATAGCAACTACATAAAACTTATAATTGGAACTGTCAATAGAAAACACAACTACAAATAATAAGACCTACTTACAAGTTGTGATCCATAAACAACAGATTGTCCTGACAAAATGGGAATGGCTACGTCTTTCAGGAGAATCTTTAGTGCGCATAGCCTGCATTGCACTCCCTTCTGGAAGCTGTTCTCCGTAAAATGTGCAGCGCACAGACAAACGTTGAGGTTATAATGTTCAGGAACAGTGTTAAAAATAAATTTTAACCACTCATCAGCACTAAGACAAACTTTTTACGCGGTGGGAAAAACAGCGACAACACCCTTCATCTTCTCTAGCGCAGCCCAACCAGGTCTTGCCAACTTTTTAAGTATTTTTTGGGCAGGGATTATTTAAATGAGGAACATTATGACTTGGTGTGTTGTAGTCCAAACAAGCCATTTGTTGTAGTTCTTGAAAAGTGGATTCTGTTAAATAAAATGTCTACCTTTGAAATGGACTTTGAACTTTGTAACCTTGCAGATCGTTTTGTGCTCAAACAGCAACATTACACACTAAAGTTGATCCATTGTCCTGTGATTTGTTTCCTTATTCTCCATTGTCTTTAACTTTCTGATGTGTGCATTTAATTTCCTTGGACCTGCCGTTTTGTTGCTTGCAGCTATGTGCCAGAGTGTTCAAAACTCTGTGGTATTGAATATTAATGTTATCTTATGTTGCATACTGTACATGGTTAAGTGAGAATTCTGCATGAACTGCAGTTCGTTACCCAAATAAATGTGGTAAAAACAGGAAGGAATTGTTATCCACATCTGTGAACAGTTACTTTAAGTATCTTGTGGACAAGTGCTATTTGAGGGTAGATACTGTATGAGGAGATTACTAATGAAAATGCACTGTGCCCAGAGTAATGTAGGGCTGATCTGTTTAGCAGGCACTCTTCGTGAAGTAACTCAGCCAGTATCAACAGCACCTCCCCTCTTCCAGTGGTAGGGCTGCCGTCACCCTCATCATGAGCACAAAGAATTGCTCTTTGATCAGCCTGCTATGTCTCATCCAGCTGACTTGATTTTAGTTGCTTATGGTTATGCTTACTTCATTCAAATGCATTTCAGAAGAGTTTGCCTAAAGAAAGCTCTGCTACCTGTCATTGCAATGGTTCCATTTCCAGGCCAACTAAACATTAGCTGACCAGAGATAAAGCCTTTACCTTCCTCTAACTGATATAACACATGTTTGTTGTTTTAACCTGGAACAGGCATCTCAAATGCTTCATCGCTGTGGCAAACATCTGGCTTCACTTGAGCAAATCCAGAAAACCTCACTGGGAAGTTCACAGGAGCACCCTGATCAATTATTTCAATCAAAGTTATAGGTTGAAATCAGATCCACATTGCATGAAGGGAAACGCAGATAGTGAAGTTCATTTAGCACTGAGACTAAACCAGATCAGATTTAAGGGATGTGGCATACTACTACCATACTAGGAATGCAGCATGTATATTGAGCGCATATGATTATGTGAAGTAAACAACCAGGCCACATTGATTGGAATACTGTATCCCACAATGCACTGTGCCCAACTCCATTCATCCATTTCAATAAATGGAAGTGGCGAATGAATCATTTGATTGAACTACTCATTTGCACTCAAAACTGTATTACAATCAAACTACTTGATTTATTTTTCGATATGACAAATGATTTCCTCACTGATGTAATCATACAACATAGTAAGGTAATGTGAGAAGAATTTAGCATACTACAGTTTAAAATGTCCATACTGCTTCATATACCATTTTGAAAAATGGTGTACACATACTGTGCAGTTGACTGGATATTCATTTTACAATTTAAAGGGACAGTTCACCCAAAAATGACAATTCTGTCATCATTGGCAGCAACTGTGCATTTAGACATGGTCAAAACAATCTGCTGGTTTAAACTGAGCATTAGAAATGGGAAGAAAGGTGATTTAAGTGACGTTAAATATGGTATCGTTGTTGGTGCCAGACGGGCAGACGAGTATTTCAGAAACTGATCTACTGGGATTTTCACGCACAACCATCTCTAAGGTTTACAGAGAATGGTCAGAAAAAGAGAACATATCCAGTGAGTGGCAGTTCCGGTGGTGAAAATTCATTGTTGATGCCAGTGGTCAGAGGAGAATGGCCAGATTGGTTCAGCTGATAGAAAGGCAACAGTAACTCAAATAACCACTCGTTACAACCGAGGTCTGCAGAAGAGCATCTCTGAACACACAACACAGAACAGGAAACTGAGGTACAATTCACACAGGTTCACCAAAACACAGGACAATAGAAGATTGGAAAATTTTTGCCTGGTCTGATGAGTCTCGATTTCTGCTGCGCCATTCAAATTGTAGGGTCAGAATTGGTCATAAACATGAAATCATGGATCCATTCTGCATTGTATCAATGGTTCAGGCTGGTGGTGGTGTGCATGATATTATCTTGGAACACTTTGGGCCCCTTAGTACCAATTGAGCATTGTTTAAATGCCACAGCCTACATGAGTATTGTTGCTGACCACGTCCATCCCTTTATGACCGACAAATCTGCAGCAACTACGTGATGCTATCATGTCAATATGGACAAAAATCTCTGAGGAATGTTTCCAGCACCTTGTTGAATCTACAGTATGCCATGCAGAATTATGGCAGTTCTGAAGGCAAATGGGGGTCCAATCTGGAACTAGCAAGGTGTACCTAAAAACGTAGCCAGTCAGTGTATGAATAAATGTAATGCATGCACTCTGCTTATACAAATCTTGCATTTTTAATGAAGTTTTGACATGATGATGCTGATGCTGATACCGTACAATTGAAAGAAGAGAAGCCAAGACAGCTCCCTGAAGTGCATTCATTCCAAAAGTCTGGCACAGTTCACATCCGTCATGATTTAAACATGACCATCTCCAGCCAGATGCTCATTAGGATGATATCAATCCTGAGAGAATGGATAGCAAAAAAATTACTTTGGATTCCATTGATCAGGTCCAGTGAAATGAGTAGGGTAATATATTTATAGGCAAACACATAGAACAAACTGATTTTTACTAAAAGCTTCAAGAAATATTCCTAGTTCAATACAAGTAAAAGGTATAGTCCACTCAGAAATAAAAAATTCTGTCAATAATAAAATATTTTAAAGAAGGATGGTGACCAAACAGTTCTGGTTCCAATTGACTTCAATTGTATGGACGTAAATTCAGCTTTCTTCAAAATCTTCTTTTGAGTTACATAGAAGACAGTAAGTCATACAGGTTTGGAACGACATGGGGGTGAATAAAAATGACAGAATTGTTATCTTTCCCTTTAGACTCTATCAACAGCCTTTGTGGCAAAATGTTGATAGCTACAAAAATAATTTTGGTTTTTACCTCTTTTTTGGGGGGGGGGGGGGTTGCAGTGAAACACTAAAAATGAGGTATGGAGGTTATATAAAGTCCTGCAGGTTCATAGAGAGAAAGCAAGAGATGTGGAGAGAGTAAGAGATAGAGAACGAAACTATATCAGTTGCTTTCTCTGGCAATCTTGCTGAGGTGCAGCCAGTGTAGAAGCAGTTTCTAACCTTCTGACCCTGGCCTCAGCGTAGCCTGGAATAGGATTAAATCAGGGCTGGATCTGGGCCAGTGCTTACCCATAACAAATACTGATAACATATCTTTTAATTACAGGCTCCTGCACCTTCATCAAATTCCTCTAACCAACCCTCTGAGCCCAGAGGGGTCAGTGCTCCCTCATAACTCTATACATCAGGTCTGGGATAATATGATCGTGAGCAAGGTTGAGTGGGGAATTATACAAGCCAGTGACTGCACTGGCAGCCATGTTTGTCAGCTGGTTTATTGTGTCAGGAGGTGAAGTATCTTCCCTCTGTCAGCATCATGCAGCCTCTTGTAGTTCACCTGGGTATGTTCACCTAGTTTGTTAAGATACAAGGTGCTCTCTACAATGTCCAAAAAGCAGCCGGACATATGTCACAGCATTGTTTTCCCTGAAATGCATGAATATTTCTGTATCTCCTCAAATTACGTATTGTGTTTAATCACATCTTGTGGTGGAAATTACATTTTGAACAGGTTTTGGAATATAATAGCCAACTACACTCACCTAAAGGATTATAAGGAACACCATACTAATACTGTGTTTGACCCCCTTTCGCCTTCAGAACTGCCTTAATTCTACGTGGCATTGATTCAACAAGGTGCTGAAAGCATTCTTTAGAAATGTTGGCCCATATTGATAGGATAGCATCTTGCAGTTGATGGAGATTTGTGGGATGCACATCCAGGGCACGAAGCTCCTGTTTCACCACATCCCAAAGATGCTCTATTGGGTTGAGATCTGGTGACTGTGGGGACCATTTTAGTACAGTGAACTCATTGTTATGTTCAAGAAACCAATTTGAAATGATTCGAGCTTTCTTTTTTATTATATATTTCTTATTATAAAAGAATTCCTGTTTTCCCATTCCTTTTTTGTAAAAAAAAAAAAAAATGTGTGTAAGAGAGTTTTTACACTTTTTTTCTGCACAACAATAATTCAATCTTTGATGACTGAATAAATGCAATTCACCTTTATTACACAAGGTGGCAATATCTGATACACAATGATGAAGCGATGCTTCACTCATAGTTACCGCAGGCAGAAAACATAAGAATAGGAAGAATCATCAGCAAAACTTGAAATAGCTCGGTGATTTACTGCAGAGGAAGTACTGAACGCAATGAAATATTAGTGTCACTGTCACTTGGTGGATCTGGGGCCTGTTTCAATAAGAAGGTTCAACCAACTCTGAGTTAAAACTTGAATTCTGTGTTGATTTACCCTGAGATGGGAAATTCTGAGTTTTTGGTTTCAGAACAGCTTAATTGAGTTAGTTCAGTCAACTCTGAGTAAGTTGACTCTGAGTTAAACGCGTGCACCATGACTATAAAAAGCCATGATCAGTGGAGCTCCAAAATTACGATTCACCATGGCAACAGCACCCGGAAAAAAGACGTCTGCATACTTCCAAGTCTATACCCAAGTATAATTCTTATTCACTGTTATAATATCAGATAAAAACTGACAGAAAGGTAAGTTATTGAACTAATACTAATTTTCATGGTATCCCACAGGCAAAAAAAAAAAAAGAAAAGAAAATAAGAAAAAAAAAAACAGTGGCAGCAACTAAAAATGACCAATAAAACCATCATTCAATCAGTTAAATCTTTAAGCATAAAAGGCTGTAGGCTACATGACTTTACAAACATTTGACATATTAAATATATATAATTCAGTGTCTCTTTCAGTGTGCTGCAGCGGTTTCCATGTAGTATGATGCTCTTTTCACATAATTAAATGTTCTCTAATCCAACCTGTTACATTTTTTAATTAGGCTAATGAAATTAACATTTGACTTACTCAACAGCAAGAATGCAGAGGCTGGACCTGCACCAGAACTGATAGATGAGGAGGAGATACACAATATTGGAAGAATATAATTTTTTTAATAATTTGTTTATTTAACAGCTGTGGTGGTGATTACGGCATATATCTCTACCCTTCCATCTGGCATCCTCAATTGGTTTGACATACCTCCCATTCTGAAACGGAAAACCCAGAGTTTCCCTCATTTCAGGGTTAACATACTCAGAGTTTTCACTTAACCTCCTTTCTGAAACGGGCCCCAGGTGAAGAAGCTGTCAGCAATCAAAATATTGATTTTCAAGATGTTGAAAATGATAGTTTTGAGATTGTGAATATGAGCCAGATTCTGAATGTACTGGGAAATAAGCTCTGATGAGGACAGTGAAGCAAATTTAAATGATGAGAGACTAAAAATATGTTTATTTTTACCTATTTTTGCACTGCTTTCAGTTTAACTAACATAGCAGATACAAAACAATTTGGTTAAACGCTTTGTGTCCAAACATATAGGAAATGTTTACTATAGTCAAACACTTTGTGTGAATGTCACTAAGGAATTTCTCTCTCCCTCTCACTTCTTTCAGTAAAATATTGCACAGTTCAGTATGTACACCAAGCATGCATCAAAATGATATTCATTCAAAAACATAATATTCATTGCAAACCCGTATACATTTAGGTAATGAGGCAATTATCTCCCCACAGATGTGTGTTTTAATGGCTAGATGGCAGCTAGCGCAGAGAACACATTAAAATGGTTTCGGGAGTCTTTGGAGTGCCTGCAGACAGTGAGGGATTTCACACCATTTTATGAAGAAGACTTTTACATTTCATGCCAAATAATGAATTCTAAAACAAAATCGCAAAAGAAAAAGATGACCCCGGAGAGAATCGTGGGGTGCATTTTAAACACCAGGCTCCAAAGCTTGCCTCAGGAATGTCAATTATAAAGGAACCTGTCACCATCCACGCTGATAAGGCTGGGGATTTAGATTTAACGCTTCACTCAGGAGAGACACCAGAATGTGGGCTTACACACACACACACACACACACACACACACACACGTTATGTGCAGCACATTTCTCTCTAGTTTTTTCATCATCATAGTTAATCAATACCTCCAGCAGCAATCGATACTGTGGGGCTGGAGGACGATCATTATCCAACGATGGTTGAAAAGTAGTCTACAAACTTCAAAAATAGAGAGGCAACATTGTTAGGAAGTAACTCCTGCACAGCCACAAAGATCAATCAATCTCCAGAGAGGTTAACTACATAAAGGTGACCTGAGTCTACTGAGCAGCAGCCAACACACACACACACACACACACACACACACACACACACACACACACACACACACACACACACCAGTCAGCAGAACAGGTGTGCATTTGACACCATAAAAGTGCACCAGTCAATGCAGATGAAACTCAATTAGATGGCGGCTCAAATTTTACGCTGTAATGATATTGATGAACTATTTCGACTTGGATGACCAAGTGAAGTTGTGTCTCTAGGTTAATGTTAACAAACAAAATTGCTCTGCAAACATTTGCAAACAACATCAAAGGGGTTGTACTGTGTATACTGCTACATATTTGACAATAAGAAACAATTAAGTGTATAGGAAATTTGAAAGAAGTGTTCACCCACAAATGAAAATTCTGGGTTACACTTTATTTTAAGGTGTCATTGTTACAGTGTAATTATATATTTAAGTACTGAGTAATATTAAGCAACTACATGTACTTACTATAGGGTTAGGGTAGGATTAGGATTTGGTCGAGGGTTTGTTGCATGTAATTATGCATAATTTGCTTGGTAAGTTTACTTGGTTATTACTATGGTACATGTAACCAATGTAACAAGGACACTGTGAAATAAAGTGTTACCAAATTCTGTCATCATTTACTCACCCTCATATAATTCCAAACCTATTTAACTTTCTTTCTTTCCACACACACAAAAAGATATATAACAGTATTTATATATCCTATTTATATGTCCTATTCACTTAAACAACTCATTTTGATTGAACACGCATTGTATCAGGTTTCTCACTCAAACACAAAATGGTTTCACTTTGGCAATGTTCATGCTGCTAGCTTTTGCATAAAGAAAGTAAATAACAATTGTCAAGCTCCAAATAAAACACAAATGTGATATTGCCCTACAACTCTTTGCGAGGAACATGTGACATGTCTTCACTGTAAACCCGAATAAGTTGGCAAAACTCAAAGAATTTGAGGTAATCAGTTACATTAATTTATTTAAGTTAAGTAAAAAAAAAAAAAAAAAAAAAAGTTTAAGCAAGCAGAACTGGCAGATTCATACATTTTAATTGCTTTTAACTTAAGCAAAGTCATACATTTTCTTAAAATGATGATGTAATCTCAACTTAAACAGTTTTAGTTATCTTAAACTAGTAAATGCTAACTTGCTAATTGGTAACAATGCTTTGAAATCCTTAGCATAGCTAACAATTTGCTGAATGAGTAAGGCGATATAAAATATTTAATATATATCTGTTCTCAAACCAAGCTCATGCTCCACTCATCACCATGATGGTAACCCCCGAAAAAAAATAACAAAAGAAACTCTTAAAACTCTTTAAAAAACTATTTAAAAAGAAATTAGCATAATTAAACACTAAACACTACTAAATCTCCCACTTAGCATTAATCTTTCACAAAAAAAAAAAAAGCATTATATAACACTTAATTTTAGCATTTACTCTTCCTTTCGAGTGCCATGGCAAAGCATGCTGGGAAATAGAAATCCCAGCACAGTTTCAGTTAAATTAAAGTTTGTCTAAATGAAAAGAAACAGGTTCAGAAAACTCAAAACAATGAAACAATTGTTTTGAGATTCAGATTACTTAAAATGTGTCAGTTTTGTGAACTCAAAAGAAAAAGTTCTAAATACATAAAATAAAAGTACATTTTATTTAACAAATTTGTTTAATTTAAGTCTACCCTACTCAAACCAATTAATTATTTTGAGCATTAGGGTTTGCAGTGAATTGACATGCCATCTTTGAAATGTACAGTAAGTGAAAACAACTGAGATTTTACATACTGAATTTGTCTGTACCTCACACAAACCTATCAACATTATATCATTAGTAATCCTAGAACTATAATAATACTTTTTGCACAAGTATTTGGTGTAAGTGTTTTTTGCATTTATACACCCAAAACGTGTATGTTATAAGACATAACACACATTCATGCTTGCACTCATTAAAGCTTACAGCATCTAGTATTCCCAGGCTGTCCTCTGATTGAGCCCAACCTTAACTTGCGTCCGAGTGTGCCTGTGGTTGTATGGCTGTATTTCAGGTAAAATATTAGCAAATTACGTGAACTTCAGTGGTATTTGTGACATCGTCTCAACTCAATCCATCTCAAACTATTTTGCAGTATCATTTTCACTATCAAGTTATTGTATATCTGCCATAGGTGGATGAAAGATAAATAACTGGCAAATGATGGCCATCATAACATATTCTTAAATCGCTCAAGTAAATAATGATGTGATGATGTGATGTCATTGCAAATATACTACACACACCAGGATAGAAAATGCCAAGACAAGTAATTTGGGTTCTTCGATTACCATGCAGCCCCTGAGAAAATAAATTAACTGCTCGTGCGTTCATTTGTTTAGAGATATGTGAGGGTTATGTTGAAATGACCTGCGTAATTGCAGTCTGAATATTTATCTATATCACATACACTGTGTTCATAGCTTAAGTTTCCTCTTTTTTTGTTGTTGTTTTCCAAGCTCCTCAAGTTAGGGTTTCACATTCATTTCCACGGGTGACCTTTTATATGAAATGCAACATTAGTCTTGTGCTTTGTGGCTTGTCCGCCTTTGACAGAGACTAATGTGATGCTTGACCCTCACGCTGACCCTCTGCTGGCCAGTGCAATCAACTCCACATGCCTCACACTGCTTTGTCGTTTATGGTCAACATGCATGATGCATATATGTAGTTATTAATATATTCAGGTTTTGTCTTCTGTCCTATTGCTTCAGGTCCTATAGTGATGTATGTGGTACTATAAAGTGTAGATAATGCTATTTTGTATCCGTAAAACAAAAAAGTAAAGAATACACTAAATGTTAAAATGAAACATCGTTTGGTCATCCATAATACAAGGACTAAAATCCTCTCATGTTATATATTTAAACTGCTGTTTTCATATGATGCCGCTAAACCAGAGAAAATTCAACCATTTGGAAGCAGAAGCATTGACTGACAAGTCCAATAGGCCGCCGTATTAGCATCTTAATTTTGCTCATTGTCAGGTGCTATTCGTGTCCACACTTCAACAGCTGACTAATAAAGGGCCGGGCTCGTGTTACCTAACAAGCTAGCCTTTATAACCTAATTGCTTTCGGTTCAATAGCTTAAAAAGTAATTAATTACTGGGGCAGATTGTAATGGAGGTTAAGGTGGCATTTATGCCAAAATATGAGATGGTGTGCACACAGGCAAAGCACATGTGATAGGGTAATGGTGGCCCTGAATACAATTTAAAGAGAGCCCCATTTGTGGTGCCATTTAAAAACAGTGGAGGGCCCTTCCAAGGAGTATGCATACCAGAAAAGATAATAACCCACAAGAGAGGTAACAACTTTTTCTGCCATAATAACTATAGCATTGTGACCACAGAAAAACTGTGGTAAGTCTAACTAGGTATTTGCCTCCACATAAAATAAATAAATAAATAAATAATAATAAATAATAATAATAATAATAATAATTTGAAAGAAACAACTGAATTTGTAGTCATATTGAGTTTTGGCAGATTGGTGGCTAATTTGCATAAATTTGTACAATCTCATTTGTGTATTTTTGGATGGTCTTTTACACCCCATGATAGTTATAGGTTTACCTTCCATACTAATCACATCGTACAAATTCATAAAAATCTCCACCTTGTAAAATACGTATTCTCTTGAAATTGGGTTTCAAAGATTCTGAAAGCATCTTACATGATTTGAACCCCAAATGTATTTAATATGATCCACTTTAATATGAACTTAAGTTTAAGTTTTTTGCCAAAGATCAATTTAATTAGGTCACCTTTATTTCTATAGCGATTATACAGATTGTTTCAAAGCAGCTTAATAAACATGAAAATAATGATCAATGATGCAAACTTCATCAGATATAAGACAAATTTAAATTCTGCAGTAAAGCAGCTTTACAGAAAAAAATAGTGCCATTAGATAGCACAATTCAGGTCTATGTTGATTCAATTCAGATCAATAACATTGTCAATGTTGGAATAAAGAAGTCAAATCATATTTAAAGCAACTCTGCAGAAAACGGTTGTCATAATCATTCAAATTTTGTCAGACAGACAGACAGACAGACAGACAGACAGATAGATAGATAGATAGATAGATAGATAGATAGATAGATAGATAGATAGATAGATAGATAGATAGATAGATAGATAGATAGATAGATAGATAGATAGATAGATAGATAGATAGATAGATAGATAGATAGGTAGATATATATATATATATATATATATATATATAGAGAGAGAGAGAGAGAGAGAGAGAGAGAGAGAGAGAGAGAGAGAGAGAGAGAGAGAGAGAGAGAGAGAGAGAGAGAGAGAGAGAGAGATAGAGACATACATACAGTATATAGATAGATTCTTTCACAGCAAAGAAAGGAAATCTTCAAGACAGGAAGGAAGGACAAGCTGTGTACGTGTGTGACTTTGGGGAAGATTAGGCATCTTCACATTTAAACAGTGCTGGAGATAGTCTTTCAAGAGGAGGGGAAATGGCTTGGCTCAGCAGTTTGTTTTCATGGGGCTTTGAGAGCTTCCTCTGGTTGGTTCAGGTTGCCTGGCTCTGAGGCAGTAGAAGCGGCTCATTGTCTCCTCTTTACAAAAGGAAGATCACAATGATCGACAGAGCAGTTAGTCAGTGGAGCTTTATTGGCAGTGTCACAACCCCCCTACCCAACACAACAGCCGTTGTGACCACTAGATGTCCATTCAGACATTCAACATGAACAATCTGTATTATAGACATAATTTTTGCACATATACGAAACATTTAGTTTCAATAATATCACTTAAATGTTGCACAGTCGCAGTTATAATACAGTATATTTTGTTTACAACAGGTGAAGGTTAGTGTGACTTTATTTAGGTTGTCAGATGCATTACATTTTTCAATTCAGGCCTCAGCTCATGGTGAGCTCCTAAAAGGTAAGCAGGACCCATTGAACCTACTTTTACCCCATTATATTTCAGGCCTTTTGGGCAGATCTCTTGGGATTTAACAGGGTCTTCAAACCATACAAGAACAAAGGAGCTGGCAGGCCTTGATCTTGGTTTAAACTGAGGTTTGATCAAAGATAGTGTCTTAGGACCCATCCTGAGGGCCTGAAATGTGCTCTTCCCCAGTCTGTCAGAGCAGAGGTCACCTGCAGTCCTCAGTGAGGATTAGGAAAGAGAGACAGCGAGAGAAAGGTTTCACCTGTCTTTCTGCCCTCATGCAGCAGGTTATATAACAACTATTTGCACCATTGTAAGTTCACCAGGAATTTCTCATCAGGAACGGGTTGTCTTTCTTTCTTTTCTTTTCTTTTTTTTTTGTCTTTTTTCTTTCTTTTGCTGTCTAGAGCTATTGAATTGGATATATGGTTCTTTGTATTTTTTATTTTTTTTTAAAGGTCATTAGGTTCTTCAGATTAACATACTGGTGTCTGGATTATTTAAAGCACCTGTAGACGATGAATGAGTAACATAATAAACAGATTCTAATGGAAGCCCCCCCCCCCCAGTAATTTTCAGGAAATGCCAGAACCTGAAAAGCATAGTGTTAATGATGGTTAATTAAATGCAAGTAAAATCACAGTATGCAAATAGACTTGAATACTGAATTGCAATTGTAGTTGGGGAATATAAAACATAAACATTTTTCCAAAATGTATAATTATGATTTTTGACTTCTACATAAAAATTGATATTATGGAGTAATCACATCAGATTATTCAGAATTTAATGACTGGCTCAAACTATTTGACTGTAAACTTCTTACATAAGAGCGTCTCTACTTTATACATGCTTAACCCAATGGTGCTCCTCGCGTGGCAGTCACAATTTTTTTTTTCTTTTCTTAAATTAAATGAATGTATTTGTATATGAAATATATATTTTCCAAATCATGTTTTACTTTAAAACTTCAAGAAAATCAAAGCCATAAATCTAAGCAAGTTGTGTTCCAGATTTGAGGTTGATATCTCCAAAAATGAGCCTTCATTAAGATTTTGTTTGGACCCACCAAACATTTCCACTAGACTAGAATATATGAAATTGGTTTCCCATTTATTTTCAATCACTTTTAAATACGATGAGTACAAGTGTGACTATTTTTTTTTTTCAGGCCAATTTAACCTTTTTGAATCATGTCCATGGTTTTTTATTTGTGTTCACATAGCCAGTGCCAAAACCTTAACCTTTAGGAATGATCAAAGCTTTATTAACCATGGCTTTATTCACATAATGCACATTGCCTCAATTCAAAACTTTTCTGGAAAAGTCACAATGCAGGCCACCAAATTGTTTACAAAAAATGGTAAGTATAAAAAACAAAACAGTAAAAACACTGGGGGGAAAAAATACTTTTATGTAGCTTTTCATTTATTAATAGCTGGCAGTGTAGTCTATTGAGGTTCTGATACATTGGCAGGCGCAGTAGAACTAGTTGCTAAGCTTTGCAAACATGGTGCGTCCTGCGCTAGTCGAGACTGGCCAAACAAGCCCAAGGGCCTTTGCTCTGCAGCCAAATTAGATTAAAAACAACTTGTCTCTGCTGCAAATGAAAAAAGAGGAAGCAGTTAACTGTGTCCGGCCAAGGAGAGGCAATTCCTGTTGAGAAATGGAGATGGACACTTTCTCCCTGCATATTCAAATGCGAACTCTCACACAAACATTTTGGGTTTTCTTCTCACACACACTCATTCTCAGTGGCCATCTCTCTTTACTTCTGAAGCTGACATTCCTGGCAGGCAGGGAGCTTTGAAGTGGGCAGTGTGTGAAAGGGCTCCCGTTACAGGGCCGAGCCCAGAGAAAGAGGATCTGTCTGGCGGTGGAGAACAACACTGGCTCAAGGGTTAATCAGGAGTCCAGCACACTATGCACTCTGTCCCCTGCTCACAGCTGTAACAAGACTCTGTGTTTGGAGGTTGAGAAAGACCGAACGGCCAGAGCTTTGAAGTTGAGTGGCAGCCGTGGATTGGACCAGAAGATGAGAAGACTTTCCCCTCGTAGCTGTCTGCAACTCGTACACATACATAAACATACATCGGGTCAAAGGGTGTATGGTGTTTTTGAGTGTGCATGTCACATGCTTTTGTGCATGCGTGCATTATTAAAAGAGTCTGAATAATCTTTCCGTAACCTTTTCCATCCCTGACCTCAGGAGCAGATCATCAGGCCTCCTGTGGCCTTTTCTTCCTTAAAGTCACTTTAAAGTCTAAGATAAGATTTAATCCCAAAACATGACATAATCAGAGCCATAATGCACATGCCTGGACACTTTTGAATTGTGGCATTTATGCAAGTTTGAATCCAGCTAGCAAAAATCTCGCTCTGCCATTTTCAAACCATTATTGTGTTATGTTTGCACTTCGTCAACATGCCGGAAGCCGGAAGCTAGTTATTTTTTCTGTGGATATCTTTCTTACACAAACACATCGCTTCACTTCAGAAGGCCTTTATTAACCCCCCCGGAGCTGTGTGGATTACTTTTAAAATGGATGGATGCAGTTTTTTGGGCTTCAATCAGCTTGGATCAGCTAGGTTTTTTTATTTTTATTTTTATTTTACAATTCTCCAATTGTATTCATCTGAAAGAAGAATGTCATATACACCTAGGATGGCTTGAGGGTGAGTAAATCATGGGGTAATTTTCATTTTTTGGGTGAACTATCCCTTTAAAGAAAACCTCCTGGTATACTTGCAACATAAAACTAAACAACTAAACTAGTAGTTTAACTTAGTATACTTCAAAGTGTACTTTTATTAACTAAAAAAAGTGCTACAAGTATTTGACAAGTTAACTATCAGTATACCCATAAGTTCACTTGTAATATAGTTGCAGTACAAACAAAAAACGTATTTGTAAACTAGTTGTGTACTCAGATTACTACTGATACACTTAAAGTGTACTTAAAAATAGTCTTGTATACTAAAGAGTGTTAGCATTGAAGTAGAAGTAAGATAAAGATAAAAGTATTAATATAGTATACTTTTAGGTATACTGCATTGAAATTAGTATACTTACTACACAAAGTATACTTAAAAGTATACTTGAACTTTACTTGAGTATACTTAATAAAATGAACTTCAAGTATACTAATTTTTTGTAAGGTCTGTGAAATCCCCTGATTCGCAGGCACAATCAGAGAATCCAGACAAGCCCATATAAAAACAAGCACTGAATATGAAGCATTTCCCTGTGTCTGTGCAAAGGCTTTCAAACAGCACAATACACACCTGAAGCTCCCCAGAGTAGCAAACCCCACACGAGACGAAAGATGCCCACATCAGTGGCACGGTTGGCTAATGGCAATCTCATACTGACATGGAGCCATTATTCTGAAATTATGAAACCATTAGAGCTGTTCAGCCAGCATGGCCAACATGCATGTTCACATACAAATAGCTTTTATTTTCACTCTACGCTTGGATAACAGAGAGGTGGCGGTTTGAATTTTCCTAATAACGCAATGAAAAGAGATTTAAATAGGGAGTGACGAAATGTTGAATGGACCACAACACTAGCTGAAAACACATTTAGGAATAAATTACAAATTTCATGCCTCTGCCGCGTTCTTTATCAAAACTCACACAAAGACTATCAGAGGACAGCAGTAATGACATAAATATTCATGAGTGTGCTCACCTCAGAATAACAAGCATATATGTTTTCTTAATTATGTCCCCAGTTAACTTTGATAATTCAGCTATTGTGCTGAAACTGCAGAGGAAGTTTTGAAATGGCTATGAATTAGCTTTACGGAAAAGACAAACAAGAAACCTTTTGTTTGTTTCATTCGTGAACATCGTACAAACGTTCTTATAGGCTATCGTTTTTAATGAGAGACTTCTGTTGTGTATTCTGAAGTAAATTCTTTGTTTATAGATATAAATGTATTCATTTGTTTGTGTGTTTGTCTTTTCTTGGACTTCCCAAGTGCACAGTGCCACATTGATCTATGTAAACTCAATATATTATCAGTAAACTCTTCCTTAATCCACAGATAAATCTGTACTGGGAAGACAAAGATCTCTTTGGGAAATACGTTGAGTTCAATGTTCTTGTAGCATCCCATAATTCACAAAATACACGAGTTACATTAATCATGGGCAGAACATGCCAAGGTAGATCGTATTGCATTGTCAATGACCTGTGAGAGTTAGTGGAAAAGATTCTGGAAGCCATACATACATCGTCTCCAGTTCCTCAACACTGCCAAGACAAATACCCATAGCGTGTGTTGATGCAGCATCTCATTTTGACATTCACAAGATCTTTGATATGTGAACTTGACATATATCTCAGTGTGTCCTACATTATAGACATAAATCTCACCAGTCACTACATCTGACCATGAACAATCTGGTAGGCTCAAAGCACAAGTGCGAATATGAGCATCCAAAAATGACAAGTATGACATAATTTATTCGTCGTCATGTAGTTTCAAACCTGTATGACTTACTTTATTGTGTGCAAAGCAAAATGAGATATTTAGCAGAATGTCAAAGCTGAGGTCACCATTTACTGACATTTTATGGAAAAGAGCATCTTGAACAATCTATTAAATATCTGGGTAACACTTTATTTTGATGGTCCCTTTTGAACATTCAGTTGACTATTAGTAATTTTTCAACTATGTTAACTAACTCTCATTAGAGTATTAGTAAACTGTCTGCTTAATATCTGCTAATTCTTTATTGTGATGGTCCACCAACAGACATTCTACTAACTAAAAGTAACTTTGCAAGTACATGTCAATTTATTAACCCTAACCCTACCAGTCTACTAATACTTTACTAACACTCTAATGAGAGTTAGTAGACATGTAGGTGCAATGTTACTTATAGTCAACAAAATGTGTTAAAGGACCATCAAAATAAAGTGAAACCAATAAAAGGAAAATAATTATTAAAAAGAAGAAAAATCTGAAACACATGTGCCAAGTCCTTTGAAATGTATTCATATGGTTTGTCATTTTCAAGGCAAGTTTGAATTTAATGACTCATAAAATTGCGGTGTGATGTGGTGTAATCACGTAAAAAGTAATAACATTAATTTTGAATCCTATTTTTGTTATTCATGCAAGTGTTCACAACAAGAAAAAGTCATATGGGATTGGCATGACACGAGTGTAAATGGCGTAAATGACGACGTAAAAATAATTCTAAGGTGAACTGTCCCTTTAAACGCACATCAAACATTGGTGTGGCATTATTTAGAGAAGGTTACTGATGCGCACATTCGAATTACGTTGGCATTACCGGTTACATGGTCCCTGTAGTACTCCAAAATCCCAGCTGAATCCCAGCATGAGGTGCATTCTGAGATATTGATCGGCAGTAATCTGTTTTCCTGGTGTGGGTGGTGGGAGAGACGGCGACCTGCGAGTGGGGTCAGCAAGGCCAGATTCCCTCTCCGACCGGGCAAGAACCATGCCACATTGATAAATGAGCATCATGAGTAGCGTGTCACTCCGAGCGCATTAGCACACACGACTGCGATTCGCATTAAGCCGTCCAATACGTTTGGCTCTTGAAGTTGTTTGCCCACTGTGATGTATTTGATGACGATAAATGAACACAGTTACAGTGCGTGTTGCGTGGCGACAAACATTCAGTGGCCCGCTGCCCCTGTGGGACTGCAAGCATGCGCTGCCTTTTTTGTTTACAAAGTTGTTGGAATATTAAGCAGGGCCATTTTTCCAGTCATAATGAAGCAACAATGCATAGCCACACATCTGCACATTTACATATTACACTGTAATTTAGCCTCAGCTCTTAATTTCCTGCCTCATGCGAGCCGAGAGCCTGGTGGGCACTGATTTGCATAGGCTGCAAGGACGGCCGGGGGGAACATGTGGCTCTGTGCGGCGCTGTTTGTTTACCAATCATTTGCATTGCATGTAAACAACATCAGAGTAATGGTCTGGAGCCTCACGCGCTGCCAGTTGTCCGCGCGTCCAAACATGGGAGACGCAAAGCAAGCGGCGATCACAGATGGAGTTAGCGGATCCGGAAATCTGCATCATCTCCCAGGGAGCTGTTGTAAACATGGAAAACATGAGAATTGTGTATGGATTTCGACTCCAGATGAACATAGAGTATTCCATTTTTTACTCTCATAATGTGTCAGACAGCTCCAACTGTGTTCAACAGACAGACAGTGATCAATACATTTAATCAGCACAGCCACTGTCACACACCATCAGAGCGTGATAATGCTGTAGGCATCTTTAAGAGGCACAAAACAACACGCATTCACGCAGGAAGGGCTTTACCGGTCCACTGGAAATTTGAATGCATCCTCAGTTGGTTTTAGTGAATCATAGTAAAAAAAGACTAAAATGTTTGTGTGAAAACATTTGTATCTCACAATTCTGACTTATTTTTTCTCAGGATTGTGAGATATAACCTTTAAGAAATTTAAGAATTTAAGAAGTTCGTACACTAAGTGCAATTCTTGAAAAGTCCTCCTGTAGTCAAAATTTGTATCCCTTAAAACTCATCTTTGGGGACTTTAAGAGGTTCTTAAATATTTTCTTAAGAACATCACTTTTTTTAAAGATGAAAACAATGGACTTTTTTTTCTTCACCCAGAAAAAAAGATAACATTCTAAAAAAATGTTTAAGTGAATACAAGATATTCTTAACTTTATTGTTTATTTAGCAAAAAAAAGATGAAAATAGCATTTAAGAAGATTTTATTCGTAAGAATATTTCAAGAATCCAGCCCCAGATCCTGATGTCCAGGAGCGCTGAGCTGGTTGCTGTTGTATGAGAGAGAATGGGTGACATTATTACATATTGAGGCATAAATCTGATTGTAGTCTCTGTGTGAGAAGAAATAAACATGGAACACTAAGGTGGAACAGATAACCCAATCTGATAACACGTTACCACTGAAATAGTGCTCGGCCAAGGTGTCTGTGTCTGTGAATGTGTAGCCTGTTCTCAAAGAGACATAGCACACCATATTCTTGTAGATATGACACTGTTGTGGTATTTTTCATAATTTGTTGGAGAAATTCTCCTGTGATGTTTGTATATTTACTGTTCAACATTGTAAGTGGACACTAGTGAGAGTGTGAAAAGTGTGTTTTTAGACTATTTTCTTAAAGTCCACAGGGGTAAAATGCCAGAACAACAGAAAGTGAATGTTCGTTGACTGAACGTACATCTTGTTGCAATGCTTTGCATTGGAAATTTAAAGCATCAACAGATTTGTTGATTATTATGGTAGAGATCTAATTTTGTACCATATACCATATTTAGTTCGACAGCTGGTTTACAGTGCTGATTTTTTCCTCAGTGCAATGTGGCTCTGTTTTGGTGGAACAGAGTTTTTTACTGACATTCAGATTCTAAAAAAAATTTCACATTACATGCAGTGGTGATTGGCATATAGCCTACTCAATCCCATACACATACGTTCTCTCTTTCCTGCTCTTTCCCTCCTATTGTTTCTCACACAGACACACACCACAACGGCCCATACTTTAAAAAAAATGGCTCTCATATCCTTGGACAGGGCTGTGTGTCCACTCCCCCAGATCTCTGCTGCACTTCCATTTCATGGTGCATGGCCCCGGCGTGTGATTATTCCACTCTCTCAGGTACAGGGGGAGTTAATGTCTGAGGAAACTGATGTCCCTGTCAGCTACCCGCCTCTCCTCCCCACACGACCTCCCACCCCTTCCCGCACGAAGCTTGTCACCGCACACACTGCCGCATCACCAATATGACAGCACCCCCTCACAAAAACACGCATCCATTCACGCGTGGTCCCTCCTAACTATCAATTCTCCACACAAGCGAACAGAGAACCGGGAAGCATATGCCACCAGCCCTTGATCCCCTGGCCTGCATTTACATCCACTCCACAGAGTATCAGCTGGTTAGACGCTGCTGCAACCGTACGTATACGCCTGTAAACATAAGCCTACCGCAAACACAACATAAACAACCACACAGCTGCCATCTGGCTGACAAAATGCAATATACCCAGCAGTTATCAGATGAAGTCATTCTGTGCAAAAGAAAGTGCTTTCAGGTATCTTCTTGACAGGAACAGAAAAATGTAGAGGTTTCAAAGTCATTCCTGTAGGTATGTGGTGAGCTGAATCTACAGAGGCTTCTGGAACCATTTTCATTGTCCTTCACATTCTTATAGATCCATTGTCTGCTTTAATGATATAGCAATATCACATGAGCAAGAGTGTTGTTAATCAGAGCAGGGTAAAATTCAGACCACTAGTTTATTTATGTATAATCTTTTTAGAACTGTATCCACTGGATGTCCGACTGATTGCACTGTATTCTGCCTTTTGATTCTAAACTGAACTCAAATGGCACTGAGAATCGGGTAAGAGACAAACATAAATTACTTAATTGGGGAACTTGAGAGATGAAACAATACTGATGACCTGGGTATGTGGTGGAGTAGTGAATTTGACGTGATTAAACTCGAGGTTCTGTGGGATGCGGACTGGATTGATTCCATTCCTAGAGCTTCCGAACAAATGGGTTTTTGGGGTTTGGACTGATGGGGCAGTGAACCTGAGGTTACCCTGTGAGTCAGTCCTAGAGCTCCTCCTGTCCGATTTTAGGGAAAAATCGGGTCCATCGGAGACGTCCAATAGACTTCTTAGGCGCCGAAATAACACCACAGACACAGTTTAATCACCATGGGAAATCTCAGAGTAAAACTGGGAGTTGTGAAAAATATGATACATCGGTGTTTTGCCAGATGAGTTTATCTCATCTTTTTACTCTTTTAATTCATTTTATAACTGTATCATATTTCTCTATTAATTTCTTTTACAACTGTTTTAATTTCCCTTGCATTTATTTGTATTATTTTAATTATTTTCTATAATTATAAAGCACTTTGAATTGCCATAGTGTATGAAATGCTATATAAATAAACTTGCCTTGCCTTACCAGCGTGATTATAGAGTGATATTGCTTTAATACAACAGTTTAATAAACAATGTTAATACTGAGTAACTGAGTAACAATATTGCCAGTTTCCATGTGCTTTTTGACCATGTTCACACATCTACAGAATATGGTTGTCAGTCCTGTATTTCAGTCCTTAAAGGAGAACAATTTTAACATTGAGCTCATTTTTTTGTAAATTTGGAGTGCTGTCAGTATAGAGAACAACGACAAAAATCGGTGTTGCCTACACCGTGTTATCCTCTTTTTAAAATTTCCCTGTTGACTTCAATGGGGCAATATTTAAACCTGCTTTTAGCCTCTAGTGATCTAGTGCTTTTAGTGATCACGGGTGAATCTGACTGCAGTAGATGTGAAAGATATGAATAAAAATGATGTTTATTCAGCCAGCGCACATACCTGTATTTACATCCTGTTTTCGGTCGAAGTCCACAGTAATCGATTGTCGAGTTCACTCGCGTGATCATAGGTACTAAACCTATGCGCGTGAACTCGACAATCTTTGTCGTTGTTCTCTGTACTGACAGCACTCCAAATTTACAAAAAAATGAGCTCAGTGTTAAAATTGACCGGAGTTCTCCTTTAATACTGTTCCATTCACACATAGTTTGGTTACTTATGGAAGAGTTAATCACATTCTATAACCAAACTTTCACTTGTGATTCCTGCTGTGTAAACAGACTTAGACTGAGCACTAGTTGTCAAGACATGCAGTGTAAGAGAGCCGCACTGTGCTGAACATATACATGTTGTCACGGTTCATCGATCCATGTGTTCATTTTGTGTATCTGTTGGTTGTTGTGGGTGTGGGCTTTGAGTGTGTAGTGCTTGTTTGTTGCTTAGTAGCCAGCTGATCACTTAATCAGTCCGCAGCTGCAGCTAGTTACTTTAGTTGTTAGCTGCCTATATCTAGCGGGAGTGATTATTGCTGGGTGTCGGGTTGTCACTCTTGTCACTCTTGTTTGTGTTCTCTTACCTAGTTCCTGTGTCTGAGTTTCCTAGCGGAATTATTTCCGCAGCTAGGAATAATGGAATAGGATCGATCTCGTCTGTGTATCCAGGCTTCTGGAGATCGTTTGGAGTTTTCTTCATCCAGTTCCAGTTTGGCATCCACGCTGGATTTATTCATATCACTCATCCTCTCATGTGAATGTGTATCCTGGTCGCCCGCCTGCTATACGTGGTGTTTTTGAGTATAACCCTTGTTTCTGCTTGTCTATATAAACTGCTTGCTTGCACTTGGAGCTATGACTCTCATTCTGACACATGTCTATTGTGTGTTGTGTGTTTTCATGTGTGGTTTCGGTAACTCACAGCAATGTAGATTTGAGCTGTGTGTCCATAGAAATTGCTCAAAGTGTGATCGCGGCATTACTCGGGTATAAAAGCTGTTATAGGTTAATGACACTGTCACTGAGCCCAAACACTGGCAGTATGAATGTAACAATCTGCTCTGCAACAACAACAGTTTTAAACGAAGCCACGGCTGAATTCTCTGTTTTACGTCTCCGAGCAACACACAGGATAATAACTGCTCGCTATTAATCATTATGACCGCCGCTAGCGTAGCTAGCGAAAGCGGTCATATAGGGATTGTCAAAGTTTTTTTTTTTTTCGTCACCTACTGAATTTTCCGTCAACGATACCAGGGACACCGAAGCACCGGGGAACATGAAATTTGGTGGGCAAGTAGCCCCACTAGACTTTTACGGAAAAATTTCGTTTGGTCCCCGGGGGCCACTCCCCCCCCGAGCTGGGGCCCCCCAAACCCCAAAAATGCAGTTTTTCCTACATAACTACCTGAACCGTGGCACCGAGAATGACGAATTTTTTATGGTATGTTGGTCTTAAGGGCCCACATCAACCTAGCCCATAATCGATTGTCAAAGTTTTTTTTTTTTTTTTTTTTCGTCACCTACTGAATTTTCCGTCAACGATACCAGGGACACCGAAGCACCGGGGAACATGAAATTTTGTGGGCATGTAGCCCCACTAGACTTTTACGGAAAAATTTCGTTTGGTCCCCGGGGGCCACTCCCCCCCCGAGCTGGGCCCCCCCAAACCCCAAAAATGCAGTTTTTCCTACATAACTATCTGAACCGTGGCACCGAGGATGAAGAATTTTTTATGGTATGTTGGTCTTAAGGGCCCACATCAACCTAGCCCATAATCACTCATTTGTGATTTACGCCACTCCCATAAAAAATGAAAATGCAATATTATTCTGCTTTAATCGCCCCTATCTTCAGTTGAGATGTTCAGAACTGCACCATATTTCATGTGTATGATTAACTTGACATCCTCTGGGGGTATCCTCTGCTAAGTTTCGTAGAATTTCATCCATGGGGGGGTATAAAACAAATTCATTTATGTGCACATTTAGTGACTGTACACTCATCGGCCTGTAGATGGTGCTGTTGAGCGAAGGGTTGCTGGTTTAGGATGATACAGTCACACACACACATGCAGGAATACAAACAAATGCAAGCATGCACACACACTGACATCCACACGCACAGACACACACCAATACACACACATACAAATCCACATGCACAGACACACACACACGCGCACACACATGTACGCATGCATACATACACGCACACAGACACACACACACACAGACACACACATACACAAACACACACACACACACATACACACACACACACACACACACACACACACACACACACACACACACACACACACACACACACACACACACACACACACACACACACACACACACACAGACATGCACATATTACTACTTTTTTTAGGTATATACATAAACACGCAATACAGCCAAATTGCTCCACGTCATTTATTTTTGTGGAAAGCCAGTGCAGGCCTGAGCGGCGGTCATATTTTGTACCGCCGTGCGGTACATCTAGTTAGTTAAGCATTAGTAAAAGGTTAATTAATCATTTATAAAGCATTAATATACATTAAAAAGCTGTTTATAAATACAGATTTATAGGCATATCTATAATGTGTTTAATAATTGTATTTTCACATAATTAATGATCAGTTTGTCATTTCTAAATGAAGCATTGCATTATTTACAAACCTTTTAGGAGTAATTTAGGAGTTAATTTAGGAGTCAACAGTGGTTCAAAAGATCAGTTAGAAAGTGTAAGTAAATGTTAAAATGTACATTCATACATTTTATTATTCAGACTTATAGTAATAGTTACTTAGTGTGTTAAATGTTTTATTAGCATGTATTTCTACTGTAATTTATGGTTGATTCAGGTAGTTATAAAGCATTTAGTAGTGGTCAGTTAACAATTTTTGTATCTGATGTGAGCACTATGTATGCCTTGTAAAGCATTTACACATGAGATTTAAAGGCACAGTTATCTTCTAAACAGAAAAAGGAAACAAACAAAACAAAGAGATACAGGTCATAGAAATATTTAAGGTATATGAATATACATTTAAATAGTTTATTAAATCATTTACTTGCACTTTCTAAGTGATCTTATGAACCACTGACAACTCCTTAATAACTGGTTTGTAAATAATGCAATACTTAATTTAGATATGATAAAAATATAATTAATAAAGTATGAAAATACAATTATTAAACACATTATAGCTATGCTTATAAATCAAGAACTAAGCATTTATAGCTATATTTATAAACTACTTGTTAATGTCTGTTGAAGCTTTATGAATGATGATTTAACTGTTTACTAATGATTAATAGCGTGCAGTTATTATAAAGTGTTACCAGCTTTCCTGAGAAAAAAAAAAAATCAGTGTTTTTAAACAAATTAGCTGAGTGAAAGTGTTTTGTTTTGCTCCAGAATGAACTAGTATTTTGAACAAGTGGGTTGAGTGAATGATTCAAAGACTCATTCATTAAATAAACTTTTTTCCTGAATTGAAATTAATACCTGTTTTTGTTGTTGTTTTTGTGAATCTGTTGAGTGTTTCAAATGACTCAGTCATAAAGACAGCTAGGCCTACTTGTTGCCATACTGGAGATGAAAGTGATACAAACTTGTTCACAGTGTTTTTGTAGACATACATTGAGTGACGGTGCATTTATGAAAACATATAAGCCTACAATATCAGGCATGTGGTTTCATTTTGTTTTTTCAGACTTTGATTGATGGCAAATGCTTCTCACAGAGTCAGAATCAAAACTTAACTTCACTACAGAAGCATATACATTTTTAAATGCCCATTGGCATGTTACTACAGAAAAAAAGAGTCTTTCTCCAGTATTTCAGTGCATTATTCCTTCAGAACACATGAGACATATGATTTTCTGACTTTCAGAGCCTAGAATTCATTCATAATTAACCTACATATCATTTTATTGTAGTGCAAGCCTTTATTTTGCAGATTTGGACTCCCTAGGGATTTTCCCTTTGCATTTTTATAAACATTCGTTTTCTTCACTAACTAATGACATTTGGGAGTCTCTCTGCTGTGGTGATTAAGCATAGCTTGGATTACATAGGTTGGTCCGGTGGGGACCTTGGCAAGAGTCATTATCTAATGCTTTCCTGTGCGAGTCAAGCGATGTAAAGACACCAGCTTTATCCACTGATCCACTTCAGTCTGTTTTCTCAGTCACACTCCTTTTTTCAGCCATGGCAACCAATGAACATCCAAGCCAGCAAAGACCGCTAAGTTGACCTGAGAGACAGCAAGTCAGTGGGCTGAAATAATGTCAGGCCTAATGTTCTATGACATGCCAGTTTGATCTGGCAAGTTCTTTTAAAAGCGGATGCCCTGAGCCACACTGGCAGAGGCCGAGGGCTGATAATGGCCAAGGAAAAGAGCCGAAACACGAGCCAGTTAATCAAGAGACGTGCCAGATACTTTCAGCAGCTCGCAAATTCTCTGCTTTGTAGCGCCAGACAGCACAGCCATCGTGCCAAAGCTGTTACATTGCAATCCAATCCATTTATTTAAAAATCAATAGTACTCAATTCAGCACACACTGCATCAAATGATTGGCACACTCAGCGGGAAATGAGTGACGCCTTTGCATGAAGTTACATGCAGTGGCAACAAAAAGTATATAGACACTTAAGCTACACATAAAAATGTATGAATTTTATTTCATTGTGCAGTCCATACAAAATATCAAAACAAGTTTTACCTTTAAAATCATATGCTAGACATTTTCTCAGAGCTGACTTCACTTTTTCAAGCCATTTTTGCTTGAACCACTGGTCCCAAGGTGATTTTAATGGGTATGTGAACATGATCCACTAAGTTTGACAACCAGAAATGTTCCAAATGCTTCTTTTTTTTCAAATGCTAGTCAGAAAAAGTTCATTTTTGAAAGAAGTCTCTTATGCTCACTATAAGGCTTAATTTATTTAACCTAATATAAAAAAATTCTATTTCAATATTTATTTATTTTTCCTGTGATGGCAGGAATATTTTTCAGCAGTCATTACTCCAGTCTTCAATGTCACTTGATCCTTCAGAAATTATTCTAATATGATGATTTAGTGTTTAAGAAACATTTCTTATTATAACTGTTGAAAACAGTTGTTTTGTCTAATATTTTGTGGAAATCTTTATGCATTTTTTAGGATTCTTTGATTAATTGGAAGTTCAAAAGAAAAGCATTATTTGTTATTACCTGTAAGATTGTAAAATCTTTAATGTCACTTTTGATCATTTTAATGCATCCTTGAAAAAAAAAAACATGGCAAAAAAACGACATAAAGAAAACTTATCTAAGAATGTGTTTTAAACAAATTTTAAAATATTATGTGCTTATATTTTTAAATGCCACTTTTTAAAAAAAAATTTATATATAATGTTGTGGCATTTGTAAAAAAAAATTCATTTTCATTTTTCATACATCATTACTTTTTTAAGTGTTCCTTATACTGTATGTCTGAATATATTTTTGGGCCATTGACTTTTAACTGAAATCATTTATGATCTACACTGAGAACGATTTTCTTTAGGGTGAGAAAAATCTATTACCAGTGGATTGCAAAGCACCAATATTATATATGCGAAAGTATGATTTATCTTTCCACTTTACAATCAGATAAACTGCAGACCTTTGGTTCAATAGCTAAGGACTTGACTTTCAACTCATACTGTTGAATTGTTCATTCCCTTTGTGCATACAGAATATCACTCATTTTATGGAGGAAGCGCATTTGTAAAACATGTTATTTTAACTAACCCAGTTTGTGCCAATGAATTAATATATCTGCATGTGCATTATAATTGTTCTGGAATCTAATCTACATGTATGTTTGAGCATGAGTATAGCGTGCGCTGCTGTGCATTAGGCATGCGTATCAGTCGGCATATATGTTGTGTGCGTTTGATTTGAATGTAAATTCCGCTCACGTCCTTGAATCTGCCACTGCGACTCAGGGTCGTGTTGTGAGGGCCCAGTGACTGACATCTCTGAGTCCATGTGTTCAAACATCTCTCCTCTTGTTTCTCTTTTGATCAGCGCATGCCATTCTCACTGATTTAGCAAATCAGTGATGCTTGTCAGAGAATTAATTACCTGGATCGGTGCTAGTTGACGCCTCTGGCAGCTGAGGGAAAGCAAGAGAGAGACAGGTCACAGCATTTCTGTCCACACACCCAGAAATCCTGCTTAATCGCCCACAATCCATTTCAAAGTCAACTTGATTGGACTTCTGTCTGTAAAATAATGGGGAATTAAGCAGCACCCAGACAGTTACGGTTCATATTTGCATATGTGTACATGCCAGATTAGCTCTTCCTGCCCTTGGTGGTGGAGAGAGATTGGCCAAAAACTGCTGAGTCCAACTGTGTGTCAGATAAGCAAAGGTGAAGAGCACACTGCTCCCATATCTCCTCACTGCTTATCATGCACTATGTTTAACATTAAAATCACAGAACAAATGTCTGAATTACAGTATTTATTTATCTGAGATCAAAACAAGCAGCTCAGAAATTGTTTGGACACTTAAACAATATCATTGCATTAGATTAAAAAAAAAAATCTATTAAACAAAATGCCAAGCTGCAGGGAACATTCTCAGAAATGTGGCTAACGTTCTGGCAAGGTTCTCTCAAGGTTATGGTGGTACAAGGTACATTCAAGGTACATTCTTCCAGTAGTGTTATTAGCACATTTGCTCAAAATTATCTGTTTTTTAAAGGGTACATAACATGCACAGTTTCACCTAATCTCTTGTTAATCTTGAGTGCCTATAGAGTAGTAGTGCATCTTTAATATCTCCAAAAAGTGTTTAGTTTTATTATATTTATAAAAGAAAAATACAGCTTTCCGATTCTCTCCGGAAAAAGCCGAGGTCCTGGAGGCGGAGCTATAGAGTCTAGCGGTAGTGCTTGATTTCCAGCAAAAGACAGAAATCTGATCCAGTTGTACTTACATAAATGGGGTCTTTTATCGGACCGCTCCACGTTTTAATAGCAAACGATTTGCAAATCCAGCGTCGACCTGGGCCTTGTTAATAAAACATTCGTCACTGAAATGACCAGAACACACAACCGCACTTGGTACACTCCGTTGCTGCCCCGGAAAAACAAACTGCATCCACTGTTCCTGTAACACTGGGTTCTTTGGAAAGCTGAACACGGTAAGCTTTCCCTCACATCCAAAAACACACTTTTTTGGAGACATTCTTGAACAAATCCTATGCAGCGCTGCCGATGATTTCCTGTTGAAGCGTGTTGATGTGCGCGGTCTCGCTCTCCTCTGGTCGACGTGTGCGCGGGCGCGCTTTTCCGAGAGAAATGCTCATATAAGGAGTTCCACTCTCATCTACGTCATTAGATCCACGATCGAAAAAAAACAGCCGAAACTTGTATCAACCCGGAAGTAAGATTTTCGGCACAGAAATTCTCCGTTATTCGTCCAAAATATATTTTTTAAACTTTGCCCATGTTTAGCATGAGAATCCATCTCTTTAACACTGTAAACAACTCTGAATTTATGAAACACCATTGTACCCCCCCCTTTAATAATGTTCTAAAATGTTAGCACGTACATTTTGTATACATGGAATAATGTGCTAAATGTTTTAGTTGTTACTAATGTTACTACTTGTTTCAGAATGTTTTTAGAACAAAAGTAATGTTCCAATAATGATTGCAAAAAGAAAAAATGGAATGTTATGTTCCTTTAACGTTCGCATAACCAAGAAAAAATAAATAAATAAATAAAAATAAAAAACTAATAAGGTTTTCATAAGTTAATTGGAATGTTAGCAAAACATTCTTAGAACATATTTTTGTTAGCTGGGTGGTGTTTACTGGAAAAACAGTAAAAGCCCATTTTCAAGCAAAACTTTTAATAAAAAGAAGTTTTTGGATTCTAAAAGTATTTTTATATTTTCTGGTTTTGGAACATGTATCACTCCACAGTCATAATGAAATATATAAAAAAAAATCACTACTTATGTTTATTTGTTTATATAATGTATCCATGCCATAAGTGGAATAATTTAAACTGGTCATTGTATATATTATATCCATAATTCCTGCAGAGATCTTGAAAATATTTTACATCTTAAAAGGATAGTTCTCCCAAAAATGAATGAATTAATAAATTCTGTCATTTACACGGCTTTCTTTCTTCTGCAGAACACAAATGGAGATATTTTGAAGAACGTTAATAACCAAAATGGTTTTGGTGACTTTCAACTTTCATTGTATGAACAAAAAACACTGAAGGTCCTATCTTACACCCGGCGCAATGCAGCAGCAAGCACGACGCAAGTGTTTTTTGCTAGTTTCAGCCTGACGCAGTTATCATTTTCACGTCCTGCGCCACGTTGTTTAAATAGCAAATGCAGGGCTTGCCGTGAAACTAGCAAAAGTGGATTCGGACACCCTAAGTGCAATTGCGCCCTGTGCTTTAAGTTTAGACCATGTGCTTAGATTGTTAAAAATGGGGCCCTGAGAGTCTGAGACAAGGGTTTTTTTTTTTTTTAAGGGTTTGGGGCATTTTTCAGCTGGTCAGGCTGGAAGACGATCTTTCTCACCTGCTAAACAACCTGAATCCCAACATAGTCAAAATTGGAAAAGCAGCTAAACCAGCTTGGCCAGTATTTTCTGACAATCTGACAATCAGTCCAGCCTAAACATGAACATACGGCTTTTAAAAGTTGTAAAATGCTGATTTAAAGAGATTCTTTGGCTGATCTCCACTATTATTAAGGCATTTTGTGCAGTAATAGACATTGTTACTGAAACACAGTAGCTTTTAATAAGTGATATGTTTACTTCAGGTCTTGATGAGGTAAAGCAGCTGCAACTGAGGGGAAGAAAAACACGGCCGTGTAACAGAACCACTCAGCCTTTCTGAACCCGCTGACCCCCCTCCAATGTCTCATTCACATGCACTCACTCACCAAATTCGGTCCGCAACGTCGACGTAACCCTGACCCAGACAAACACAGGCATCAGTGCGCAGACATCACACTCTTTGGCTGTCAGATCTCTCCCGCCGCCCATCACTCTTTTATTCATGCTCTCTGCACCCAGCCACCCCACACCTTTTACCTTGCTCTCGGCAAAACACAGACGTAAAGTCATTTCGCTTTTATCAAGTTGTCATTTCGGGACTTTTTTGTTCTGTCAGACTTGGGCTGTCACTCTCGACCCGGGCCACATGAGAACTCCATTGTATAACAGCCTGAGGAGGAAGCAACACAAGGCTGCAAATAGCTTTTACACTTCAACAAGCTGTCTCTGATAAATGAACATCATATGAACATTCGCTACTTGATATCCATCAGTGATTGCCCACAAAAGATGCGCAGAGCAAATGAGTTTTTCTGCAAAAAAAATAAATCACTATCAGATCGTGGGACATTATTCAAATCAGCGAATGGTGAAATGCGGCTGCATGCAATGTTATATTAAGATGAACATTGTGTTGTGCGTGTATTAGCTAATTTACAGCATTTGTACAGTGCTTACTCAATTAATAATCTTTAAAATAAACAAATTGTTCTTTAAATGCTGCATTTCCACCAGTCTTTTGTCCTCATTTAACTCTGTAGACTTTAATCGAAGTGTTCTGTGGACGCACTTTGCTTGCTAGATGCTTTTAAGAAGTAATGGCACTTTCTGTTGTCTATAATGCAGCCTTAAGGTGTTTTTCTCTAGACAGTCTCAATTTATGCACATGTCCTGCCATCCTCATCATCAGTAACTGCTCTTGGATCTCCTGGTTCTGTGTGCCAAAAACAGAGAACCTGTGGCTATGTCTCTTTTTTGAATATTTCAGAAGTAATTCATTAGGAAAGTGGGACAGATATGAGGTTTGAAGTGATATTTCATTCAACAAACGTACCCTAAGGACTAATATTGGTTTGAGAGTTAACAGCAGCTTTGCATATTTTTATGTAGCACAATTACAATCAGTCTGGGGTCCAATTAGGATTGTCATAATTTTTGTGTCATTTTTATGGTTGCCAGTTCTGACACCTGATAACTAATCTTTTCCCTTTTTTTAACATTGTAGTCTTGAAATGATGATTATTACAAGTTTTTTTTTTTTTTTTTGTGTGTGCTTTTTTGCTGCTAATCTCGACAGCTGTTATGACATGCAAATGGTGGTTGTAAGCATTTACATATTCAGTGCAGCTGCGAATGTGATTTTCATATATCATCATGGCTCATATAATGAATTATGTCAGTGTGTATTAACTCTGTTTCATGACCTAAAAATGGGGGTCTAAATGCAGAAAAATAAAATGCAACTAACCGTGTAATCATAACCAGATAGGATAGCAAAAGAAGTCTCAAAGTTTAAGTGCCTCAAGGTTTATAAGGACTTATATATATAACCCATTTTTAATGATGTTTTTGGTGTGTGTGTGTGTGTGTGTGTGTGTGTGTGTGTGTGTGTGTGTGTGTGTGTGTGTGTGTGTGTGTGTGTGTGTGTGTGTGTGTGTGTGTGTGTGTGTGTGTGTGTGTGTGTGTGTGTGTGTGTGTGTGTGTGTGTAATATTTTATTTTTGGGTGAGCTGTTTGTGGACAATTTGTGTACTGCATTAGACCTCTAGTATACTTCAGATTTTGGTGCTGATTTTGCTGTTTTTGTACTTGAGCTTGACAAATGTAACTACAGTATGTACTGCCATTGCATTACAAGAGATGCCGAACAATTTCAATCATACAGATAACAGTAAGGGTTTAGATTGTCATCAAGACAAGTAAAAATGTAAAATTTTGGGTGAACTCTTTGGGTCAACTGCTTTAGGCCACTGGATGTCTAGTATAAAATCTGAGTCCTGGAACAACACCAGTTGAAACTGAGAACCACTTTTTTAGGAATCACCATGTAAACTCATGCGACTACATTCTTTATGTCATATCTGTCTGTCTCCCTCCATTATCTCACAAATGAGAGCACATACATACACACTCTTTCTATTTAACACATATAATGACTGCATAAACAGAAATGCAACAGCCAAGAGTGTTTGGCACCAGTCGGCTGCTGCAGCAAGTGCTTGCGCTTATCTCCACTGTTCAGTCGGGGCTCACGAAAAAGAGTTCTGCTCTCCCCTCCGTTCTGTAAAGCGCTGTTGTGTGGTTTGGGATTACCTTCTCTCACCCTCTCTCTTTCAGTGTGCTGCAGGCTGCTGCACTCCTCTCCTCAGCAAAGCCCTCGCTCTCTCTCCTTTTCTCACTGTGTCTGACAAACTAGCCAGTCCTCGGAGTATTACATCATCCTGATGTAATGTCTAACCAATCACATGACTGCTCTGCTAAACCTTCAAGGATTATAGAGCCCTGTAGCTCAGACTGCATAATGAGAGAAAAAGAGAATGAAAGAAAAATTGTAGGAGAGAGAGAGAGAGAAAGTAAAGGAGTATCAGAGAGATGAGACAATTTCCTCAGGCTCTATTCTGGATCAATTTTTCCTGCTTTTCCTCTTTAGCTTACCCAGAGGATTGGCACAATAAAACTGGAGCTTGTGCTTCTGAGATGGGGGGGGGGGGGGGTTATGCCTGAAATTATACATTTATTATGTTCTGCTGGTCTTTATCTTGTTGTCTAATTGAGTAAATCCTAATTTCTAATGGTTATTTTAACATTTCCATTTTCATTATACTAATGTTTACAATTATTTTAAAGGTATAATTCATCCAAAAGTAATTTTAAGTCATCATCTATCACCTGCATGTCATTTCAAACCTGTATCACTTCAAGAAAGCAAGATATTTGAATAATGTTCCAGTAAACAATTGTCCATGCATTTTCAATGAATGGGAACTTTCAAACCTTCAAAGTTTTCAATTTTCAAAAGGACGTAAATGTACCATAAAAGCACCAAATAAGTTGTCTAAAAGACCATCAAATATTCAAGTCTTCCATAAACCATACATTAGTTCTAGTTGACTGTTTAACTCTTTCCCTAAAATTGACGGAGTTTTTCCTTTTTTTATATCACAGCTTCCCCGCCATTGATGGAATTTTCTGACAATCCATGTTTTCATTGCCATACAGTAGGGGACGACAGGACAGAGACAAAAAAGAAGCAGAAACAAGCGATAGAAGCATTGCATATGCACTTGTCTTTGACAAATATGCAATTTTCTCAGCTCTTTGTTCAAAATGTTATTTCTTTTAATAAATTGCATGTTCAGAAAGGCCTATTCATTCAACAAAATATTGGGGGGACATGAAAGTTTTGTGAAAATGATTAAATATTGTGATAGGGAAGTGGCCTCTTGTCATGAAACCAATTAAGCTTTATTTTGGTGAATGCCATTTAGCAGAGGCAGTGAGAAACCACAGATGTGCTTTTTTTTGAAGTTTTACCACATCTGTGGTTTTTCTCTTCATGTATGTTGAGTGCTTGTGGTTCTAGCCGCATCAAGTGCCTCCATCAGACATTAAAACAAAAAAGGATGGCCGCTGTTCATCTACTCCTCAAAAAGAAAAAAGAAAAAAGAGAGGCTGATCACTCACTGTCATCTCTGGATTTAGTTCTGTAGATTTGAATAAGAAAGAAATTCTGAAGTGATTGGGTGTCATTATAGGTTGATCTTGTTTGAATATGTTCTTGCTAATTCTCAAGAAACCGGGTAAGTAAATAATCTGGAACCCTCTAAATAGGCAGAAATCTATAAATCTGTACAGCACACAAATATATTACTCAAGGAGAGTTGGGAGAATCGACAGTTGATTTCAATAAAGATTGATGTAAGCAAGTTGTTATGCTAAGAGCGAAATATTCAAATAGTCATGAAATACTGCTAACACATGCAAATATAAGGTAAAAACTTCTATTTGTGATTACGCTAAACCATGTTTATGTACTTTTATTTCTGTGATAGGATGCCACCTTTGCAATAAGTCAGTTCAAGACATTTCATCCTTGCTAATTATTCCACAGTCAATTGTGAGTGGTATTACTGGAAAGTAAAAGCATTTAGGAATGGCAGTAAATTAGCCACGAAGCAGAAGACCATGCAAATTTACAGAGCGGGGTCACCTAGTGATGAGACGAATTCAGCGAAAAAAAAAAAGTCACCAACTCATTCTATATCTGAAGAGTTCCAAACTTCTATTAATATCAGGACACAAACTGTGCGACGGGAGCTTAGTGGAATGGGTTTCCATGGCTGAGCAACTGCAAGCCTTGCAATCTCACATCACCAAAAACAATGCCAAGCGTCAGATAGAGTGGTGTAAAGCATGCCGCCACCGGACTCTGGAGAAGTGGAAACGTGTTCTGTGGAGTGACAAAACACACTTCTATGTTTGGCAGTCTGATGGGCGAGTCTGGCTTTGGCGGATGCCAGGAAAACGTTACCTGCCTGACTGCATTGTGCCAACTGTCTAGTTTGGTGAAGGAAGTGTTAATGGTATGGGGCTGTTTTTCAGGGGTTGGGCTCTACTGGTTGAATAGGTAAAGATTCCCACAGAAACACTCCAAAATCCTGTGGAAAAAATTGAATTATTATTATATTATCTGCAAATATATATATATATATATATATATATATATAATTTTTTTTTTTTTTTTTTTTGTACTCTACAAGTGCACATTCAAAATATCACACTTCTTTTTCACAAGGGTTCTTTTTGAGCTTATCACAACGAATTTTAGGATTGTTTTCTCCACAAAGGATTCATACATCATGGATGATAATACGCATCTTGTTGCTAATATTATTGGTTGATTGGTAAATCTTGCTAACATGATCTGCATGCAATCTGTATGTGACCAGAAACGCTAGATATCAGTAATGAGTCACCCTGTTTCCTGACCATAGAGAATAATTATATTCCTGATGTCTGGAAGCGCTCTTGGTATTTACACAAATGTTCAGCTCTCAAGGCCTAGCATGAGCGGCATGAGCTCATATAGGGGTGTAATTATGGGCACACATTCATCTTTTCATATATAGAACAGGCTGACAGCATCCGACACAGCTTCACCTGACTTCCCTAGATACTCCCCCCACCTCCCAACGGGAATCGGGTTCAATGCTTGAGATTTCTGTTTGAAAGCATGCCAAAGGTGCAGGCGTGGGACTTTCTACAGTACAGCAAGCTTGCATCAACCTTTTATTCTTTTCTATGCGCTTTATAAAGATTTAAGAGTTTAAAAGCAAGAGTAAAGACGAAGCATATCAAGGGTGTTGAAGAATCTCATTAGATGAATACTCAACATCAACAGCAAGAAAAAAGATTTGAAACCTCTCAGCTCCTTCCACGAAGGGAGAGGGAGAGAGAAAAAGAGAGAGATTAATGTAAATCTCAAAAATAAGGAACACATTAATATTTCATTTGCACCTCTTTATTTTTTCCCTCTGAGTGACACTCATGTGCAGATAGCGAAGGGGGATGATTTAATGATTGGAGAATGTTATCTCTTTCTCTCTCTTTTCTCGGCTCTGCCACTGTCACATCTCTCCTCTTTCCTTCTGCTCTAAATCAGCACTTGGGGCTTTTGCTCGGGATTCCTCTCAGGCTTGACAGCACCACATAATTACGCTCAGTTCTCCCTTATCTCAAAGATGAGATATTTAGCGAACGGACCGCTTGAATGCAGCCTCTGTCACAGTGAGACATGCCCTGACCTTCTGTGCTTACAGAAGATCTTCAAATAATAATAAAAAAGTCCCAGAATATGAACCGTAGAATATATAAAGCACTTTAGGGATAGTTTAGCCAACAATTATAGTTTTGTCTTTATTTACTAGTATAGATTTCTTATGTGTAACAATATTAGATATTTTGAAGAAGGTTCACCATAATGAAAGAGCTAAAATTGAAAAATGACAAAAAGCGAAATAAAAGTTGCCAATATGGATCATATATTCCAAGTATTCTGAAGCCATGCTATAGTAATATAATCTGTTCATTCACTGAAAATCTTTTCTGAAAGCCATTCAGTTTCATTGAATAGAAGAGAGCATTCTATTAAACAATTCCTTTTTAGTTCCATTAAATAAAATCATATAGCTTTCATGTTTTATCAGGGCTATATTTTGACAATTTTTCTATTTCATGTTTCCTATTTCAAGCTAACAGCCCTCACTACGCTTTTCCCCCCTCGTCTTATGGTAGGTCCCTTACTTTAATGTTGTGATGGTCATAAGCAAGGAAAACTGGAAATTTGTATGTTTTCTGTCCTCTCTTTTCATGATAGATACGCTGCATTGTGCTGCTTCTGAAATTATGATTGTGGCAACTACTTCATTTGATACTTTCTGGGTGAAAAAAGATGCATCTGATATTATCACTTGCAAAATGACAGAGCTGGGACAGTCAGTCCCAAAGATTTTAAGAACAAATCAAATTTGTGTAGAGTGTAAACAGAAATACAGTAAGACTAATATGTGTAATGGCTTATGGATTAATTATATATGCAATTAATTTCACTGATCATCCTGATGGCGAGAGCTAGGACTAAGAATTGCATACACGTGAGAAACATTTCAACCAGTTAATTCAGAACAGCCGCTGCATTCTCGCATTTTCTGTATTGTTTCATTAGAGATTTTGATTATTCAGCAGAACATGTCTGTTCTGTGTATGAGCAATGAGATGGGGGGGGGGGCGTGTTTTTGAATGTACCCCTTATGAAAAATTTAATATCCCTCCCACTTACTCCAAATGATTTATCTTTTCATTACCTCCCGTCCTTATGATCCCAGCATAATTTGAACCTTTAATGCAGCGGGTTCACAAAAACAAGAGCAGACACATTTATCTTAACATTTTGTCAGCCAAAAGGACTATTGAGAATAAATTAAATTGACTCTATCCAAAGCACTTCATGTTAAATTTTCACTTATTCCTCTCTTCTTTTTGTCAATCTTTAGGCCCCTGACCAAAAAGATATTGCAGCTTACCCATCACATAAATGTCATGTTCCTGGATTTCCAGGCACTATGAAGAAACCTGACCATTGAGAAGGCTTTAGCAGACTGCAGAGAATAATGTGTAGAACATCAATATTCCCTACATGAAGCAGAATAGCCTGACCCTACAAGGTACACAACTGCTATGGTCACGACTGCTCAAAGAAATTCTGCCTTAGACTGCACAACGTGATTAACATTGAAGTTGGACGAAAGATGGTTACATCAGTTTCTAGATCAATCCTTTGTTGGTCTTAGAAATGTGCAAAAATGGCAACTTTAGGGGATAAATAGCTTGTAACTTTAACATTGAAAAGGGCAAGAGTGGAAATTGATCAGCAAAAACAAACAAAAAATCATTCCATGTCTCTTTTTATATTATCTAGACTTAAGTAAAACTTTTGGATATAATTTGTATTTTATGAGCTGTATCTCCAAGGATACATTGCCCTATTAAGGTATAAAAAAGTCATCAATATCGCTGTGTTTAATGTGATGCAAAAATATTAAATATATAGTAAATATCTAGTTGAAAATGCAAAGATGTAGTCAACTAAATATAATAATATGAGTTTAACACGTGAATATTGACATTTGCGCAATTTTTAAACTAAAAATACATAGATTGTCAATATTGTGGATTAACCTTTTTTCTCTAATCTAATTTACTCTAATCTGGCAACATATCTCAAGGGATATGGATGTTTCAAAATGTGCTAAATAACAGCATGAACAACATTATTTTCTTCACTTTATTTTCTTTCTCAGCATCTTAAGACAATGTCCACAATTTGATCAATATGGTCAATTTTTATTACTTTTCTTTTATATAAATGTAAAAATACGGGAAATTAGCTTGTACAGTTAAATCAATACCAATTAATTAAAACAAATCTCTAATATGGAGCAGTAACCATTATGGTACAGATATATGTATCCTACTGGGAACTAATAAATCATGTTATGCAGCTTGGCAGTGCCTTTGTTCCTGGGCAGTGCCTTTGTTCCTGGGTGTGTTGGGATGACATCACCGGAAATGTTGTTCATTTTACAACATGGGCTCATTGGAAAAACATGCATCTACCTAAATATTTGCAAAACTCCAAAAATATACATACTGTACATACAATTCACTGCAGTTTTTCTTAGTTTGAGTTTATTTTTGAGCATGTGAGAATGATGATGACAGTGGCAGATTATTGATTAATAAACTCTTGTTTTAACTTTTGCTCACACTGTCGGTTGGGTTTAAGGTACCTTATTTTCAAACGTGATTATCAACCGTGTTACATACAATAACAAATGTAATAAAACGTTGCCAGATTCACATTAATCTGTTTTGGATAAAAGTGAACGTGCTTTTAGTGTCAATCACTGGATACTTCACTTTGAAAGTGTTGTGAAATGTGCAAGAACCAAAGTTAAATAATTTTGCAGAAATGTCGCCACAGACAATGGTTTTCATTTTTAGCAATTACACTTTGTATTTTCTTGGTTTTAATTGAGTATTGTAATTTCATTATTCATAAAACACTAGCAGAACATATTTCTGTGGAGAAAAAAATCCACAAAGCCTACTGTTGCAGTCAAGGCACCAATTGGATGCATTAATGATTTACACAGAAATGTATTCGGCTTGTGTTGCATGAAGGCCCATTGTGTTTATCAAGGTCTTTGTTGATGTTACCTGGACTACGGATGACATCTGGTAAGTAGTTACGCATGAAATCAAGCAAGATTGTCTTCTGCTGCCAGCTGAGATGGAGTTCACAGTGATAGAGAAACGTCCAGAGGATGTTAGAGCTCTGGACTCTTTCATTTGGTGAATATAGATGGTCAGATGTTTGTAGAGTGACAGAATGCGGTGAAATACGTTTGACCCTGCAACGTGCTCGGGCGGGCCTGCACAGTTTTAGAGTGCCGTTGGACATGAAGACAATATTACATGTGAAGAACATAAGGCGATACTCTTGAAGGAATATGGCTGCTGCCAATGTTCAAATGACCTCCCGCACACCCACCATGTCTCAAATTGATTACGTGATTGAAAACCACATTCATTCCTGATCACGGATGGAGACATGCAGCTTTATAAAGCTCCTCCGAAGGTCTTCAAGAGGATTGTGTACAGATTGCAGGTGATTTGAGGGAGGCAGTCAAGGGGAACGGGGACGTCATGCCAGCTAGTTGTACAGAATGGATTGTGTAGGTGTATAAGGTGAAGTTTGATGGGGTTTTGGAGGTGACGCAGACATCCTGAGACCGTTTTTTTGTGTGTGTGTGTGTGTGTGTGTGTGTGTGTGTGTGTGTGTGTGTGTGTGTGTGTGTGTGTGTGTGTGTGTGTGTGTGTGTGTGTGTGTGTGTGTGTGTGTGTGTGTGTGTGTGTGTGTTGTACCCTGTAATGGGTGTGATTCAATTGATTCTAGATCTGTACTACAGCCAACCTGCTACAGAAGCATCTCCTGGGTCTGTATCTCAGAAAACACGGCCATGTCTGGCAGTCGGCCCACACCGGTCCTGTCTCACTTGATTAACTAGTGTGATTGAAGCACACAGCCATTAGGCAAAAGAAGAGCGAAAACATGTGTTTGTCCTTCAGATACACAGCCTCCATCGATCGACATCATTAAGCTTCCAATGAAATTGGGGTCTAAATGCCCTTATAAATTCGTCTGCTGATTCAGTTTGGCTCCAGCAATTAGGCAATAGCTCATTGTTACACAATTAAAGCCGCGTGTGGTGATTGTGCGGTCGTGTTGTCATATTTCTCTGCTGCATATTCATAATTACTTCCCTGTGCAGCATACAAGGATGTGACTTTAAAGCATTTACAGCTGTCTTAAGAGGAAGTATGGAAATTGAAGGTTAATCTACACTGTAAAAAAAAAAGTGTAATTTTACAGGTAATTGTCTGTATATTTTTACAGAATTTTACCGTTTTGTCATTATACAGCAAATATCTGTAAAATAAAAGGCATTTGCTGTAATTTAAAGGTCCATTGTTAAATTTACAGGTAATTGCTTGTATTTTGGTTTTACAGCAATTTTACGTTTTTTAAAAAGAACTTGTCTGTATTTTTACAGAGTTATGTGTAATTTTACAGACATTATTAAGTAATATTTTACAGATTTTTTCTGTGAAATTAGAAAACAAAGAAAAGAAGGTATAACTGCGGAAATCAGCATCTTTTCAATATATTTTCCTTACAGATTATTAAGCATGGGGGGTTAAAGTGAGTTTTTTTAAGGTTAAATAATAGTATTTGTACATACAGTACCCTACATAGGCTACAGTAGGCCTGTATTGAATTATTTTTTATTTCACATTTTATTTTATACTCATTTTGATCATTATTTCATTGTCTTATTCTCCCATAATTTCATGTATATTTTATGAATATTTTTCCAAATCTCCGTTGCTTCACATTCAGGGCTTTGTGTGTGTGTGTGTGTGTGTGTGTGTGTGTGTGTGAGAGTGCGCGCGCGCGATGACGCAGATTCAAATTCACTTCCGCTGTTTACTCCCGCCCACAACGGTTAACGTCGAGTTTGGGCAAGCGGGAGATTTGAATTCAGTCTACTCTCGTGAAGTGGATTGTGAGATCAACAGTGGTTCAAAGCAATCGTATTCGTCAACAGCAGCCGTAAGCAGCCGTGAGCAGGATCTCTGTTGTCAGTCAGTCGTTTGGATTCTTCGGAAATAACGCCCTTTTCAGTGAGCTTTGTTCGTCACGGCGGACATCATGCCAACCGATCACCGGCTGAGGTAAGAGTCTCATTATCCTAAGTTACATGTGAACGATATTTTATATTACATTTGTGTTAAGTTTACAGTTTTCAAGCTAATGTTAGCATTCTTAAATGATGTTCAGTTAACAGGCGAGAGCTGGAGGGCAAAACACTGAAAATGTAGCATGCGTCTTAACATTTTCCATCTGTTTTAAGAAAGATCAGTTGAACCCACATCTCAAAAGACCTAAAACGAGCTTTCGTAGACATGTTGTATATCAAAGTCCGTTTAATTGTGTATAAAATCTTCGTTAATACGCGATAGTATCTGTCAGTAAATCACTCTTAAATGGCGGGACATTTTGAAACACCATCTGGAAGCTGAAAACTCTTAAGTTATCTTAAAAAATATCCTTGGTTTTAATTATAGTAAAATTATAGTAACCACGTTTTTGACGGATTTTATTACCATTTTTAATAACCACAGTTATACTACAAATAGGCCTACCATGTTTGTTTGTTTGTTTGTTTGTTTCTTTGTGGTTAAATCATAGTTAATTTTCGTAAGGGTTAACGTGGCTATCAAGACCGTTAAGAAAACGAATTCAGTAAATACTGTACTTGATGATACAGGAAAGCACATGAGACTAGAATATGAACACAACATGATAAATTGCATATTCTGGCTGCATCTGCTTGCCAACACGTAACGTTAGCTATAGAATGCATACATTTGCATATTAGGCTTATAAAATAAAAGTTGATAGAATGTTTGTGTTCTGATGAAGAAATGCACTTATCTACATTTTGGATGACCTGAGGTCATCCTAGTAGCCTTTTTCATAGGATACTTTTGATCATTGGTTATGAAAATTGCATTGATCCAGATGAACAGAAAGTTAACGTACACCCCTAACTTAACTTAGGTGTCTCAGCTCAAAACTTCACTGTTAGCCTTTCCTGCTCAGCTTCCAGATCATAGTCAGTTGAGGTTTTGCAGTGGAACATATTCTTACATGTGTAAATGTAATACTGAGTTGTTAAAAAAAAAATATATATATATTTTTTGTGTGTGATTTCAGGTCAAGTGGAAAGCAGAATGATCATGGCATGGCAAACAAGGTATGGGAAGAAGTAATTTAAAATATTGTAATGGCCGAGTCTTCTGATTCCATATGATTGCACTAAAAGTGGCAGAAAATGTAATTTGTTTTATACTGTATTTTCCCATGTGAATATTCATTTGATCCTTGTGAGGCCACTGGAGCTGTACAAGGTTTGGTTTTACTACAGTAAGACCACGATTGTGTTAGATTCCACACATTTTTTTTTTGGTAGTGTAACTAGGCTCTGTCATTTAGAAACATGACTTTTCCTATCACTTAATGACACATATCTCTACCTTTCATTCCAGCCAGAGGATCTGATGGTTATCTCAGCCTACCTGATGGACAATTCTTGCTGGATGAATGACCTTCACCTTCAACTCAACCTTGCCAAGACAGAACTGCTTATGGTTTCAGCCAAACCATCCTTGCTGTGTGATCCTGCTGATTTGCCTTCTACAACATCAGAAAGATCCGGCCCTTCCTATCGGAGCCACACAACTCCTTGTCTAAGCTCTTGTTCTATCCAGACTGGACTATTGTAATGCTCTCCTGGCAGGCCTTCCAGCATCAGTCAAACCTCTGCAACTGATCCAGATGCTGCAGCAAGACCTAAACTCACTGCTTCAGATCTATGTGTCTCCAGAAGCTTGTGTTCTGCAAGTGAACGGCGCCTTGTGGTGCCATCATCCCAAAGAGACACAAAATCACTTTCACTGGCCTTTCCCTGGACTGATCCCTGCTGGTGGGATGACCTGCCCAACTCAACACATTTTCAAGAAACTGCTAAAGATCCATCCTTTCATAAACACTTGACCCAATAATACTAAATCTTTGTTTTAATAAAAAAAAAGAAAAATTGTGTACTGTGCTACACTAACTGGGACTTGTCACTGCACTTGTTGCTTCTATTGTTCTCTTAATTTTAAGTCACTTTGGATAAAATGTAATTGTAAATGTTTGAAATAAGTTATATTAGAGTATAAAGGCATACAGCAATTGTCTTTTAATGTGGATATTTTTACATGTTCTAAATTATATACTAAGCTTGTATTTCCTATCATTCACGTATCTTGATGTTCAGTGTTTAATGAGTAATACTGTAAATGTGCAGGTATTCCGTACTTGTACGTTAGTTAATTTAACAGAAATTGACTGTACATTTGCTATTATTAAGTACTTAATTAGAGATTGGTCAAAGTTGTGAAACTGGATCTGCAAAAATTAAAACTGTAAATATACAAACTTTGTATTTGAATGTATGTACTTATTACATTTTTATACATATATTCATAGTTATTTTACACAGAAAAACTATATATTAAAAGATAATTACTGTAGATAGACAGAGCATTATTATAAAATAACTTTATAAAACCCTAAATTTACAGTTTAACCTTAAAGTTAAATGTTCTTTTTATGTAATTTGACATAATTTATCCGTTTTTCCACGGTTTAATAAAACATTATTAACAGTAATGTACTGTAATTTAATTCATTTTGACCGTAAAGTCAATTCTGTATTTTTATGGTTTTTGTCTGTAATTTTGTGAAATGGTTATTTGCTGTAATTTAACAGAACCCGTCTGGAAACTTTGCTGCCAGAGATTTACCTTTTTTTACGGGATTTTTTTTTACAGTGTAAGTAATATTGATCAAACCTGCAGCAGAGCTAACAATACTTAAAATGACTAAAATTGTCTCGTGAATTACAGAAACGATTTCATTTATATTTCAAAATAGAGGAATGAATGAAAATGGTTCTCTTAGAGGAATGAATCTGTGTATGTTATGTTATATGCTAATGCTAAGGTTTTTGTGAGCTATAAAGCTGTGGCGCGTATCCCTGATGCAACAATTTCAAGACCCAGATGTTGATTATGGAACATGTTTTTTTTATTTAAAATAAAACCTAATTCTGATCCTCAAAATGTCCTTGCTTGATGCGCAAAGTATTTTAAAACAGGAAAGTGGGTTATAAAAATATGTATTTCTGTCATCAACAGAGGTAAATACACTACCAGTCAAAAGTTTGGAATGATTAGATTAGAATGATTTCTGAAGGATCTAAAGACTGCAGTAATGGCTACTGAAAATCCAGCTTTGCCATCACAGAAATACATTGTAATTATTCCAAACTTTTCTAAATGGCAGTGAGTATGAATACAATGAATAGTTCACAATGTATCACATGATCTTTCAGAAAACACTCTAACATTTCTTGTTATTTCCTCTATCAAAAACAACAGTCTTGCTTAATATTTTTGTGTAAACTCTGTATTTTCAGTACATTTTCTTTTGGCTAATGAAACGGTACTCTAAGTTACAGCCGAGTCATTAAGAATTTCTTGATGTGGAAAACAGATCCCATATTTGGTGAAATAATTTCACCAGTCATGCAGTCACCTGTATCAGAATAATCCTCATTGAAATGGCTTTTGAAAGTCAATTTACCCATTCCACAATGGAAGCCTTACCTTTCTGATGCCTCTAGTGCATGAATAATGGAAATGGTTCACCTAGTGAGGCCTTTTAATGAGATGTTTCTCGCCTCTAATAAAATGTCTCCCCCTTATCAGGGTCCCTTACAATCCATATGTTAATGTCTAATGTTGAACTATTTATCGGTGCAATTTGTATCCTTTCTCTTCTAGCGTTATCTGAAATTATGCTGTAAATTTCAGCAGGGGTGAAACGATAATGCTTATCGACCCACCCATAAACCTCATATTCAAATTTTTTGGTTGCATGATTAGTCCTATTTATCTGTATAATTGGATTGAGTTTTTCTTTTCTCCCATTCCTCGGTGAGCATCTGCAAAATGGGGTCTGCTGATTTGGAGGCTGTGGACTAAGACAAATGGTTTGAGAAGAGACCCCTAAGTAATTGTGCTCTAGATTAATTCCATCTGGAGACAATCAATATTTTTACCCTTGGATTTGTGAAGTCTAATCAAGTCATACTTGCCTATGCGATTGGTAAAGAGAAAACAACTTTGGGGCCAGCGTCAGGACGATGACTGAACTGTGGGAAGGAAAAGATTCTGAGCTTTCCAACGAGTTCACAGACAGAATGTGAGTGCTGTATGTTCCACAATGCTTTGTAATGGTTTTCAGCAGACTGGAATTCATGCAAACATCCCCAGGCTATTTATACTTAGAAATTAATTGTGTCAAAGATGTAATCCAAATAAATACAGCATGACACTGTAGCAAGTTCAGATTTGGTTCACATAAATATTCAGATGTTTATGCAGGAACTGTACTGATTTTTTTTTAAGCAGATTGTTCTATGCTATTCTATGGATTTGTTAAAGGGATAGTTCAGCCAAAAAGAAAAGAGCATAATTATGTATTTTCACGTCAAACTGGAATGGTTTTCTTTCTTCTGTGGAATTGGAGTTTTCCAGTTAAATTAATTCAAGTTAATGAGAATTAGGCCTGTCAAGCCCCAAACTGTCTACAATAGTATCATACATTCTTAAAAATAAAGGTTAAATTGGCATTTATGGCACTATAAAGAACCAACATCCATGAAACTTTTCCATTGCACAAAAGGTTCTTCATAGTGGAAAAAGGTTCTTTATTAAAATATTCTTCAAACAAAAGGCGCTTTCCACCGTTGGGCTGAATGGTTCTAAGAAAAATAAGGAACAGTTGCATAGTTCCACTTGGGCTTTTATTTGTACAGCACGATTGCAAACCACTTTCAGCCCAGAATACTCAGCATGGTTGGCTGGATTCAGGATTGGTCACATATCTGTTGCCTGGCTACCAGTTTCTCTGTTGCTGGCCGAGCACGCTATTTGAGTGAAGTTAATAAGAAGGTAATAATCCGATCATCTTCCATAACTTGGCTGCTATTAACATCTCATACCGTCTGTAAACTCTTGTGTTATAAAGGCAACGACTGACATATTTGTATTACCTTCCAATGACCTCTGTTATCAGCTCCACAGTGGAAAATGAAACCATATCCGTACCGGCTGGGTCAGTTCGGCACGGAACGTAATGGTTAAGCAACGAGAACGGTTTGGCTCAAGGGTGGAAAAGCGGCTTAATACTTTTACTTTTAAGAACTGTTTTCTGACATGGTCTTTTGAGAACTCAAAATGGTTCTTCTATGGGATTTTTCAAAAGAAAAAAAATTTTTTTGGAACCTTTATTTTTAAAGGGATAGTTCACCTAAAAATGAAAATTCTGTCAGTAATTACTCACCCTCATGTTGTTCCAACCCCGTAAAACCTTCGTTCATCTTTGTAACACAAATTAAGATATTTTTGATTAAATCTGAGCGCTGTCTCACTCCTCCATAGGCTTCTAAGGGACTGAAACTTGCTGGCCCAGAAAAGTTATTAAAGAGATCGTTAATATAGTCCAAGTGACTACAGTGGCTTAATCTTAAGTTTATCAAGCGACGAGAATACTTTTTGCGCGCTAAAAATAAACAAAAATAGCTACTTTATTCCACTATTCATTTCACTATTCATTTCCTTCTCTCTGGGCCTCGAGTGAGTTAACGTAGTGTTTTTGCGCAGCGCATCACACACATGACAGTCCCTTAGAAGTCTATGGAGGAGTGAGACAGCTCTCAGATTTAATCAAAAATATCTTAATTTGTGTTCCGAAGATGAACGAAAGTCTTACGGGGTTGGAACAACATGAGGGTGAGTAATTACTGACAGAATTTTCATTTTTGGGTGAACTATCCCTTTAAGAGTGTAAATGTGGTCCATATAACTTATGCACTATATTCAGACTATTTTGATAACAAGGTTGCCTGCTCACTTAATGCAAAGATTAACAGTGAATAACAACTTAAAATTATATCTGTTCTTACACTCAGCAATTTTAAGACTTCTGAAAACTTGGAATAAAACACACTTGGAATATAAATAATTTTGATTTTTATTTATTTATTTATTTATTTATTTTTTATCATTGTCTACCCTAACTTGTTCATAATCCTTGTTCACTTTCTTTACGTGTAAAAAAAAAAATGTCCAGGATGTTCTTTGAGATTCTCATGTGTGGCAAAGAAAAAAAGTCATGGACCAACATAGACTAATAGGCAGGATGTTTCTTTGTGATTTATGATTGCACGAAAATGCAAAAATAAGAGATATGTAGACTACTTTCATTTTTTAAATGAAATTGCATCATAAAAAATTAACAGTTAAGTCAGATGAGCAATGTGTTTGAACACATAATATTTCTTGCTAATGAAAATGTATTCAATTGGAATTTTAACTAGTTCCAGTAGTGCAAATTATAGCAGTAATAACCTTACTGCGACTTTGAGATGTTTCTCTTCTTATTGATGACACCACAAGAGGTTGAGAGTGTTTATTAATCAGTGAATAATACTGAATTTGTGGAAATGAATGAATCTGAATAATAAATGATTATGAATATTGTTCTAAATTGATGACATCCGTTTCTCCTCACTGAAGTGGCTACTTCATTAAAAAGTGGAAAGATGAGCAGATTAGAGACCAAATTACACCTCAGCCTGTGAATATAGATAACATGTATAATCACACTTTGACACATGAGGGATGCTAGCATTCAAAACACTCAATCATGACTGAACTGAAAGCATGAATGTGTTACGTTTGTTAGATGCATAGGTGTACATGCACTGGCTTAATCATCTCACTGAATCTTTTAAAGCTCTTCCATTGGTCAGACAAAATGTTAGTCCCGCCACAAAATCACGTCATTGGTAGTGCCAGTGTTGCTGCAACGTTTTAATAGCGCCACAGAGACACAGTCGATGTGTCCTAAATCGCATACTGTCTGAGTAGGTACTGCATTTGAATTTGAACTTACTTTGTGGCCGTTTGCGTCTCTTCACTGCCATTAATAAATCCTCTCCCGGCCTTGTGGGATTGTAAAGTGTCCATCAAATGCGCACTTCAGAAACTCGGCAGAAGTAGTAGGTCATACTGGTACTTCTTGCCACACTGTTTTTTGAATATATGTATTTGGACATAGTACTCTGCTGGTGTACTGTTTTTCGCAAACTATATAGTAGGTAATTATTCGATTTCAGACCCAGAGAGTGTTGAAGTCAACCTATAAATGGCTTATTTATAGTCGTCTTTGGTAATAATCTATGATATGGCAAAGTATTTTAACTGTCAATCAATACAAATTTGCATTTGTAATTCTATTTTATATTCAAATTATTTTTTTATTTCAGATTTAGTCCGATAATTTCATAAAACTCAAATTAATTACATGATATGCAGATATACACATCAAATTAATCACAATTCATTAATATTTAGTAATAAAAGGCCCAAATTAACATAATTCAAAGTCATTATTATGGCAGACAGAAATGTTGGATAAACATTATAAAAGGTGGATTTAGCCAATATATTGTTGTATAAATCAGAATTTTCCATGATTTTGAAATGTCCCTATCACTGACAAAAATGCCATTGAGAAAAACTAAAGAAAGCATTGAATGGCTCTCATTCAGAATGACACTGTGTGTATGGACACCCTTTGAGCTGTGTGGGGGGGAAAAAAACTGCAGATAATCAGATACTCAAATCTCTGCCACTCAATCTGTCAGTCTTTGAATGTCATGCCTCCATCTCTCCATCATTCATCTGTGCCTCAGGGACATGGAGCTATTACACTAGATCATATGTCACAAAGCGCTGGAGACTGATACATTTCACCCAAATATTGAGAAAGACTAAGCTCACATGCCATTTGACAGGACTTTGTCCTATGACTTTGCAAGCTTAAACGGGTGTTTCATGTATCATGTTTTGTCAGATATGATGACAGGGGAAAAAGAGAAAAGCAAAAGAGAGACAGGGTCATGCACTCTTTAGAAAACTTTAGAATGCCTTTAAAATACCTGTTTAAAAACTGAATTTGAAATAAATAACTGTATGCAGAACTGTAATTGTAATTTGATTCACAGAAATATAATTAAAATGGAATAAAATGAAAATCATATAAGTCTATAATCATACATTTATTTGTTTATATATTTATTTTCCATATAAATTACTCGTACACATTTTATCATACACACAACATGGCCTCATTTCATAAAAAACGATATTATATAATACTAATTACTAAATCGAAAGAAATATATCTAATCAGTGGAGAAAAATGTATTGCTTAAATGTAGTGTAAATACTTAAATTGCCTAATTGTAGTAAAAAAAATGGTATGCTTAGAATGCCACCTTAATAAACTTGTTATTATATTATATTATATTATATTATATTATATTATATTATATTATATTATATTATATTATATTATATTATATTATATTATATTATATTATATTATATTTATGGTTAAATTAATAGCCGTAAATACTAAATTGAGAGAAATATCAATAAAATCATTGTGCATATCAGGTAATAAATAGACATATATATAGTCTAAATTAACGCTCTAATTATTTATGCTTTATCTGAAAACTTTATTTAATTGAATCAGTAAATAATTGTTTCTGTCATCCCTATTCAACTTCCTGTGGGATGTGTGGTCAATTCAATTCGATTCCGTCTCATTAACTGAAAGAGAGCCAATTCCTACTCTGACTTTTTTTGTTTTATCCCAAAAGTGCTACTGATGCTTTACAATATTTTTAGCCCACCAAAAAATTCAGACTTCACCTGTGCAGACTAAATTAAAGACATGTGAAATGAAATGGAAATAAAATATGCAATGGCTTTCTGTCATAATTTTCTCCCCAGATGATGAAATTGTGCTGTAATGGTGCAGCAGGAGTTTGTTCAGCTACACTGCCAACCCATTACATTATGTGGAGGGTTTTTGGTCCCCTAGTATGGACAGAAAATAGAAAGGACATATGTAGCAAACTACCTCTGAGAGACCGAAGGATATCATTTCGGAGAACAGTCTCCCTGCTTCTGTCCGTTACTTCACATTGTACACTTTAAGAAAAGTCCTTAAAAATATGGACTAATGTAACATAAAGAAATTTTCTGTATTGATTTTTCACAGGTGTTGTACCCGTATTTTGAATTATTCATTTTCATTGAGTTGTGTTTTAGACAGAAAAAAAGTCTTATACACTTAAAAAATAAAGATTCAGTGAACCATTTTAAAAACAATTTTATTAGTGTAAAGAAATTTTTTTACAAATATTTAAGAACCTTTTGTGCAATGAAAATGTTCCATGTATGGCAAAAGTATGTATTTTCTATAAATTCGCTTTAAAGTGATTGTGCTGTTCATTGTGGAAAATGTGTTATGCACATGAAAGTTTCGGGAGTCAGCACTAATAGTTTAAGCTAAAATTTTCAAACATCTTTAAAAGTGTATTTCATGAAGTGTTTTGAAATAGATGTATGTTGCTACTTAACATGATGTTGGTTTGTTTGCTGATTTATGTCACTTTCTGTTGCTGCTTTGGCGGATCTGAGCGCCTTATATGTTCTGTTATCTTTTTGCACTTATGGAATACAGCCAAATATGAAATAAATTACTTTTTTTTTCTTTAGCTCTAGGGGAATAATTGTGGAAGCTAGTGGACTATTCTAATTTAATGTCATCTGCAGTATTACTGCATTTGAAATATGATCAAAACGATAGTCATCTCTATCCAGTCACATACTGACATTTCTTTTATTAAATGAGCTGACCATTACCATATCCAATCTGGCATATATTCGTATTTTGTAATAAGATCAGTATTAATGACGGGTGATTAATCACAAATATTGGTTTAAAGACATCACAGATAGACTTCTCTGCCAGAGTATTAACTCTAATGTATTGGAAAATATTGAAAATTATATCTGACCCCAGCAGATGACTCGGACAGTGTGAAATTTCCAGATAGTGGGAGACGCAGTTATTCCGTGCATTAAACAGGGTTGAGGTTAAATGTTCTTCTCCATCTCGTTTTAAACGGCCCTGTCACACGAGACACCTTAGCGCCATCACACATTCAGGATTCATCTATGTAAACGTGCAGAATCTGGTTTGATCCCTCAGCCTCATTTGAAAAAATTTAGCATGGGTAAGTGAGCACAGAATGGAGAGCGTTTGTCGTAGTGTTATGCGCTAGACGCTTCTCCGGGAGCTGGCTAAATGGATCAGTCTGATTAGTTCTCAAGTGACCTCCTCTGGAGTATGCCGTGTAACACCGGCTTCATTTCCATGTGTAGATTAAATGGACCCAGCAGTGCAGGATTTGGCTTAGGGTTCAGCACTTGTCGCCTTCATCTACTTTGGGAAATGGAGGTCCTTGCACGCTGAAAATGTTGCTTGATCTGTAGACCATATAGAAATAGGTCTGTACATGGAGCCAGAAAGACAATTCAATTCATTCTCAATTCAAGTCACAATGCACTCTGTCTAAATTCATTGTATAGACTTAGAGAAGCATTTTTTAGAGAGAACAGCATAGTTTTCCCATAGTAAAGTAACATTTAGACCCATTAAAATAACATTTCACTAGTTCGCCTGCCCATTCAGCCTTAAAGGTTAATAGTAAACTAACTTGGCTTGCTGTCCTTGGAGGAGGCTCGAACCCGAGGCTCGGCTTGAGCTCCGAGTTAAACCACCCTATGATGGAATTGTGCATAAGAGGATAGAGATAATTTACTGGAGGAGAAGGGGAGGAGGAGGGCTGCCGGAAGAATTTGTCAATGAGATGACGTGGTGTCTGCTGCTTATATAGTACGCTTGTAATGATGATTGACAGGACTGAATGTTTAGGCTCCTCCCGAACCATATATATATATATATATATATATATATATATATATATATATATATATATATATATATATATTCCTAGCATTAGTCCCACTCATTTGCAGGGTCCGCTTCATCACACACATCGGATGCCCTTGACATATCCAATCCACCTAACCTGCATGTCTTTGGACTGTGTGGGGAAAACCAGAGCACCTGGAAACCCATGGTGTCAAAGGGAGAACATGCAAACTGTATGTATTCAAAAATGTATTCATTTAGCAGATGCTTTTATCCAAAGCGACTTACAAATGAGAACAATAGAAGCACCAAGAAACACCAAGGTCAGGAATCTTTCGATTTGCGCCACTTCTTCTCTGCACCCCTGAGTTTAGAACGATGTTCACGGAGAACATCAGATAACCAGGGGGCAGAGGGTGTGGCGCAGGCTGGCATGGAGGAAAGGGAGCAGAAGTTGTCCAAGCAGGATGTTAAAGTAGAGAAAAGAGTATTAGTTGCATTGTTAGTATCTAGTGTTGAGAGCTGATCAGGTGGAGGAAATGTGGATGAGACCAAAGAGGATAGGCGAGAGGGTGAGAGTGAGCGTATAGGTTTCGCTGAAAGGTGACCTGTGGAGGAGTGTGTGTTGTGCTCTGAGACAGGTTGAGGTTGAGAGTGAGGAGGAAGTGATCTGAGGTATGCAGCGGAGTGACCAGTGTATGGTCAGTATGGTAAATAAGGTCCAATTGGATACCTGATACGTGAGTAGCCGCAGTAGATACTCGTTTTAGGTCGAATGAGGCAAGCAGAGTGTGGAAATCAGCTGCCTGCAGGTTTTTCTAGGTGGATGTTGAAGTCTCCAAGAATCCTCCGGAAAGGATGAGAGTAGCACATCAAGCTCCTCCAAGAAACTGCTATTACCGCATAGCACAAGCCGATTGGCGTCTGCTGATCCTGCAGCCATTGAGATTGCTTGCTCAATATTTAACTCATTCCCCGCCAGCATTTTTTTCTGATCTGCCAGTTACCACCAGCATTTTTTATTATTTTCACAAAAATGTCATGGCCCCCAGAATATTTTGTTTTCTGAATACCTGAATATGCAATATATCCAAAGAAAATACAGAGCCTCTGCTTTTAAGCAACAACAGAAACAAAACATTTTATTTTAGCTTCATGCTTTCTTTTTTTTTATCAGCACTTGAATGTGGGTAAGTATCATAAAAAAGTCAAATACTACAACATTTGCATAAGCAATCTTATATCGCTTATTTCTGCTTCTTTTCACCTGTGTTTTTACAAAGAGATTCTGTTCTCTTTCAGAAGATGCGTAATAGCGCCCCCATACCATAAAACAGTTAGAACATGGATTGTCTGAAAATTCAGTCAATGGCAGGGATGCGTTGAGTCATAAATGACGGGGAAAGAGTCAAACAGTCTAGTTCATTGTTTGCTGTGTTTCAGAGTTGAAATCTTCCACCTCCCCCAGCTCCACATGTCTAAATCTGCTACGAGATTTTTGTATGTTTATTTATGCAGCAGCAGCATATCATACGTGCTCAGAGCAGTGTGTCTTTAACAGCAGCAGCGTAGCAGATTTAGTCCACCAAGACGTAATACATTAACATCGCCATATTCAATGATAACATGCTAAAACTACAGTATTCTGAGAGTTGTCATGATTAACCTAAGAACATGTTGAAGATACATTCATGTTCATTTGTTTTAAAATGTATATTTGCTATATATTTCTGGATATTTTCATAAAAATGTATTTAAAATTATTTTGGTATTTTAAGTATGTAGGCTATAGTATAATTGGAGGACCCAGGGAAAGGGCCTCACTGGCCCAATTCATAGTCCGGGGCCACAGGTTGAATTTATTGACATGTTTTTAACCAGGATAGGCTATGAGCTAGTCAGAGTGATGTAACTTCTTGTTTTGTTCTCTAAAACCTTTTCTTCTTCTTCTTCTTCTTCTTCTTCTTCTTCTTCTTCTTCTTCTTCTTCTTCTTAGAGAGAGAGAGAGAGAGAGAGAGATTTTTTTCTCCTACTATATGTTCAGTTTTCAAATGGCCTATCCTGAGAACTTTAAAATCTCAGATACATAGAGAGAAGGTTAGAGGAGAGATGTTGCATTTTATTGCATTCAGGTTCTAAAGTAGCAGCGGTTGAAATATGTTAATCCGGACAGCGACAGGGTCAGCATGATTTATGTTCCAGTTCTGAATTGGGGTGTTGATACCTTGAGCTGTACTTCTGAAAAGCTAACCAATTCTTAATGTTGTAAATGATTTATTTAGGTCAAATGCTAAATAGTTTTATAATAATCCAAATTTGCCAAAATAGATTGGTGGCTTATTGCTCAATTAGTAAATGACTTTGAAGGGTTACCATACAACCTCCTACCTGCATATACACTCATACATGCATTAACACAAACAACCTCATGTTCAGATTCAACCTTGTGGCCTCATTGCTTTCGCTGATCAAGGTGAACATGAAATGTACCACATATCTACTGTTTTAGTAAATATTCATGGAATATGGATATTACTGTAAATGTGAAGAAGCCTTAAGGTTGTCTGCATTGTTTACGCATGTTTATGCATCTGGAAATATGAACATAATCTATTGAAACATGTGATGGAGAACTTGTGATTTGTTTTGTTTCAGACATTTGTTGACCTTGTTCTATGAACTGAAAATCATTATTCTTCAACTCCCTACACTGTAAAAATAAAAGGTGCCTGGAGGAACCTTTTGGGGTTCTTCACTTTGCCACACCGGCGGAACCGTCTGTAGATCCTCTAGGCACCCTTTAAAAAGGGCCGGTTCTCTGAGGAACCACACAAGTTTCCTGAGGAACTCTTATATTAGGCACTGTGTGGAACCACTTTGGGTGCCTCCAGGAACCAAATTTCATTTTTTTTAAATATTTAATTTCATGTTGTTACTATGGTTACCTTTGACATCTATTATAATAAACAAATTGAACCAAATACAAAATAAGAATTGTTTATTACATATTTGATATTCATTTTTATACATACACTTCCATGCACATGGGGAAAAAAGCTAACTACAGATTAATATCAATGAATACACAAAAAAATAGTATAATACATAAGCAACATGAATAATCAACCATACAATAGATAAACAAGAAAAGACATCTCAACAAAATGCATGGAAACACATATGTTCCACGAAATAAATCAATGTAAATAAAATTACATTTGAACAAATTAAAAATGTCCATCATACTTAACTTTAAAACATTTGTGTTTCAGTCCGATGGTAAGTCTGACATCACTGTTTCCAAGTCCAAAAGCTCTATCAGATGCTAAAAACAAACAACAGTGCTATACACTCATTGTGCTGTAACCTTTATCTCTATACTGAAATCTCAGATTGTTAGTTATTCAGCTATTTTGAATCATAAAATGTTTAAGTCTGGGATGCCGTTAGACTGGAGACTGTAATGTACACTATGGCTTTTGAAAATCTTAAATGTGTGACTTGAATCAACAGTGTTCATAAATGGTTGTTGAGTATTCTCATGAAACAAGATAGAGGAAGTAGAGGCTTCGACCCGGAAACAGAGTTAAGGTGCAGTAAAATTATCTGTTGTTCTGTGAATGTTCACTGGAGAATTCCAGTCATTAAGAATCCACACGATCAGCAATTTCGTTTGTGGTCAAAAATGTCACTATGGGACCAAGTTGGTGTGAGGTACTTAACGAGTTAGAAAAGTGAAAAGGTACAGCATCGTTTTCCGTTTGTTTTTCCTCTGTTCTGGTGGATGGTCCAGACACTTCAATGATTTTCAGGTCTACAGGAGGATTTTTATTCTTGTTCAAACTTGTATTTCAGCTTACTGAGATCCCTGCAAAGTACAAAATTTACTGTTAGTAATGTTATTAAAGTGATAGTTGTGAAATTGAAATAATTTCCTCAGCCTTGTGACGGTCCAAACCTGTTTGACTTTCTGTCTGTGGAACCCAAAAGCAGATCTCAGGCATAATGCAACCCCAGTCACCATTCAGTTTCACTGCATGAAACACAAGAAGAAAACAAATGTGTAAATCATTCATGAAACCATTCTTATGCACACTTGTCTAGTTCAATTCAATGCAACAATTTATGTAAAAATGGTTAAGCTCCAAAAATGTCCCAGAAAAGATCCTAAAAATAATCAATGAGTTCACAACTCATGTGTTATGGGTTGTGTTGCAAGTCTTCTGAAGCCTAATAGCTTTTTCCTTTTTTTTATTTTTTTTTTTGTTGAAAAAGACTAAACTTGAAGTTATAATTCAGAGTTAAAATGTCTATAGCATTTTTTGTGAATCAAACCTGTGATATTATTTTTCTGAGTAACATGAATGAGATTTGAGATCATGAGAAAATATTTTCAGAGAGTAACTGATTAAAAAACACAAGTACACAGTCAAACAATACAATTTCACACAGAGAAAGTTCATAGTAATAAAGTACAGCATGTGGTGCAGGTAACTTACTGTAATTCAATGTTGCCACTGAAATGTTCAGATTATTTTAGAAATGTAATGGTTGTTCTGGGGAAACAAAAGAACAAAGCTGATTATTCACAACATAATATTTATTGACCAGTAAATGGCTTTAAAATGGTATTTGAGAGAATGAGGACACCTGTAGTAAAGTTAGGCTAAACAAAAACAGAGCAAACTATAACCTGTTTTTGTTATTCATAACAAACGCCAAGAATCAGAGAATTTTCTAAATTAGTTAGGCTATATCAGCAATTTGAAGACACAGTTGTACAAAATATGTTGAATTGAATGACTAAATCAATCTAAGACAATAAGTCAATCATTTCCATTTGTTCATTAGATCAACGTAAGTTAGTTAGCATCGCGGCTAAAACCAGATACTGTGCAATAAACGAGTGGTAAACACTGTAAAAACGTAGTAATGTATAATAAATTTAGTTTATATATATGTGTGTTTAAATATATAGTGAGTAGACTCTGTATATTTATTTGGCGAGTTTACAAACCTTGTAATGGAGAGCCGAACAAACGGCGGAAGCTTTGATGAGAGGAGCCGTTACTTTCAAACCGATGACGTCGATCAGCTGAGCTTTGTTGCGCGCGAGCAGTGCGAGCATCACTGAAGCGACGACAGCAGAGGAATAGGCTAGCAGCAGTTTCGTGACTGAATAAAACTTCTCTCCTCCTGCTTCTCCTATATAATATTATTATTATTTAGTGTTGTTGTTTAAGGTTTAAATGACTTAATAAAATAGGCCTATACTAAATATATGTAAGCTACCCAAGTGAAAAAGACTAGGTTACTGTTAAATGTATTAAAAATGCATTAAAGTATATTTTTATTGTAGGTCTACTAAAAACACACTCAAGTACATTTTTAATACATTTAATAGTACGTCTTTTTCACCTGGGTATGTATACTGAATCAAACTTAAGTAGCCTATAATAATTATAATAATAGGATAATAATAATAATAATAGAATAATAATCTAATTCTGGCCTCACTGAACCATTGGGTTCCTCCAGATGCTGGCTTTAACATAAGAGATCTTCCAGGAACCACTTAAATGTTAAAAGATCTTCCAATAACCCTTTTATCGCATTCAAGTTCCTCTATTTTCCCCCAAAGCACTTCAGGGTCTCATGGTAATGAAAAGGTGACTCCAGAACCTCTGAAGTAAATACAAAGTGCTTAAAGGATCCCATAAGTTCCAGCAAGAACCTCAAAGATTGTCAATGCTCCTCCAGTAACCCTACTATAGGAAAAAGAGCTTTGAGGCACCAAAATTACATTTTGAAGTTCCTTGAGTATCCAACAGGATACTTGAGGCTCCTTTAGTTTTTACAGTGTATAGCTCAACTTTGAGTCTGCACTGTTACATATCTATAAGAAATCTTTAGAGAGAAAATGATCAAAGTGAAAGGTGTTGAGCGTTGCTCGGTGCTTTGCAGTGCACAACAATTGTACTTTAGGTATCCAATACCAACCCCAAAACTGGATAAAGGGAAAAAACGTACACTTTATAAAACAACACATTTCAAAATGGCAAAATAAATAAATAACTCAAGGATTTAGTGAATTGCATGACTTTTTTTTAACATTTTGATTTTTAGAAATCATTTTAGATTGCACTCACACAGACTAATCGACTTTACACTTTACCAAAGACTTTAGCCGAGAGAAAAAAAGTAGAAATATACACCATAGAAATATCAGGGAATCTATGGTATTCCTGGACCATTGGAACCCCCTGTTCTCACTTAGATTATACATTAAATGCATAATTCAGATGGGTTTGTGCATAATTCATATTCATATCCACGTCTCTTATTGTGCATATGAGACTATAAGTCTTCCCATAACAGGTGTGACCTTTGTGACTCAATCCTTTAGTCTCTAATAGGGATGGAAGGTGTGACCAAAATACCACAGTGTGAATATATCACAGTATAAATAATTCCATATCACGGAAACAGTATATCACCATATAGGTTTTTTATTATTATTATTATTATTATTATGGCTGAAAATTGAAAACCCTCCTAGTCTTAGTCAAAAAAATTTGTTTGTTTTTTTATTTTTTTTGCATAAATGTGTGTGTGTGTGTGTGTGTGTGTGTGTGTGTGTGTGTGTGTGTGTGTGTGTGTGTGTGTGTGTGTGTGTTACATCCTTACATTTAGCATTTTGGGGCAAACATCCCACCAAAATGGCAATATCCGAAATCCAACATTTGTTGGTCCCCATGAGGAAAAGAGCTTATAAATTATACTAAGTGATGTTTTTTGATAATGTAAAAATGCAGAAAGTTTTCTGTGATGGGTAGGTTTAGAAGTTGGGTTAAGGGATAGAATATACAATTTGTGCAGTATAAAAATCATTGTCTATGGAATGTCACTATAAAACATGAAAACCCAATATATATATATATATATATATATATATACATGTATTAATATTTATAATTATTTATAAATATTTATAATTATTAATATGACATTAATATATTTGAACTAATATATCATCAAATCCCAATCCTGCCGCATGAGAGCAAACCCTGTTAGCAATCTACAAATATTTTAGCACAGCTTTTAAGCAGTGTTAATAATGTCTCTTTTTAGTTTTGCATGATTTATTTGAAATTCATGAGGTGTCCAACTGCACAAGTTGACATGTGTCTCCATGGGAATAAATTATTGAGAACACTTTGGTGTGTGGCAGCTGAAAGTTTAGTCCATAAATAATGCAGAGGTCTGTATACAGTTAAAGCGTTATTACTTCTCTTGTAAGGTTTACGTTTTTGCTTCACTGCATAGTAGTGCCATTCTTCCTATTCCAATATTAGCTTGGCATAATCCAGCCATCTAATTCATGCTGTTAAAAATTATAGGCTCGTATCTGAAAATGTTCTGCCATAAAATCTACAAAATATAATTTAAAAATGTCCTTCTTGTGTTCCTCATCAAGAGCTTAATCGCCCATGTTTCTGGAGGAAAACCATAATGCATAGCACTTCTCAATGAGATTTCCTCCGTGGATCGTTTGCTTTCCCTGGCATTACTATAAGATTGAACCATAAAGCGAACCACATCGCTATCAGGAGATCATTCTGGAAAGTTCTAGCTCCCTAAGCGTCTTCTCCTCTCTTCCGTCACGGTCTAGGAAAGCCTTATCATTCAAACGGATTGCAGCGGCCTATGGATGAGACATGTGCAGCATGGACAGAGGAATCCTCTGATGACTCTGGTAGGCTTTTCTTTTCTTCTCTTCTCGGATGTCCTGAGACAATTGTACAGCTGTCTGATGCTCTCTCCGTTCTGCAAGGAACCTCCACACATCCATCAAGCTTCGAGGGCGCCAACACCGCTCCAAGTCTCGCTCAACACTCTTGTGCAGCCTGGAAGGAGTCCAGACATTTCTCGATCCTGAACTTGCTCCTCTCAGCATAGTTTCTCCAGTTTTGGATGGGTCCATGTGTGCCTGCTTAAAGCGCCGCTATCTAATCTACTCTGGGGTGTTATGTTTGTCTGCAGAGCTTGTTTATCTAGCAGAAGATTGTGGGAGGAAGCAGAACAAAGGATGGAGATTGTAGACGTGTTGCGTGGTTTGCATCACCTCACAAACAGCTGCTGGCGAGATATGAAAAAGGAACTCAGATTCAGTTTCTGTGTACCTGACATACTAGCCCTGTTCCAAAACCTAGTAAGCTGCCTCACTGCCTAAATCGGTAGATGCCAGCTTCCTAACCAACATGGAACATCTCAAGTTACAGATTTGGATTGATCTACAAATGAAACAACTCTAAACGTCATACTTACAGTCCTTGTGTAAAGCACAACAATGGACTTCAATACAAATGACACAAAAGGGATGATGCAATCAAAATAAATATAGAGTAAACTTGGGTAAGATGCCTGCAGGGTCCCCACCTTCATTTTTTTTTTCTTGACTATAGAAGGCACAATATCTCATCTCATCCCTTTTGATAAATGGCTATGCTACTTTTTCATCTGAATATCAACATTTGTGAGATTTAGTCAGTCGAAAGAGTTTTGAGGTTAACTGATCTAATTTTGTGTTTCTGGAAGATAATGAGCTGTATTATGTATTATGTTAATATCAAGGTTTTTGTGTCTATTTGTTAATGAGGGATTTGTGGACACATCAATGTTTTTAGATTTGTGGAGTAAAAATGATTAAATTATATTTTTATTTTGAAGTGAAAAGCTAAAATTGGACCTTTGAGTTAAGATCATAATACAAAAGCTTTTTGTCGTGCGAGAACCAATGAGGTTCATTCTCGTGTTATGCAGCATGTTTGAGCTTCAGCATCAACCAATGAGGTTTGTTCTCGTGCTATGCAGCATGTTTGAGCTTGAGCATCAACCAATGAGGTTCATTCTCGTGTTGTGCAGCATGTTTGAGCTTCAGCATCAACCAATGAGGTTCATTCTCGTGTGTTAGGCAGCACGTTTGAGCTTCCGCATCAACCAATGAGGTTTGTTCTTACGCATTAAGCAGGTACAGTTTGCTGATCAATGTTTACGAATAAAAGCATATTTAACATTTAATATGATCGAGTCTCTTCAGAAAATTTGGACTAATCCGCTTGATTCTTATGGATTAGTTTTACAATCTCTTTATGAACTTTTTGAAGTGTCAAAAAATCTTCAATTGTGTTTTGAAGATGAACGAAAGTCTTACGTATTTAAGTAATTGATGACAATTTTTTGTTTCAATTTTTGGGTGAACTAACCCTTTAAGGTTTAATTAAAAATTCTTGTTTTTGCACAGTGGTTGATTGAAAGGTTTGTTTCTGACTACCTTCAAATGTGGTGTAAGTATTTTGATCACACAACATTTTGTATCAACAAAACATTTTATAGGTAGTTATGTCCACTTCTGATTGGTTCATAAGTGTACATGGCATCTTAGTTTCTCAGAATAGCATATTGTGCATATCGAATGTATTTCCATAATAATTGTATCTAAATCTCAGATCAACCTAACCTTTTAATTTGCTGAACAGCACAAAACTTTTTTGCAGTTCGTCAGACCAAGTCTCTAGGGTTTATCATAACATGATCTTAAACTAACACATTCTGCTGATTCTACAGTCAAACTAACTGCTGTGTGTAAGGGATCTGGGGATGTCTTGTGTTCTCGACTGTTTTATTTTGATATTTTCCTTTCGGCTTTCACTTTTAAGTTCTTTTTTTGATGTTCTTGTCTTGTTTTTGTTTGCTCACCCTAAACTGATGGTGTCGAGGTGTGTCTGGTTTTATCATTAGTTCTGGTGTATATCTGGTGTATATCTGTCTTTGTCTAGGTTTGTTTGTTGTCACGTGGTTTGTTTGGTAAATTCTTGGAATTATTCATCTTGTTTTGTCTAGATTTTAAACAGATGTCAATATTTGTTAATACTGTATTTTATTTGTATGTCCTTGTTACATGTTACATGTAGTTACCATTTAAATAACTATAACCTCAGCATAATAACATTTTTGCAACTAACCCTAAACCAAACCCTAACCCTATAGTAAGTACATGTAGTTAATTAGTATTACTCCATACCTTAATGTCTAATTACACTGTAACAAACCTTAAAATAAAGTATAACCCCATATTTTTGTCAACAGTTTTTAATATTTTATCTCATCTTCATTATTGTTTACCAAAAATGATAAAAGAAGCATTTTTTGGCTGTGCTTTTTCATTGGATTTAATACCCAATGAACATTTTCAGACATTTCTACATTTATCTGCATTCTAAGCATGCACACATCAATTTACATTTCAAAGTAAAAAACGGGCAATTTTTTGTAAATATGACTTTTTTCAGCATAATGAGCTGATTTTAATTGTTATCAGCATTTTGTTGTACATTCAAACCCTCTCACAGAGATATGCAACACTGGCCAAGTTTATGGGTCAGTTGAAAAGACAATGAAACAACCAATCAAATGCAGATTGTTTTCTCTCACACCTGCATCATGCCTGAGGTAAGGAAGGAAAACACTGGTAAATAAAAAGAGTGGGACAGACGGATACCAATAATCGCCTCCGCTGCCTTGGTCCTGGATAGTTGTTTTCTGCACACATCATAACACGCTTTGTACTATGGCAATGTAAATTAGAGGAGTGCCAGGAAAGCAATTCCCTCTGCAAAACATGACCAGGGGTTACTTCTTGTAACTCTGCCTGACCATCTGTAAAATTAGGAGCAAGGGAGGTGCTCGGTGCCTCTTTGTGGAGTAAATAATTTATATTAAAAACGTCTTTCACAGAAGCACTCAATAGATGCCGAGGGCCATACAGACCAACAGTGTGCAAAGCGGGCTTTAAAAGATGCGCACACCTGTAACACAATATTCATCCACATAGGAGATTGTAGATAGAAGTGAGATCTGTTTCAGACATCTTCCCGGAGCTAAAGCAAATTTACGCTCTAGAAATAGACCTGTTCTGTGTAGCGTACTGGAGCGTTTCCCCAGATGTCTTGGTTTGATTTGGAGATTGAAATATGCTCGAGGTATGCTGCCAGCAGAACTAAAGGACAGTGCTATAAAAAACTATACATGCTCTTTGTTTTTCTTTGTAATATAGGAGAATTGAGAACAAAATCTGACTAAGTTTATGGTATAGAAAGCTCAATGATTAATAATTAAATTAGGTCAAATCACTCCAGGGACATTTCTATGAAAGGGCAGCAGATATTGGTAAGGTTTTTTTTTTGTTTTTTTTTTTTGTTTTTTTACATAAAATGTTTGCCAACATGTCTGTATGTTGTTGTTGTTTTTCTGTCCTACATTCTCCACCATTTCTGCATTGAAAACTGGCAAAATGTTTGCTCAAAAACTTTTATTTTACTTTTTTTACATAACTACTTCACTTACCTACCCTCATATCCAAACACCCATCCCATAATGCAATCCTAGTAACGCACTTCTATAGTGAAACATACACCACAGAACCGGAATAAAAAAAAATGATCTCTGATCACATCCCCAAATTATCTCTGATTTATTAATGCTTCAATCATCTAACTGGTGAGCTTGCTTTTCTTAATACAATAGTGTTCTACATGTGTCCATCACAGTAATTTAATAATGGCCATTTCATGCTACTCTGACTTTTCAAACAGCTTGCTTTGGGTGACCACAGGGAGCAAGTATTGATTGAAACCCATAAGCCAGGAATGTGAGAGAGGTAGAATGGGCAGCTTCCCAAAGAGCTGCCAGGTTCCGCCCTCCGGTATTCATCCACAATCCACACTCTCCTTCCTGCCCAAAGCAAAAAAAATCATTGCTCAGAGGTTGCTCTTTTACAGCTCAGGAGAGTCAGTGGGGTTCTCATTATGGTTTAAGATATTAAAATGGATAAACTAAGACAATTGTTAACCCCGCTGGAAACCTGCTGATATGCTGATGCTGATAGGCTGGTCTTAGCTGGTTTAAGCTGGACGTAGCTGGTCTCCCAGATGACCTAGCTAAGACCAGCCAGACCATCTAAAGGAGTGTCCAAAACCCTCTAAAACCAGTCTGCTAAACCAGCTATATGACCAAGTTGGAAAACCAGCTAAGACCAGCCAACCATCTTAGGTTGGTTTTATCTTGTTTAGTATTTTATTTTTTTTTTTTTATTTTTTTTTTTTTTATATAACAGGGAACAGACCTAAAATGTATGTGGACATCAAAGTTCAGATAATTTGGCCTTGAAAGAGTTCATATTTTGAAATCTCTTTTGATTGCAGTCTTTGGTATTTTTGCAAATGGTTCAGGTAAATATCAAAATACCTCAATGCTCATTTGGCCTGTTTCCAACCCTAGCGAGTTAGTGAAAAATAAATCGATACTAAAATTAAAACTAATTAGTCAATACTAAAAAAACTATATATGAAAAAGAAGTTTTAATATTTTACCCAATATTTATGTATTTTTAAGCTTATTAGAGTACTGTGCTGTTAGCTTAGCAACATGCTAGCATCAAACTGTTGTAAGCAGTTGTGAGCGGACTTTACTGGCTGTTTGTGTTCCACTCGTTTCAGTCTCTGTGTCATGCTTTAAAGCAGGGATGTTCAGTCCTGCTCCTGGAGGGCCTGACTGTCCTGCAGAGTTTAGCTCCAACCCCAATTAAACACACCTGAACCAGATTACTAGGTATTCTAGAAACTTCCAGGTAGGTGTGTTGAGGCAAGCTAGAGCTAAACTCTGCAGGACAGTGGCCCTCCAGGACTGAGTATGGACACCCCTGCTTTAAAGCAACACCATGTAGTTCTCTTACGAGAGTCCTCTCGTACTGCGTTTTATCAAAACGCTACGGGAAAAGTCTCTTTTCACGAAACACTGAAGCAAAAAATTATCCTTTAATTTTCATATATGTAAAACGCGTTGCGGCAGCAGCAGACAGCTATGGCGAGACGGCTTGCTCGCTCATTGGCTGCTCTGCGGCAACTGCTTAAGCCTATCGAGCGAGGCCTGGGATGACATCAGGCCAATGAGGGCGCTTCGCGCCCTCCTCGCCACTTCCCGCCGAAACGGGCGTGGCTTACCTCTATAAAAGGAGCTCGAGAAGGCTGACTCACTTAATTTTAATCTCTTCAGCGAAGCGCACGCATCGCTGGATCACGGAAGCAGCGTCGTTGAAGCAAGCACATCAGCGGGACGAGCCCTCGAAGCCGCTGGCCAACGCCGCCTTCTACAGCCGTACCTGCTGCGCTTTCCGACGCCTATATCCTTTTCATATTATTGCTTTTCTGTGTGTGTGTGTGTGTGTTCTTCGCAACACTCACCCCTAAAAGAGCTGCGTCTTTTTCAAGATGCCTTCCTGCGGCTCGTGCCGAGCCCCACTCACCGAGGGAGACAAGCACGTCATCTGTGTTTCCTGCCTGGGTGAGGACCATGCAGCGCTCGCGCTCGCTGACGGCGGATGCCCTCACTGCGAGCTTTTGCCGATGGTGACTCTGAGGACTCGCCTGGCATCCTTTTCCTAGCCTGCATTCACCGCCGCGATGCCGCGCCGTAAAAAGCGCCGCTCGCAGCGGGTCCCGGAACCCGCTCCAGCCCGACCAAGCTCGCCGGTTCGCCCGCCAGCTTCACCGGCCTCTCTCGAATCACTTCCTGATGCTCAGCGCCCGCAGTCTGCCGCCGCTTCATCAGAGGAAGTCGGTTCAGAGGCCGCGTCGGGGGAGAAGGATTCCTGCTCTCTGCTAGCTTCAGGCAGCGAGGATTGGGCGAGCTTTGAGGATCTCGCGCCTCCTGCCCGCAAGCCCTCAACGAGAGCCAACATTGAGACGGAGCTCATGCGGGTACTCGCACTGGCCGCGGCGAGCCTCGGCCTCGAGTGGTCTGCACCGGAGCCCCCCTCTCGAACCCGGCTGGATGGTAGTTTCCTCCCTGGTGAGCGCACTTCTCCGGAATCTAAGCCCGCTCCTTTTCTTCCTGAGTTACACGAAGAAGTTGCGAAGGCTTGGAACGCGCCCTACTCTGCGCGGACGCGCTCATCTGTGTCACCCACATTTTCCTCTCTGGATAATGCCAGTGACCGAGGCTACCTCTCTCTTCCGCCGGTGGAACAGGCGATAGCGACCCACCTTTGCCCGCCCTCTGCTGGACGGCGGACTAAACCGGTGTTGCCTTCCAGAGCCTGCCGCATGACGTCGACGCTGCTCGCGCGAATCTTCTCCGCCGCTGGGCAGGCCGCGTCATCGCTACACACCATGGCTACGCTGCAGATTTACCAGGGTGATCTCCTCCGTAAGCTGGACGAGATGGGACCTGACGCTATCTGCATCGCGGATTTAAGGAGCGCTTCAGATCTCACGCTCCGAGCTACTAAAGCCGCCGCACAAGCCATGGGACGGTGTATGGCTTCCGCCACTGTCGCTGAGAGGCACTCATGGCTGACGCTCACGGAGATGGCCGATTCCGAGCGCACTGCGTTTCTCGATGCCCCGCTGTCTTCCACCGGCCTTTTTGGTTCTTCTCTCTCCGAGTTCGTGGAGAGATTTACCGAGGCCCAGAAAGCGTCTCAAGCCTTCAAGCACTTCCTACCGAAGCGCTCCGGTTCTGCAGCGGTTCGTGACAAACGGACCCCGCGGAGCTCTCAGCCTCAGCCCCCGCCTTCGGCCGCCTCTTCGCAGCAGCCACAACAGCGCAGCTCGAGGCCCCGCTCTCGGTCCAGCGCCCGGCGCCCCTCTTCGCGCGGGCCGCGATCGAGGGTTGTGGTAAAACCGGAAGTGCCGAAGAAGTCCTAGCAAGCCTGGGAAAGCGCAGGTGTGTGAGTCCCGTTGCGGCCGGCCTCCCACCCAAGCGCCCCGCTGTTTCAGTCCCAAGGTTTGCGACTGTTCCAGTGTTTTCTGCAGAGAGCAAGCCTGCACTGCCGCCCGCTTGCCTGCACACAAAAGCCGTTCTCACGGCTACCCAGATAAATCTCGAAAAGAGTGTATTTTCTGGTGTCCCGGCCACGGCCGATGGTGCTATAAATGTAGTCTCGATGCCCACTCCTCAGTGCCCATCACTACACATAAGCACAGCCCTACACGTAGGGCCCGCGCACATAAAATCGACTCAGGTCGGTTGCGCTTCCAGCATAGTGAGAGTGCCCACTTCCCAGTGCCCACGAACACTATGTCTAACACATCACAGGCTCTCTGTAAAAACGAGAACTGTGAGCGCGCGCTCTGCTCAGGCAGACGCCGCGCCCAAAGCAGTAAATGTGCCCGCTCCCAGCCCACATCTACTCGCTCACATGGGTCCTATGAGACTTTCTCAGTCCTCCCTCACTCAGCTAAGCACTGTAGTAAGGTCGAGGACGAGCGTCTCGCCCGCTGTATTAAGCGCGCGCCCCGCCTCAAATGCCACAGGCATAACGCCTATGTTTGTATCCCCCGAAGCACCTCTGTCGCACGGCGATCAGAGTGCGCTCCGTATCCAGCCCCTAGCCAGCCATGCAGAAGCATGGGCAGCGCTCCCAGGGGTTTCGGACTGGGTGCTAGGCATTATAAAGAGAGGCTTCTCGCTACAGTTTTGTCGACGCCCTCCCCGCTTCATAGCGCGCGTCGAAACTACGGTCTCGTTGGAAGTAGCTCACCTACTTCGAGCCGAAATATCAAAACTGATAAGCAAAGGGGCGATAGAGCGCGTTCCCCCAGCTCTAAGCGAAGGGGGGCTATACAGCAGATACTTTCTAGTCCCCAAAAAGGACGGCGGTATCAGACCCATACTGGATCTAAGACGGTTGAACAGAGTATTGGTGAAACGCAGTTTCAAAATGCTCACAACCAGCAAAATTCTCGCGCATGTTCGCCGAGAAGACTGGTTCATGTCAATAGATCTGAAGGACGCGTATTTTCAAATACAAATAGCGTCACACCACAGGCGATACTTGAGATTCGCCTTCGAGGGTCAGACATACCAGTATACAGTCCTGCCATTCGGCTTGTCCCTAGCACCCCGTACATTTACGAAATGCATGGACGCAGCGCTCGCTCCTCTCAGACTCAGAGGCATGCGAGTGCTGAACTATTTGGACGACTGGTTGATCCTAGCTCAATCACGATCACAGCTCGTGGAGCACAGAACCATTTTACTCGATCACCTCGAGAATCTTGGTATCACAGTCAACTGGACAAAGAGTTCATTGAACCCCAGTCAAACGATTTTGTTTCTGGGCGTCGTTCTGGACTCACAGTCTATGACAGCGCGGCTGTCACCACAGCGCGTGTTGATCATTCAGCGCGCGGCGAGGTCTTTCCGCCGCGGCGCTGTCACCCCGCTCAGGAAGTTTCAAAAGATGCTGGGTCTCATGGCTTCAGCATCGTCAGTTCTCCGGCTGGGCTTGCTCCGCATGCGCCCGCTGCAGTTCTGGTTGAAAACGCGGGTACCGCGCAGAGCGTGGGCGACCGGTCGATTACGCCTCAAGGTCGATCAGAGCTGTGTTTCAGCCCTGGCGCCTTGGACGGCGGACGACTGGTACCAATCAGGTGTAAGCCTGGGGACTTCCTCGAGAGTGAGGATGGTGTCGACAGACGCATCCACCTCGGGATGGGGAGCTCTGCTCGAGGGCAGACCGTTCTTCGGCCTGTGGTCGGAACGAGAAAAGCTCCTACACATAAACTGCCTAGAAATGCTGGCAGTGCACAACGCGATGACACGTTTTTGTCCCCGCATCAAGGACGAACACGTCATAGTCCGTTCGGACAACATGGCTGTGGTGTCCTACATAAATCGCCAGGGCGGTCTGAAATCCATATCCCTGTACAGGCTGGCGAAACGCCTCCTACTATGGGCTCAGCACAACTTACGCTCGCTGAGAGCAGTGCATGTACCTGGGCTTCAGAATGTGGGCCCAGACAGACTGTCCAGGAACAATGTTCCCCCGGGCGAATGGTCTCTACACCCACAAACAGTCCGGCTGTTGTGGGAGAGATTCGGCAGAGCGGAGGTGGACCTTTTCGCGTCCCGCGAAAACGCGCACTGCCCCGCGTTCTTTTCAAAGACCGACAGCGCGCTGTCCCGGAGGTGGCCGCGCTGCCCGTTATACGCTTTTCCCCCCGTCTCCCTCCTGCCACAGGTGCTGGAACGGGTCAGGGAAACGAAATGCCCAGTCCTGCTTGTAGCTCCGTTCTGGGAGAACCAAACATGGTTCCCAGTTCTGATGCAGTTGGCAGATATCGCTCCATGGCCGCTGCCGTTGAGGAGAGATCTCCTCTCGCAGGCCGGGGGCTCGATTTGGCACCCACACCCGGAACTGTGGTCCCTTCATGTGTGGGTGCTCAACGGATACCCGTTGGTCTCACAGAGGGAGTTGTGAATACCATCACTCAGGCTAGAGCACCGTCGACACGGCGGCTTTATGCTTCGAAGTGGTCAGTTTTCTCTGGCTGGTGTGCAGCTCGGAGCATTTCACCCCTCGAATGTGAGGTAACGGAGGTTCTCTCCTTCCTACAAGAGCTGTTGGATAAGGGCAGATCCCCTTCCACGCTCAAAGTGTATGTGGCGGCTATTTCAGCGTTCTTTGGTTCAACGCTGGGTCAGTCGCTGGGAAGGAATGATTTAGTCATCCGCTTCCTCAGGGGAGCTAGGAGACTGAATCCACCCAGACCTCCTTCAGTTCCTTTGTGGGACCTTTCTACGGTCCTAGCGGCCATGAAAGGTGCCCCTTTCGAGCCTATCCAGTCTATTAGCCTCAAACATTTGTCTTTCAAAACAGTGTTTTTGATGGCTCTTGCTTCAGTGAAGCGCATAGGCGACCTGCACGCGCTCTCTGTGAGCCCGGCGTGCTTTGAGTTTGGTCCTAATGACTCTAAAGTCATACTCAAACCTAAGCATGGCTATGTGCCGAAATCCCTCAACACGCCTTTTCGGGCTCAGGTTATATCCCTGGCTGCCCTGCCGGCATCGAGTGAGGAAGGGGACTCGAGTTTTCTTTGCCCTGTTAGGGCTTTAAGAGCTTATATGTCCCGCTCTGCTGTATTCAGACAGACAGAGCAGCTCTTTGTCTCGTTCAGCGGACGTTCCAAAGGAATGGCTGTTTCGAAACAAAGTCTATCCAGATGGATAGTTGACGCCATAGCGCTGGCTTATACTGCCAAGGGCATTCCATGCCCTTTGGGAGTCAGAGCGCACTCTACGAGAAGCGTTGCTTCTTCGTGGGCTTGGTCCAGCGGGATTTCCTACAGGATATATGTACGGCGGCAGGTTGGGCCTCGCCGTCTACATTTATCAGGTTTTATAACCTAGAGGTTCCCGCCTTGCAGGCTAAGCTTTTGTCGGTGTAATCTGTTCAGCCGTCTAATCAGACCGCTGAAACTCATGCGCTATGCGCTACCGACTATCTTGGGCAGAACTGTGTAAGACCTACATTTTCCACATTAGTTCAGGTTCCCTACCCTGTCTATGTGATGATTATACTTGCGTCTGTGGACATGTTTTTCTACGACGCTAAAATTTAGGGATTTAAGGCTCTCACCCTTATTCCCTGACTCTGTGTGAGTCAATCTGGTGATTATGCACTGTATGCCTGAAAAAGCTTCCGGTGATCAGTGTTTTTATCCCAGCACGCACGGCGTTTTGCAAGGGGTTCCCGTAGCGTTTTGATAAAACGCAGTACGAGAGGACTCTCGTAAGAGAACGTACTCGGTTACTAATGTAACCTCGGTTCTCTCTAGAAGAGGGAACGAGTACTGCGTTCTCTGCCGTGCGTACGGTTCACTCTGGTTCGCTTCGGCGATCAAAATCAAGTGAGTCAGCCTTCTCGAGCTCCTTTTATAGAGGTAAGCCACGCCCGTTTCGGCGGGAAGTGGCGAGGAGGGCGCAAAGCGCCCTCATTGGCCTGATGTCATCCCAGGCCTCGCTCGATAGGCTTAAGCAGTTGCCGCAGAGCAGCCAATGAGCGAGCAAGCCGTCTCGCCATAGCTGTCTGCTGCTGCCGCAACGCGTTTTACATATATGAAAATTAAAGGATAATTTTTTGCTTCAGTGTTTCGTGAAAAGAGACTTTTCCCGTAGCGTTTTGATAAAACGCAGTACTCGTTCCCTCTTCTAGAGAGAACCGAGGTTACGTTAGTAACCGAGTACGTTTTCACTCTCGGGGTCCCCCTACAGTTGGGAAACAGTATTGTCTTCTACTACTGTCGTGAAATCTGTCATGGTTACACCAGGGGATACACGTGCATTTGTTGACAAGCCGATACCCCTGAACTCTGCAGAAGGAGTTCTCACGTCTTGGGCAGACTGCCTCCGTTGCGTGAGAAATGTCTTCATCCCAGGTACAGTGGCATATATTTCATCATGTCATATGAATATAATTTCATGGGTTTTATTTTTTCAAACGCCAAAAGATCGCGTAGCTCACGTTTACAAGCCAGCGCCATTATAGTAGCCTATTGGCTACTGTTTTACAGAATGGATATGCTAATTCAATTCAATGTTTTTGTGGTAGGTAATAGCCATATATCGTCAATATTATAATATCAAGCTAAGTTGAAAAATCGATTTGCATTATAGCCTGAGGCAAGACACTTTCACCAGAAAAATAAATAAACAAACATGACTATCAGCCTGCAGTCATTAGGCTAGTTAGCCTAAAATATGATTTTGTCTGTCTAATCATGTATTATTTACTTGCAAGAATGTAGCCCCTACCAAACTTGTACATGCCGTTTAGACATAGGCTTACTTCTGACTTTTTTTTTTTTTGTCAATATACTTACTAGTCCAACAGCTTGACGGCCAAGTCAGCATCAGTCGGGCACCCCTCCTCCTCCTTTTGCTCACGCCAGCGAGCTCACGCTGGACCAATATTGATCCTCGTCCGGCCTTTGATTTTGTCACTCTCCCTTTTTCTCTTCCTAGTCTCCTCCGACAAAACTTTGCCTTCTTCGGTTTCGTTGCTGCTTCGGCCATGACAACAACATACACATGATATACCAGCCGGCAAACAAATGCTACTTGGGCTCTCATGTCCGAATTTGAGGAAATAGGGGGTGGGGGGTGAGGTGGAAGTGAGGTATGCCGTAAAGCAGTCGAATTTTGTTGTTCTTTTTGTGCTCGGGTTACTACCTGAACCCCGAAGTTCCGTAGTGCCAGTAAAAGCAATACAGACCCCGTCAGACTATGGCAGACGTGTCATTCAACCTATTGTAAGTCGATGTTCCATCACAAGAGTCTTGGAAATATATTATGAAGGTTGAAAAACTACATGGCGTTGCTTTAAGTTACCATAAATAATTTGCAGTTGTAGTTCAGTTCAGTAAACACAACGACAATTCTAGCTAGAGTTCCATTGTAAGTACATAATTGTCAAAGCATTTTTTGTTTGTATTCACAAACTGAGGCACAAGATGGAATTATTTTCTGTGGTTATTTTCTTCACAAAATCTCATTGCTATCTTGGAGAAACAATTGAGATACTAAAGAGATCCGTTTAGTGGTTTTTCAACCTACAGTACTTCTTTTCTGTCCTCATCGTCAATGTCTACATTCTCCACCAATTCTAACTTTTTCTTCTTGTTATTCTGTCCAAATCTCTTCTTTCCAGACTCAGCCAATGCAACAGGAAAGGGATTGTGAGTCTACAGTACGTGTGTCAGGCAATGAGATATTCTGACTATTCCACATGCACTGAGAAGAAGACAGAAAGACTAGATAAGACAAGAGTGATGAAGGTTGGGGGAGCATGTGCTGACACTACTTACACACACAACATCTGCCCGAGAGTGTCAGTGAACAGATAGTTTGTTTGAATAAGGTGATAGATAATTTTGGCCCTGCTGACATGGATTTATCAGGCCTTTAGCCCCTCTCCCCTCTCTGTGGTGGGTTAAGGTACATTTTGTCTCTTTAAACGACGAGCTTGCTTGCTGAAACACAAGACATTCATTGGTTTCCTTCCATCCTAAAAACAGAGAGAAGTGGCACACATACTATTTTCTCTGGGATTTCCTTTAAATCATTTAACACATGCACACCATATATGTGCCAAACCGACATACATCTTTCCCAGAAATGTTCCTCCAGCACATGGTTCCCTTTACAAGTCACATTGGAGGATATTTTGCGGTTCAATAATTAATGAATGTACCAGGAAGACTCTTCGCGAATCGCACCACTACAACACTACATATGAGTGCCCTATGGCCTTTCTCTTTGATCTTTCCTCCATTTGGCTTTACATATTCAAGTGTTTGATTAAAACAACTGAGTTGATAAGAATCCCTACAGTTTTCATAGATGCTTCCTCCGTTATGCTTTTATGAATTATTATTGGGATTATTTTGGCTTGCAGTGATCTTTTATTGTAGAAAGATAAATCTGTTGTGAGCCAATTAAATCCAAATAAATTAGTCTTGAACACAGCATTTCAAGTCGTAACCAGGCGAGATGTGAAAAACATGCTAATTTGAGTTTTTAGTTTTAATCATCGTAACAAGTAACTGAACATTACTGATGGAAGCTTAGTTTCTATTTCTTTGCCGTTAGACTCTGCCCACAATGAAATCTCATTGGTCCAAAGATTACTTTCACAAACCAGTATATTAAACATTGCATGTGGCTTTGGCACATTGTGCTGCAGTTTCACGTTCAGTGTTGATAGGATGTTACTGTGAAATGAAATTGCAACATATCACAACATATTTGATATTTACTATTGGACCAACAAAGTTGAACAGTAGAGCAGGTCTACCAGCAAAACTCCACAGAAACCATGCTAGACAGTGGTATAATTAGGGGGGAAACTCAGATTAACATGGAAGATATGTGTTTGAGAATGTCTTTAAAATGCGATTATTATTTTTGTATTATTTTTAGATCAGCTTTGCCTTCTGATCTGCCAGATTTGCCTTGCAACTGACTTTTAAACATCATAAGTTTAGTACCATCAAGTCAAGTCACCTTTATTTATATAGTGCTTTACAATACAGATGGTTTCAAAGCAGCTTTACAGGGATAAACAACAAAAATAATGATTCAATGATGCAAACAGAGTTCAATTCTGCTGTATAGCAGCTCTAAAAAGAAAATAGTGTCATTGTTCATCTTGGGTCAGTTCAGAGTTGATTCAGTTTTGTTCAATAACTGTGTAAAGATTATCAAATATGAAATTAGCTCAATTCAGTTATAAAGCAGCTCTTTAGAAATCTGATGTCATTGTCCAGCTCAGATCAGTTCTCATTCCAATAATGTCAGTGCAGTCAAATCAATAAGATTGCAGAATTTTAAGTGTCCACAATAAAGCAAGCCAAAAGGAGACAGTGGCAAGGAACCCACACTCTGTCGGTGATATTGTTATATATATGTGTGTGTTTTATTAAATCAGAATACATTTTGTGTCTTCTAACAGATAAGGGTGTTGTGTACCACAAAACAAGAGGCCCAAAAGAGACTGGAGGCAACATCATTTGTGGATCAGCGAGATTAATAATTCAGATTAATTCCCTACTGAAATGCCTAAAAGGTCCCTCGCTGTGATGAGAAAGCAGAGAGTACAGTGGGAGCCCACAACAAACGTTCCAACTTCAAATAAGACCCCTTCATAGCCACTCATTTACATAACTAGTTGTTCATTTTAACATTAGACTCCTGTTCTCACTGTGGGCTAAAAATATTAATCACAATTTTGCTGTGATTTTTCTTCTTTGTACTTTTTTTTTTTTTTTACTTTAAAAGACAAAAGAAAACAATTAGCTCTATAGGCCACTTTGAAGAATTTGGGGCCCTGTGCTGAGCCTTTGTTCACAACTGCTTTTGGTGAGTTTCACAGGAAAATTGTTTTTCTTTGTGCATGAGCTATGATGTCACAGTTTGTCAACTCTTCATTCTATTTGGAATTAGCTGGGAATGAGTTTAATCATTGCCAGGGTTCCCTGGCATTCAAAGAAGACTGCTTCAATGAAAAATTAAAATCAAGTGTGAGGAATGTAATATTCATAATATCCATTGCAAATCCTATCCATTGCATTCACATACATTCAAATATGGCGCATACGATTATGTAAGACATGTCACATTATTCATGCAAGTCTCCATAATAAATAAATAAAAAATTCTTCATTGGTAATTAAGCACATAGCCATGAATTGGTGGTGCTCTTCATACGATATTGTGAAGGAATAGACATCTCTTCCATTTAGAGAGTGTTCTCCATCAACGATAGCCCGACACAAATCCTCTTGGAATGCAAACCCCTCAACACCATGGTTTGGGATCACGGAGAGAGTCCCTGATCATTCCATCTCCTGTCAGCATATCAGACCAGCTCTAAGCAGTGGAGAACAATAACTCTTCAGCTTGCTTTCAAAGCACATGGGCCTAGATTAATCCATGGCTTATCTTTTTGTCTTTCAATGTAAATTTAGTTTGTAGTTATTATTATATTATCATTTATACATTTATCTGTTCTTAAACACAAACTGTGAAGTGTAAACACAAGTGTGATTGGTTGCTTTAAGTGTCCTTCAAATCAGTGGCATGCATAGAAATCATGTGTACCGTGATACGTTCGAAAAGGGCACTTTCGCTTTCACTATTAAAGGGGCAGAGGCTGCCATCCTGCAGAGTTTAGCTCCAACCCTAATCAAAAACACCTGAACCAGCTGTTCAAGGTGTGCAAGGTATAACAGGTAAGTGTGTCGGAGCAGCATTACGAGTCCTGTGAAACACGATTCATGATAAATGAGTTTAAGACTTGTAGAAGCAAGCGCAAATGGAATGGTTGCTTCACAATATGTTAATTTGCATCTTGTTGCTTTTGTTAACACCATTCATTGGTTTAGTGTATGTGTTACGTTTTTTCGAACACGATCATTAAAGGGGTAGTTCACCCAAAAATGAATATTCTGTCTTTATTTATTCACAAGTAATTATTTAAGACTTTCGTTCATCTTCGGAACATAAATGAAGATCTTTTTAATGAAATCTGAGAGCTGTCTGTCCCTCCATTGACAGCTAAACAACTACCAATTTCAAGCCTCCAGTGAATTAACCTCAATTGTATGAAGCAACGCGAGTGCTTTGTTTGCATTGTGAATCCGCATTCCGAAAATGAACGAAAGTTTTACAGGTTTGGAACGACATCAAGTAATCACAGATTTGTAATTTTTGGGTGAACTAACCATTTCATATTTAACGTCATTGGCTGACATTTTATTTCCGAACTGTCACGATACGCACAACAACAGTGCGTAAATCGTTGTCAGATTCAAGTCCATCAGTTTCGGATAAAGCAGTCAAGGCAGACATTTCAGATTTACACCACTGACTTCAGCCCGTGCTAATCAAAAAACAACACAGCTAATGTTTGTTAGCTCGGAGATGAGCAGTGGGGTAAATATGGATTTATGCTTGGTTGAGCATCACATCAAAGCCAGACGCATTCATGCCGGTGGTTAAGTTCAATAAAAAGAGAGATGAAAGCTAACGAAAGACAAACATGTGCACATCAGAGGTGAAGAATGGTATGGGTGGGAGACATTGGGGGTACCAGTTGGCCTACAGGTTGATCTTTAGTTTAGTCAATAGCATGAGATAAAAAGACTGGTTTCAGACTGTGGGGTCCAATATGAGTGAAGGCCTGCCACGGTTCATCTTTCTAATATTATCATTTTTTTCCAGACAAGTATTACTTCATTACTCTGAAGAGCAGTTTCTCCAATGGTTTAGGTGGGATGTTTGAAAGAGAATTTGATTTCTTTGAGACCTTTTAGAGGGAAGCTCTCAGTAAAGAAGCTTGCAATCAAAGGCTAAAAAAAGCCTGTGCTTCATCAAAAACAAGACTTTCAAAGAACGACCAAACTTATAACCTGAGGAGCGTAATGAGTGGAATCAGCCTTTAAAGGCAGACTGCATTAATGCAAAATAAAACAACCATTGAATTGCATTAAATCACACCTTTCTCTTCCGCCTGTCATCCTGACATTATTCAAACCATTGTGCTAGCGTGTGCGCGACTTTGGCTGTCATATATTTTTCTGCATCAATGTCAGTACAACACATCTTTCTGTGCATAAATAATCTATGTGTCTTTCAGTGTGGTGAAGTTAATAGGGCCGGGGCCATCATTAGCTGCGTCTCAAGCTTCTGCATTAAAGCCATTAAGTGTGGCTGTCACTGAGAGTGCGTTATGTTCAGAACGCTTTACCTTCGCTGTTGACTGTTCGACACTACACACAGTAGCTGCAGGATGTTTAAGATGCATTTGCCAGTCCATTCTTGGCATTCATATAGATGTGTCTCTCATTTGAATTAGATGAACATGCTTTGACAGTTAGCAGAGCGCTAACTTTCTTTTTCTTACAGAGTCCTTTCAAGACTTGTCTTATTTTGTTTCTTCTTCTTCTTGACTTAAAACTTTTTTGAACTGGCAAATACATGTGGTATTTCAGTACAGAAAACTGAAGACACCAGCAATCCAATTTAGCCAGGCGCATTTTGCTAAATGGTGCAGTCAATTTATGTAAATGAATCCATTATCATACTTTTTTTAACACAAACACACCTCCTTTATATTTAAATTAGCCATATTATAGATTATAAAACAATTAATCAGCCCTCAAATTTGATTGGTCAAGCATCAGACTCTCTGAGTAGGTACTTATTAGTAATTAGTTCATGACCTGAATGTTAAAGTATGTTCTATATAGTATGAATTTAAATCAGATGTACTGCACTACATCCGTCATGTTGTCATTGTCATTTCATACGCATACAATCAAAGGAGACCACAGCTGCGTATGAATTTTCAAGTTTGGTTAAATATGCATGTAAACGTCTATTGGGGTATTATGAATCATTCACGTAACCGATTCATTGAAAACCCCAGGTTCATTCAGGAACTAAACACCTTGGCTGCCTCCGAAAGATTAAAAATGCTGCCTTCGGAGTATACATTCAAGGCATCGAGGCACGTCCGAATGCAGTGTTAGCTCCTGAGATCCCTTGATCTTATAGATTTTTGAAGGCAGCAGATAGATCCTTCGCTGCCTTTGATATCCCACAATCCTGTGCTTTCAATTCTGTGACAGTTGAGCTTAAAAATAAAGATGGCGTCTGAAAGTTGCGGTTGGTCGTCAGTTTATGTGTAAATGTACGTTTTTGACCAATGTTTTAGCAAGAAATTTTGTTCATATTGTAGTAATTCAATATTTGCATACCAAAGCTCGCTCTACTTTGCTATAGATCATTAAACCATTATGCTGCCTCAGAAGTTTCATGAGGTATCTTCATGCACAAATGTTGCCTACAAAGTCATTGTCTGATAAGGCAGTGAGGCAACAAGCCAACTGCCTAAATTTTCTGACATAGTAAAGGACTGGGTTTCTCTGAGGAGCACAGCTGATTCCACTTTGGCTTCGTTTAGAACTATTTTTGTTGGCGAAGAAGAAAAAACACAAAGAAGACCCGTTCACACCAAGAATACTAACAATAGTGATAACTATTTTGTTCATCAGCTGGAAAAAAATGGTTGTGAAAGTGATTCCAATTATTTTGTTTCTCTGTCGTTGTTGTTAGTTGTGGTGTTGACTAGGCTGTTCTTTTACATTTAGAATGATTTTTACAGCTACATCTTTATTGCTATCATAGTTTTCATCCTTGGTGTGAGTTAAACAACTTCTTGATAATTAAACTGCTCTATTAATGCGATATTACACTCGCAATCATGCAGATGTTCTGCGCTTGTGTGAGGCCCCTCCTTATTCAGCACTAATCACCAAATAAACAAACAAATGCATTAATCAACAGTTGCTGTTCATTGTTATTGAATCCCCTAACTAAATGTCTTAATTTGAAGCCTGCCGGTGTCACAGCACAATTTAAACTGCACTAAACTACCATTTGATCCTGCCGATCTCAGAAGGTCAGCAATGCGTTTGCCTCAGTATTAAAGCTGAGCTCTCTTGGCCTTCCCTAAGGGTCTGTTGAATAACGCCTTCCACCAATATAACTATGTAGCCTGAACTGCAGGCAGCATAAGAGAGTTCAGAGGAGCATAAATCATTGTGGCCGTATGGTCGTCTAATAGAGCAGATAAGATCAGCGTGTGTATTAATGCAAGACTAATTACCTGACTGAGGACATTACTGCAGCTGTTCCGCAGGTAAGCCATGCACAGGAGGTCAGTGCCTCTGCTAAAGTCTTTATCTGCCGCTGTTATGGCTCTCATGAGGTTAGACTTACTCTTACTTGTCGTCTGTAGCATTAGCCAGATGTGCTGTGTCTTGTTTAATGACGCCACTGTAATAAGTACAAGGCCTGCTGGTTATGTAAGCCAGTGGTTCTCAGCTATTGGGCCGTGACCCAAAAGTGAGTTGCAGGCAGGGTTATTATAGCTAAACTATTCAGATTCAGCAACATTTACCAGTCATTTAACTGAACTTAAATAACTAAAAAAATATATAAAAAAAATATATAGTCTTTTTTAAATGAATAAATATGACAAAAACACATTTAAAATGAAAATGAAAAATAAAAATAATTTTGAAATATTTATTCAAATGTAATAGCATCTCAATGATACTAAAATAACAGTGGTCACAGGTCTATTCATATGCAGACAGATGGGGGAAATGTTGTTGATGTTAAAGGCATAAAAGTCCAATTTGGTAGAAGCTAGGCAAGTTATGACAGCATGGCATGACATGCTGTTGAACCAGGAACAAAACTACTAGGGTAAAATAACATAAAGCCAGACTCCATGCTGAAAAAAACACTACACAATGTGCATTAAATCATTCTCTGTGGTATTTTATCGAAATGCATGACACAAGCCAGATTAGACAAACCCTATGCAAAGTAAACAACCTAGAATCATTACTGGAGGAAATATAGAATACACCAGACTATATTTAACTAGTCTCCACAAGCTGGTTAGGCTGATCTTTACATGTTTTATAGGGGTTTTGGACACTTATCAGCTAGTCGGGCTTGGATGCCAGCTGAACAACGAGCTAAGACCAATAAATGAGCATTGTAAAAAAAAAAAAGGAATTTTGTTGTACATTTTTTCTGAAAATTGCTCATGCAGAATGTGTCACTATGATGTGTGTGGTTGCCAGGGTCTTGCTATGCAGTCACTAACATGCTCTGAGGTTAAGAGACCACCTCAAACCAGCTAAGACCTCCATATACTGGTTTATGTTAATGTGAATTGCACATACTTTAGGAAATGTGAGGAGATATGTATGATGTTTCTTGTAGATCTGGCATATGTAAGGAATTTATTTGTAAACAGGAATGTTTGGCCTGGCACAGTATGTGTGCATATGTGTGTGTTCAAAATGTGTGACATCCTCACTGCTGAGTTGTCTCCCCTTAAATCCCATTCAAAACTACAGCAGTGCCCCCTTCTGGTCATTCTTAGAAAAACACACTGACGTAAGCTCTGTGCTTAATGTGTGTTCAGCTCTGACATTTGAGTCGGCTGCCAACGCATGAAAAAAGCCCCTGCTTTTCATTAAAACCCCACTTTGTTCATCTCAGTGTCATTTTCATATCACAAGACTCACTCTGTCCTAAAGTTCAAGATATCAGAAAGGGACGTTTCTTATCTCTGCGCTTCCTCCCCCTCTGTCTCTGCGACTATCTGTCTATCAATCAATCAATCAATCAATCTTTCTTTCACTCTATTCAATTGTCGAGACATTTTAAAGCCACAACAGGAATAATTGTTCTCTTCTGTGGTCATTGTGTGAAGGCGCTGGACCAAAGAGGAACCTCTGCTCTGCCCACTTACTACAAAACCTGCCCTCTGCTCCCCAGCCTTCCCTTTTGGTGTGGGCATTCATGGAAGATCGGAGCAGAGGGGGGGCTACATAAGAGGTGTGGCATCAGCCAATGGACTCTTATTTACCCCCGTCAATCTCCTGGTAGGGGGATAGCGCTGTGGATCTATTGATCACAACTCAGTGGAGCAGTAATCCTAGAGACTTGATTGATTCCGACTGTTGTGTAGGCTTCAGTGCTCGGCCCAATCCTCAATCCTTCTGTTCTAGCTCTCATGCAGCATTGATATGCATGACAGGAGGCCGAGGCTGGGGCAGGAAGCAGAGGAGGGTATTAAGTGAGTATACAGGGCTTGAGAGCTAGCTGAGGTGAGGCCAGGCTTTAGCGCTGAAAGAGTTTCTCAACAGACGTGGCATCTGGCATATCAGCTCTTACTTCAACTTTTGTGTCTTTCAGACCTGATTTTGAAGAATAAATTTTGTTGACTTTTTTTCTTTCCTTTTTTGTAATATTACACATCGCTATAGTGCTTTGATTAGCTTGTAAAGCACTGCAGTAAACATTGTGCATTACCTAATTTCACTTTTTTTATCAAGAGTTTGTTTGTTTTTTGTTTTTAATTAGTGATGCTCCCTAATGATGGATGAAAAGAGAGGGTGAAATGAGATCGGGAAATCTGAACTCAAATCACCCATATCTCAAATTATAGAGATACTCTTGTAAACGTATAAGGTGCACTCGGTGCAATCCTATTACGTATGAATGGGAGAAACTACAACTCACAATATGGTGGAATACGTCCCGCCTTCAAAATAAAAGAGCCAATCGATAATTAGTAAAGTCATTGCGTCACTGGAGCTGCCGTTAGAAGCTCCGGTTCCCAACCTGAGACTCGAGCTTAGGACTGCATGTGCACATTTGCTGGTCTAGCTTGAAAAATACACTTTTTAAATGCTAATAGAGTATAAGAAACATAATTTATGGGGCAGTTCATGTCAGAATTTGTTGCTGCTAAGCAGATTTTGAGATTTCAAGATTCCCCCATTCAAATAGATAGGACTTTGGATGCCCGAAATAAATAACTGCCCGGAGATGTTGCAAATATGGCCGCTGAGTAAACAGACTTAAGTTAAGGGACTTTGCCCATATGAGTACAAGAAATCAATATTTGTCAGAGTATGTGCATAAACCACTAAGCCACAGCTCCAACAAGCAAGGTTTTTTCTTCCTACAGTTTCTGAATATGTGCTATGCTTTTTTAAAGCTCATTATTAAAATGTAAACAATAGGATTGTGCTCCATTCATAAGTAAATTGAGAATGGCTTTTACATTTCAGTTCAGTTTATCAATGTGAGCTGAATTAGAACTAATGTCAAACAGGATGAAGAACTGCACTTACATTTTTATAGTATAAAATTTCTTTAAATATTTCATTCAGATTGAAAGAAATTGATATAACTGCTTTTACAGTGCAAGTGTATTTTTTAATATATTTGATTTTCAGTATGAACTGCCAATTAAAATATGATCATACAATAACAAATGGAGTATTTTCCAAAAACATTAGTTTATATTAATAATCAATGTTTTAATATATGGCTAGAAAATATAGCTCTTTTTAATCATTTAATGTTTTATAGGCCATAATGGTGAAAACAGGACACCTTTGATTCTAAATTCAATTCCAATTCCCCTAATTCAAGTCAAATCACCCTCATTAATTACATTCTGGATTTTGTGCAACCCTTGTAATCTAGTTTATTATGGATAAGACAGTCTGTTTGCAATTACAGCTGTACCTGTTTATCTATGTTCAAGTAATGGTCATTGTAGGTATGTCACAGTTGCCTCAGGCAGTGTTCAGCAGAGCTGTTTATTTGCATGTGTGTTTTTATGTGTGTGTCTGGACCTTTCAGGCCTGACATCTGCTGGGGGTTGGTTACAAATCCAAAGTGGAAAAACTAAACTACTTGAAAATATGTTGGGTTTGGCAAGTATCGCTTTTATTTCTAGTTTACATCGCCAGTAGTGTCTCGAATCACTCATCCAGAGGTTCCACATGGACATAGACCTCATTTCAAATAAGAATTAAAGAAATAATCATCTAATGGCAGCCGCAGACAACAAAGAAATATGTACAGCCTCTCATTGACAATAAAACATATTTTGTGTCATGGCCTTAAAGGAACACTCCACCCATTTGCATTAAGCTTTGCATTGTTAGAAACCCAGTCATACTATTGAATGGTCGTGCAACACTCTCTCATTTTCCCCTGAGACGGGAGAAATCCGTATTTACCTCTTACTCTTCCTCCCACAATGACGCAAAAATCGTCATTTTGCGTCATTGTCGGAGGAAGTGTAAGAGGGGCGAATTTCTGTTGAGACTAAGCACTAGTTCCCACCCTTTCAAACCCGCCCATAGGGGGTTGGACCTAATGCGCTAACAGACCTATCACAGATCAGTGCCAGTGCGTTTGATTTCCAATGCCATCCTCTTTTTCCCGGACATGTCCAGCCATCGAGATCGTCCAAAATGTCGGGGATTCGGCTTTTGCTTTCTGCGTTCGCCATTCATTGTTTACATTCACACCTTTTGTTTCAATCTAACTGAATTCATTCCGATTGGTGAATCTGAATGTAGTGTTTACATGAACGCTAAACAAGTGATCGGTTGATGTGCGTTTTAACATTGCAAAGAAAATTCCCACTCCTCCGTGAAAGATGCGAGACCGGTGCGTCTCAGTAATGACGCCACTGGCCTCTCGCTGTTCTTGCCCCTCAGCCTCGTCCTGCTCGCCACAGTAAACATGATGAATGGCGACTGTAGAAAGCAAAAGCCGAATCCCGGACATTTTGGGCGATCTCGAAATCCAGGGCAGACTCGCTAGTAGCTTAGCTTTGTTGTTTTCAACTGCCCTCTCTTACCGGTAGGCGTGGCTTGGGAGTGGCCTCCTAGGGCAGCGAACCAAGTGCATTCTGGGAGTTGTTGTCTTTCATCCACATAAGCCAAAAAATACATTTTCTGGCTTTTCTTAGTCTAGAAAGCTCCAAATTCAAAAATAACTTCACATTTCTTCTACATAAATGACCTATTTTAAATGCACATTCATCTTTCCAGAGGTGAAGTATCCCTTTAAGTGCACAAACTGTAGAGCATTGAAGAATCCTATGAGATGATCATTTTAGATCACTCATCAGCTAAACCAAAAGGAATGATTCATTTGATGCATACCATGCTCTCTCAAACACAGTTTGTAAAATGGCCAAAAGAAGCACGGTTTTATACATAAACAGCATATTTAACAAAAATTAATTAAAAAGAAGGCATGAATTTGTATGTAGTATCCCTCTGAAATCTGGACAGTGTGAAGTACAGTACGAGGTGGTGAGGCTGTTTAATTATTAACAATTTTAAGCTTTGCTCACTGGGAGTTATCTCATCATATCAACAGAAATATTATTATATAGGGATTTTTTTTTTTTTTTTTTTTTTTACATAATCTTTGGTATGTGGTAAATGCAATTTATAGCCGTGTGGTGTTTTTAATAGTTTAGCCATGGAAATTGCAGAGTGTTAACAGTCACACGAGAGTAATTAAAATTGCCTCAATGTCTATAAATGAATGCTTTATTAAAATTGAGTGTACTGGACAGCTAATCACTGGATGTATTCATGAATAAAGGTTTATACCAGCGTTTGTTGGATAACAAATAGATGATTTTCAGTTCACTACCATTCAAAAGTTTGGGGTTGGTATGTTTTATATATATACAAAGAAGTATCTTATGCTTCACCGAGGATGCATTAATTTGATCTAAAATGGAGCAAAAACTGTAATATTGTGAAAGAATATTAGAATTAAAAAGAGCTGTTTTCTGTAATATATTCATGTGATGGGAAAGCTGAATTTTCAGCATCATTTCTACAGTCTTCAGTGTCACATGATCCTTAAGAAATCATTCTAATATGATGATTTGCTCAAGAAACATTACTATTATCAAAGTTGAAAACTTTTTGTGGAAACCGAGGATTCTTTGATGAATAGAAGATTCAAAAGAACAGCATTGTTTTGAAGTATAGTTTTGTTGCAATTTTATCTTACTTTCACTTTTGATCAATTTAGTGTATCCTTGCTGTATAAAAGCTGTAATTTATTAAAAATCTTACTGACCCCAAACATTTGAACAAGTGTCCCATTTGTCGCTTTTATGTTTCAGCAGGGTGTTTGTGAGCCTCTGTGCACACTTTTGTCAAGTTTGCACTGGTGCACTACAGACTTCACAGCGGACTCTTACCCAAGAGTCAATGAAGCAAAGTGTAAATTCACATGAAGGCTAAGGATGCCATCTGGGACAGGGCAAACTCCAAGTGGTTTAATTCTTGTGTCAGCATTTTAACATACACACTTCACCTTTGAATAAATGAATGGCAGCCTAATAATTGTCCCTCTCTCTTCCTTTGGTCTTCACTGTTAATTCAGGTGATTGGTTAATAGGATGCAGCCATTTAGCTTGTACCCTTTGTTCGTTTACAAAATTGCACCCAGATGGATGAGCAGCAGCAGCTGAATAGTTTATGGTGAAAGAAGCTAAAGGTGTTGAGTTCCCTTCGCTCCCTCCACTGCAGATGTGGACTCTGTTACCAACTGATTTATTTGAGCTGGACATCTGGTGCATTAGCATAGGGTTAATACAGTCCTGTTAAAGAAGAGGAACACACTCCCCCGTGGCCTGCAAAGCACATCTACAATGCAAACACCAAATCTGGATGAGTTGGTGATACATGGAGAATTGTGAGAGACGTTATCTGTCTGTCTGTCTGCCTCTAAGCCCTATTCACACGGGACTAAGAATTCCCTGAGGAGATCAGGTAAATTTGTTTCACAGATGTACTTGTACTTGTAATTCTAATCCTGCCCGGACAGGAATTCCTGTGATTGCTTCTCCATTTCTTTTGACCTTCATAACGTACCCAAAGCTAACTTTGATCGTTCCATTGCCTTATGCACCTTATTATCTTCCTGTGTAAAATAACAGGTGCACAACACAAATCAATTGTCAGTATATATATAGATACAGAAAATGCATTATATAAACAATTACGTCAACTTATTCTACCAACCCAAACCCTCACACCAAGCCCAGACCTAACTTCAATGAGAGTTAGATGACATGTAGTTGCAAAGTTACAATGTTACAAAATACTATTTCAAATAGATGTTATTTTGAATGTTATACCTATTCATCAAAGAATCCTAAAAAAATCATGATGTTTTCAACATCAATAAGAAGCAGAAATGTTTCTTGAGCACCAGATTGGCAAATAAAACGATTTCTGAAGGATCATGTGACTGCTTACAGACTCTAAATAAACTTTTAACTGTATATTGTATATCTTTTAATTATAAAAATCTTGATTTTCACTGCCTCCTTGTGGTTGGGAGCATTTCCATTGTGTTGGTTATCTTCTATGACTTGACTTCATTGTGTAATGAACTTTTGCTTGTGTTTGCCACAAGTGTAATTGTGGGCCATCATGGTGGCTCAAGTACTGCTGGTATCCCATCAAATGTCAAATGAAAATTTAAATACCTGAATCTGATCATGAACTTCTCAGAACAGACTCTATAGTAGCACCGTCAGGGTATAAACCTGTCTATAATTGTGTATTGTTAAATTTACGCCACATAATCTTGATTAATATTTTCAATGGGTTTTGCAGAGCACTTGTCCTTCCAGGTAATAGACGCTCCATCTTCTACATTAATCCAGATACGGCGTTTTCGTTTAAAAACGCTCTCCGTCCACACTACCATTTTCAGGCGTTTTCCGACGTTTCAGTGTGGATAAGAAACTTCTAAATTCACCGAACTGCGCATGTGTAAAACCTCATAAAAGCTCACTGAGATGATACAGATGGAAAAATAAATAATAAATTTATCGCAAAATTCTTCTAACAGGATCATTTTATTTAGCAAAATATCTCACCATTCACTGATGCGTCCAGGTCGCACTCAGTCACCACATGTTTGGTCTAAAACACAACTGCTCTCCTGTATTGCCGCAGGACAGCAAATGTGAGTACGTATTCTGTCATCTTTGCAGGACTGTGATTTGAAGAGTATGCAAAGTAACGTATTTTAGCAACAGTGTAAAAGTGAATAGCACATAACAGGCACAATACCGATAAACATGAATATCTATTGGTACAACATGGATCACATGACTAAACTTACGTCATCGTTTTCAAAACCCTCCGGCTTCACAGTCCACACTACAACGCGAAAACGGCGTTTTCAAATTTATCCACTTTTGAGAACGTTTTCAAAAAGCTTTGTTTTCATTAATAAAAACGCAGTCTCAGTGTGGACGGAGCCAAAACGGAGAGAAAAAGATGCGTTTTCAAGCGAAAACGTATTAGTGTGGACAAGGCCTTAGTAAAATCACAGGCCATGGCATCACAGGCGTCCTATGTTAATAATTGTAACTCAAATGACGTTTTGATAAACTAATCCTATCCAAAGAGTTTTTCATTCTGTGTTCTCCACTGCTGTGCTTTTAAAGGGTTTCTAGCTCCCTGTGTCTCGCTGGCTGTCTTGTCGCTGGTTGGCATGATAATACAGACTCCTCACCGGGAGGGTGCTTTGTTTCTTTGCTGTGTGGTTCCCAGGCTGAGTGTAGGCAGAGCGGCACTGTGCAGTTTAAATGGGAGCTGCGAACCCCCGTCCGTGCTTATCTGCTCTCTCGCAGCAGTGCTGAGGCAGGGAGCTTCTGGCTCATTGGAGCAGCGGGCAGCATATCCCACACTGCACGGGTCTCACTCATATGTCATCACTGCCAAGGGCCCGCAGCCGCCACCAGTCATAGAGCTGAGACCAGACTATGGATGACGTAATGTCAACAGCTTTTGTTGGTAGGAAAAAAAAAACTGGCTGAGAAGTGGTGGATGGATTTAATTATTTTATTTTTTTTAACAAATGTTTTGTTTTGCATACTTAGGACATTCGTCAGCCAGTCAGAATCAAGCATTCAACAGCCCTTTAAGTTTCTATAATTTAATGTAATTTAGCACTTTTTGGGGAATTCTTTTTTTTCTTGTCCTTGTTACATATGTTACATGTACTTAGTAACAACAGTGATTTATGCATAATTACAAGCAACTAACCCTAAACTAAAACTAAATCCTAACACTAACACTAACCCTATAGTACGCACATGTTCTTCATTATTATTACACATTAATTAAATTTATACCATGGTCTGGGTGAATACTCGATTCTGATTGGCTGCAGGGTGTCCGTTAAAAAGTGATAATGTACACCTAGGAAAGGCGTCCTGTCAATTTGCCTGATGACAGTTCTAAATGATTGCGCTGGCTCAAACTCACTGATCAACTGCTGCGGTCGGGTCGCTGTGGCCACGTTGCTTGGCAACGCCTGTATACGGGAGATATTAAATAGTGCGCTATTTAATATCTATTTAACTCCGCTGCGCGACGGACGGTTCACGCCCCGCCGTCTACCATTAATACCTGATAATGGACACCTCGTCGGGCATTAACCCTTACGTATAACACTGGGACCTTAAAAACAAGTGTAATTACGATATTGATATTAATCAAGATTTTGTTTGATAAAGTGCTATTTGAATAAGCCATTTGTATGGACATAAAATCATGCTTTGGTAAATTATCATAAAAAGTCATTATTACAAAAACTTTAATTATGAGATAAAAATTCTAAATCATGACATTCTAATGTGAAATTTCATTTCATAACATGAAATTTCTTTGATTGTCATCACTTCTACTTTTGTTCTTATTTCTTAATTTTGACTTGTTGACTTTTTATCTCATAATTTCAACTCAAATAATGCCAAAAAACAATTGACAAAAGTCGAAATTATAAGTCAAAATTGACAAAAAAAGTCACAATATGACAAAAACAATTGACATATCATATTCGTGACTTTATTTTCATGATTTTGGCTCATAATTAGGATTTTTTATACATATACACTCACCTAAAGGATTATTAGGAACACCATACTAATACTGTGTTTGACCCCCTTTCGCCTTCAGAACTGCCTTAATTCTACGTGGCATTGATTCAACAAGGTGATGAAAGCATTCTTTAGAAATGTTGGCCCATATTGATAGCATCTTGCAGTTGATGGAGATTTGTAGGATGCACATCCAGGGCACGAAGCTCCCGTTCCACCATATCCCAAAGATGCTCTATTGGGTTGAGATCTGGTGACTGTGGGGGCCATTTTAGTACAGTGAACTCATTGTCATGTTCAAGAAACCAATTTGAAATGATTCAAGCTTTGTGACATGGTGCATTATCCTGCTGGAAGTAGCCATCAGAGGATGGGTACATGTGGTCATATAAAGGGATGGACATGGTCAGAAACAATGCTCAGGTAGGCTGTGGCATTTAAACGATGCCCAATTGGCACTAAGGGGCCTAAAGTGTGCCAAGAAAACATCCCCCACACCATTACACCACCACCACCAGCCTGCACAGTGGTAACAAGGCATGATGGATCCATGTTCTCATTCTGTTTAAGCCAAATTCTGACTCTACCATCTGAATGTCTCAACAGAAATCGAGACTCATCAGACCAGGCAACATTTTTCCAGTCTTCACCTGTCCAATTTTGGTGAGCTCGTGCAAATTGTAGCCTCTTTTTCCTATTTGTAGTGGAGATGAGTGGTACCCGGTGGGGTCTTCTGCTGTTGTAGTCCATCCGCCTCAAGGTTGTGCGTGTTGTGGCTTCACAAATGCTTTGCTGCATACCTCGGTTGTAACGAGTGATTATTTCAGCCAAAGTTGCTCTTCTATCAGCTTGAATCAGTCGGCCTATTCTCCTCTGACCTCTAGCATCAACAAGGCATTTTCGCCAACACAGGACTGCCGCATACTGGATGTTTTTCCCTTTTCACACCATTCTTTGTAAACCCTAGAAATGGTTGTGCGTGAAAATCCCAGTAACTGAGCAGATAACTGAGTGAAATACTCAGACCGGCCCGTCTGGCACCAACAACCATGCCACGCTCAAAATTGCTTAAATCACCTTTCTTTCCCATTCTGACATTCAGTTTGGAGTTCAGGAGATTGTCTTGACCAGGACCACACCCCTAAATGCATTGAAGCAACTGCCATAATTGCATTAATGAGAAATTGAACAGGTGTTCCTAATAATCCTTTAGGTGAGTGTATATATATTATGATATGGCTGAAATTAGTTTCCATACACATGAGACAAAAGAAATGCAACAGAATATGATAACAGGCTTCTCCCAGCATGTGAAATTTTCTCAGAGTGGACAAATGGCCTGGATCAGTGCGGCTTTCATCTTAAAATAATATGGTACAAGCATAACTACAAACACTCAATACTGAAGATCGATTCGCTACATAGTCTGTTAGCTCTTATTTTCACTTATGGAATACACACAGAATCACAATTTCACTATGGAGGAACAAAACCAGCATGTAATCGAAGTAAAACACTAATAATACCATTCTCACATGTGTCCAATTAGCTGTATGGTTTCTGCCTGTTTTGTTTGTCACTCTGTGCATGTACATTTGTGGTTAAAGTAATATTTTGAAGATTGATTGCATTCTCTGCTGGCTTAAAGAACATTCCAATGATTGCAGTCGCTCTTACACAGTTGTTTTAATGCATTAGCTGTGGTCCAGATTGAAGGATGTCTTAGACTGATGGATGAATTTGACCAGGCGCCTGCAGTTACTTGCATGAGAAATGGCACAAGCCTGGTTGTGTGCGTATCCATATGTTTGTGTGTCCGTGTGCTCTGTACACCCAATAGGGCATGAGGTTCTGGGAGTGGTAGCAGATGTGGACAGCATGGAGGTGGATACAAGGCCATTTGGGCCTTGGGCCTGCTGGGTGGACGGGGTCCAGAATGGCACTGACTGTTGCTCTCCTAACTCAAACACAGCAGATTAGAAGCTGATGAGAGAGAGAAAGCCATGGATAGAAGCCAAAAGCTTGTCTCATCCCCTCAACTGTTAGAAAAGGGATTGATGGTTAGCAGGGTAATCTGTGTGTGGATGATCCAGATAGCTGCCTCAGCTAAACACAGGAAGAGAGAATGTACGGGCTAACCAAAAAATACACAATGAGATCCTTTAGATGCTGGAGCCAAAATTATCAGCTATGAATGAAAGATTTTTTTATTTTATTTTATTTGTTGCTATTGTTGTAATTTGGAAAATAATACTTACTTGTAATAATATAATATAATATAATATAATATAATATAATATAATATAATTATATTATATTATATTATATTATATTATATTATATTATATTATATTATATTATATTATATTATATAATATAATATAATATAATATAATATAATATAATTATATTATATTATATTATATTATATTATATTATATTATATTATATTATATTATATTATATTATATTATATTATATTATATTATATTAATAAGTATAAGTACATTGTATATGTGTGTGTATATATATATATATATATATATATATAAATTAAATATTATTAGCCGATAGTCCAGTTTACTGTGACATTTACTGTGATATTCAGTTACTCATACTATGACATAGACTTTGGTTATGTCCTGCAGGATAGTATAGAATTACTAGAAAGTGGAGAGATGAAGAACTAGGATATTAATTACCAAACCTGCATCAGCAGCACTATTGGTACAAAGTCATGGGTACATATGCTTTTTAATAACTTTTACGCCATAGCTTCAACAATAATTAACCATTATTATTATGCATTTGCAAAAAGAGAGAGCATAATAATTTCTGTTTTAAAGGCTGCAAATATCCCAAACTAATGCCATAACAAAAGTGCTTTTCTAAGCCATCATTAACATTTTTTTGCTAAAGTCACATGCAAATTCAATTGATATAATAAATGCATGAGGATGCAGCGTGATCAGAATCTTCCTACATGACTTTAAAGGGATCATTAATTGCCTTCCATCATGTCGTTCTATCAGGGGCTTTTCAAGACAAGGACACTTGAAGATGATCTTCATTCCCTTGATAGGCAGCAGATGGAGGACTTCAAGGTGGCTCCTCCCCTATTGCAAAGGGTCATCTGATCCATTTGCAATATGAACAGTAGTTTTTCAGGAACCTCCAGAAGTCTCCATGGGAAATGTTGAAAGGAGATGCCCTTGGCATGTGTGTAGTCACAGTTTTGGCAACTTAATTGTTAATGGGTTGATCTAAATCACTCTCACAACAGTAGTTGTTTGGAAAGTTTCCACATCATAAAAGCCAGCAGATATGGTGCTTCGTTTATATGCAGTCATAACTCCAGATACAACATGCCCAGCAGGCACCATGGCACCAACTCCTGTGCTTTGTGCCATACAATTATCCAGGGAAGTAATATGGAAACATAGAGCCATGGAAATATGGACTGATAGATGACTATAACCAACTACATCTACAACTACTACATCTTATACAACATTATAAATCTTGGTAACACTTCAGTTTGGGGACCAATTCTCACCACAAACTAGTTGCTTATTAGCATGCATATTACATATTAGCTGTTTATTAGTACTTAAAAAGCACATATTAATGCCTTATTCTGCATGACCATATTGTACATCATTTAATCCTACCCAATTCCTAAACACAAAGTTTTTAATGTTGTTTATATGTCTATGTGGTGTTTTAATATGCTTTGAGATGCAAATTCATAAGTCAGCGTCAATTTCTTGAGGATGGCTGAGGACTTTCTTTTTAAAACTGCAGTGAATCAAAGACAGTCTCAAAAACGCGGTTTGAGATCGCCGGTGTTTCTGACTTCACAAACTACCTTGTAACCAATCACGTCAATGTGTGGGCGGGCTTTAGCATTTAATTAACTGCAAAGCAGGGAGGTCTCAAGAGAAGCCAGGTTATCCCGGTATATTTTTCTGTTTATATGAAAAGTAAGGTACATTCAGCAATATAGCGGGTGAATTATGCATATGATGCATATTGCGATGTTATGAGATGCCTTTCTCCACTGACTTGAAGTTGTTCAAAGCATTTCTAAGAAGGTAGCTGTCTGATTCTCAGATGGCGAATGGGAACATGTGAACAGGTTTGTGTAACATTAGCAACACTGTTTGATAACGTAGTCAAGCAAAATAAGGCTAATCATATTAATTACCTTTATGTGTCCGATGTTGTAAAGAGTGATACCATTATGCAGCGTTTACTACAGTAAGGCTGACAGAGTGGATCTCTGAGCTGGTGTGAGTGAGTGGAGGCGGGGCTCATTTGCATATTCATGGTTCCCCATATACTAAATGAAGCAAGGGTGTAGAGTTATTATATATTCAAGCTATCTTAAAGGGATAGTTCACCCAAAAAAATGAAAATTCTTTCATTGTTTACTCACCCTCAAGTTGTTCCAAACCTGTATGAGTTTCTTTGTTCTGCTGAACACAAAGGAAGATATTTGGAAGAATGTTTGTAATCAACAGATCTCGGTCCCCATTGACTACCATAGTATATTTTTTTCCTACTATGGAAGTCAATGGGGACCGAGATCTGTTGATTACAAACATTCTTCCAAATATCTTCCTTTGTGTTCAGCAGAACAAAGAAACTCATACAGGTTTGGAACAACTTGAGGGTGAGTAAATGATGACAGAATTTTCATTTTTGGGTGAACATCCCTTTAAGGCATGAAGAATTTTTTTCACAGAAAAAAAAAAAAAAACATTTTAATATGTCATTTTGGATATCAAATATGAGATTTAAGGAATACAATTATTGACTGCAGGGGGACTTTAACAATTACCTTACTAGCTATTAATAAGCAGTAAATTAGGAGTTTATTGAGGCAAAAGTCTTAGTTGTAGTGAATATGTATTCCCAGAAGTAAAGTGTGACCTAATTCTTCATATATACTCACTACCATTCTAAATATTTTGTTTATTTTTGTTTTTGAAATAAGTCTCTTATATGTCATTTATTTCTGTGATGGAAAAGCTGAATTTTCAGCATCATTACTCTAGTCTTCAGTCTCATGATCCTTCAAAAATCACTCTAAAATGCTGATTTTGTGCTCAAGAACCATTTCTTATTATTATCAATGTTGATAAATATTTTTTGTAGAAACTTTGATGAATAGAAAGTTCAAAAGAACAGCATTTATTTGAAATAGAAATCTTTTGTAAAAGAATACGTCTTTACTGTAATGCATCCATGCTGATTAAAAGCATTTTTAAAAACTGACACCAAACCTTTGAACAGTAGTTTATATATTGTCATCATATTAAATTCATTATATTCCAGTAGTAGCTCCAATATGTAAAAAAAATTTGACCACAAGAGGGCGCAGTTTCCAACAATAACAAAGGCGAAGCTTGATGACGCTATAAAGGAGGTGACGATGGGAGATGTCGTTTTTAATGCGTTTTCACCATCTAGCGATGTATCTAAATGGAATTATTAATCATGATCACGGATGAGGTAATGTATTCGTTTTTGTATTACCTGTATGTCTGATTGTATTATTTTATGTCATCATAATTAATGAACTGCAAGGAACGTGAAATGTTATGCTATATTATCCCGTTACAACTTACAGCTATTTGTCATTAATTCATATCTATTAAAATCATCTTTACTGTAACTATTACGTTACTTGTACAATAAAAAATTTGATTTGCTTACCTGTCTATCAATACACTCGCGAGAGCAGAGTCTCTGTCAAGTCCAAGATTGTCGCGCAGCTCTCTCCATCTCGAAAACGCCTGGCCGATATTTATCCGGGTTTTATTCCTCCGTTTGTCACACAGTCTGCGTGTATCCGAATATGGACGCTTTCGTTTTGTTGGCACTTCAATACTCGCCAAAGAGTAATCGTGATCCATAACAGCTATAACCATACAGTCTATGGCAATAACGCTATAACCACCACTTCCGCATTTGACCATGTGATATTCCGGTGTGGTGGAATATCACATGGTCCACACCGGAAAAAAAGGATTGTGCGGACATTGCGTCACTGAGAGGCGACATTTCTTTTCCGGGACGGACAGTTATTTAAAATCGGAATTTCTCTGAAATAAAAAATCTTTGGAGACTTGAGATATTGTAAGTACACAACTGGAGGAAATATATCACACTGTGCAAGTTATTTTCGGAATTTTTTTTACAAAATTGTTACATATTGGAGCTTTAAGCGTATCTTTAATAGTATGGCTTCATAAAGGAATAGTGTTGTTTTACATTACTTTTTATATTTTAGCACTGATATTAACGTGGCCATGGTTTGTTTTCTTACTGAAGTTCTTTTCTCTGCTTCGACCTTGTGAATTTACAGCCTTGTTAACAGGGAGTTCCTTTGCACTAAGAAGCTTTTCATTTTAAAGCAACCACCACATTTTAATGTTGGTACCCCACAATTATGGACAGGAAGGGCTCCCAGTTTTCCACATTATGAGCTGCATTAAAGCAGAATCAGCTGGGCTTGCGCTGCCAGCTCTATTTTGGAGGCTGGTTTTTCATGATCAAATCTGAGTTGGCTCACTGCCTCTTTCTATTCAGCTCATTCTGTGAGCATTACACCATTACAACTGTCAGTCATTTCCCAGCATAAAAGGCTTCATTTGAAAGGCTCAATGAAAATCTCATATCTTACATGAAACAGCCTTGATTCATGTCTCTCCTTTGCTCTCTCTGAGAGGCATAACGGTCCTGCATGGCTCAGATACAGCCTTTCAACATGCAGGCAGAGACACAGGAAATTTGTATGTTGTTTTTTCGATCTCATGTTTTTGCTCAGTCAATATCTGCCAACAGCAGGTGGGAGGAACAAACTGCAAAAGAGGGCCACAATGGTGTAAAGTGCAGGACTCAAATTTGTGAGGGATGAATGGGTTTTATGTGTTTTTACCCAGAGTGCCTCACAGAAACGTCATCTTTAACTACTCTCAGACTTGAGGGGGTCTAACTGAGGGTGAAATGGAAAAAAAAGGTAGAAATAGCTGGAACTTCCAGTTCACCTTGAATGCAATTACTTTTTTAATATTGACAAATGTCTGCTAGGCCCTTAATTGAGACTGTATCTTTGTCATTTGCGCCTTTATTTGCGATTTATTAATGACAGCGTGATCTGTATATTCACAATGTGACTTTATATAATACAACTGAGACTTAATATCTCACAGTGTGACTTTAGTGTGATATATCACAATATCAACTATATCTCGTAATTGTAATTTTATATTTATTATATTTATTTATTCGTAAACTATTACACTCTTTAAAATAAAGGTCCTTTATTGGCATTGATGGTTTCACAAATAACTTTTAATATCCGTTGAATCTTTCCATTGCATAAAAGGCTCTTTATTGTGCAAAAAACTGCAAGTTAGTAAAATGTTCTTCACACTAAAAAGGGGGGTTCTTCAGAGAACCCAAATTGGTTCTTCTATGGAATTGATGTAAAAAAAAAAAAATATATATATATATATATATATACTATTGAAGCTTTATTTTTAAGAGTATAGCTCGTATGTAGGCCTATGAAAGTATATGTATATGTATGACGGAAATGGCTTCATGAGAATCTTAAGAATTAAATTCAATTAAAAAGTTTTGTCTGTATATGTACTTTGATATGAAAATTTAAAGATATATTTTTTAAGCTCAGTAAAGAAATCAAGTATATGTATTTGAGTGCATTTTACCATATTCAGACAAAAACAAATTACATTCAGAAGCCTATAATCTCGGCATGTTATTATGAGGTCTTGAGACAGAGGAAAGACACTTAGTCTAAATCATGAAGATAGTTTCCAGCACAATTCTCTGGTGTAAAATGATGCATATTGCTCACTATGTTTCTTTGCCATCAATCTATCGTCATTAAATTAACCATCAGCAGCTCTCTCGCGTTAATGTGGGGAACTGCCAACCCAGTCTCACGGCAGTTCGTGACATAGTCACGAAATTTAATCTATTGATTCGTGTTCGTGGACACGATTTTCCCTATTTTTTCGTGTCACTCAGCACGACTTTCAATCTAATGTATTTCAATGGGACGTATTTTTCGTGCCTGCACCACGTTTTTCTTTCGAGAGCACAGTATTGTTTTTTCTCAATTGTAATTCATTTTGCTAAGAGCTACATTACTCAATATTTAATCAAGAGATTTTAATCGTCGTTTTTATTGCTTTATATTCGGTTGGCTACTCAACATTAATCTATTTATTCGTGTCCAAGGGCACAAATATCCTTCTTTTTTTCGTGTCACCCAGCACGACATTCAATGTATTTCAATGGGACGTATTTTTCGTGCTTGCACGTCTTTCTTTCGGGAACACACAATTGTTTTTTCTCAAATGTTGGGCTATTCCTTTTGCAAACTTAAAGGGCTACATTACTCAACATTTAATCAGGAGATTTTAATCCTCGTTGTATTGTATTCGGTAGGCTACTCAACACGAATTTATTCGTGTCCATAGGCACGAATTTCCTTCCTTTTTTCGTGTCACTCAGCACGACTTTCAATCTAATGTATTTCAATTGGACGTATTTTTCGTGCTTGCACCACGTTTTTCTTTCGAGAGCACAGTATTGTTTTTTCTCAATTGTTATTATTTTGCAGACTTTAAGGGCTACATTACACAACATTTAATCAGGTGGTTTTAATCATCTCTGTATTGTATTCGGTAGGTTACTCAAAAACAAATTGATTCGTGTCTATGGGCACGAATTTCCTTCTTTTTTTCGTGTCACTCAGCACGACTTTCAATCTAATGTATTTCAATGGGGCGTATGCACCACGTCTTTCTTTCGAGAGCACACTATTGTTTTTTTCTCAAATGTTTGGCTATTCCTTTTGCAAACTTTAAGGGCTACATTACTCAACATTTAATCAGGAGATTTTAATCCTCGTTGTATTGTATTCGGTACGCTACTCAGCACAAATTGATTCGTGTCCATAGGCACGAATTTCCTTCCTTTTTTCGTGTCACTCAGCACGACTTTCAATCTAATGTATTTCAATGGGACATATTTTTCGTGCTTGCACCACGTTTTTCTTTCGAGAGCACAGTAGGCTATAGTTTTTTCTCAATTGTTATTAATTTTGCAGACTTTAAGGGCTACATTACACAACATTTAATCAGGTGATTTTAATTCTCGTTTTTATTACTTTATATTCGGTATAGGCTACTCAACATGAATCTATTGATTCGTGTCCCTAGGCACGAATTTCCTTCTTTTTTTCGTGTCACTCAGCACGACTTTCAATCTAATGTATTTCAAAGGGACGTATTTTTCGTGCCTGCACCACGTCTTTCTTTGCAACATGGTCTCACCCCTATTCGTCACATAGGCTCAGCATAGGCTATGCCGTTTGGTCATTTCCCCCTCACGTCCAAAGCCGACGTTGAGGGTACCCCCTATTCGTCACTTGACAACGGAGAGGGTCGTCCGATAGATTTGAGTGCAAATCACTCATCTTTGAATTTTGAACTTTTATTATTTTCCTAAACCTAACTCTTTTTCCTCTCTTTTTATATAATTTTGGGCTACATTAAAATTACATAATTACAAGACGGTATATTTTCTATTTGCTTAAAACATTCCTTCATTTAGGTGGGATATTTTATAATTTTCGATCACATATTGTGGTAATTTCCCCCTCACGTCCATAAGCCGACGTTGAGGGTAGCTAGCTGAAACCCTTTTCTAAATCGGTAATATCACGATTTTTCCTCTTTTTTATATTATTGTGGACTACATTAAAACGACATAATTGCAGGACTGCATATTTGCTGTAGGCTTAAAACATGCCTTAATTTATTGTGGGATATTTTATAATTGTCGATGTTATTTCAAATTGCAATGGCTTATAGTGAGCCTACTTTTCTTTTTTTTCTGCGCCCCAAAAAAGAAAAAAGAAAAAAAGAATAGCCTACTTTTATAGAACTTTCATCTCAATACTGTTTATGCAGTTGTAATAAATTAATTATATAGCCTACTGCAGAAATGTTTATATTACTTTATATGGACATATCCTTTCGCAAAGAGATGGATGTATTCTGGGAAGTGATATGTGTTTAAATGTAATGGCTACATACTCGTTTTTCCTTCACTTGGACATTTATGCTGACCCCTTTAAAATTGAGCACGGATATAAAATATTAAGACTGTACTTTTAATTATGATTGATATTTTGGCGCAATTTTGTGCAACACGTCACTGTGTGCGACCATCGCAGAAACCATTGCCCAGCGCGATTCCACCACGGTAAGTCGCTTACAACAGTCTAATAAGCAAGATGAATTCATAAGCATTATTTACACGTCCAAAATGAAGAAAATTACGAGTTAAAAAAAAAAAAAACATGTTCTAAGCCTAGATATATAGCTGTAGATGTATATATACAAAATAAAATTATGAGTAACGTTAGCCTATTTCCACATAAAAAAAACATGTTGTGATATATATATCATGTCCACATGATGTAGTCCACATATATTTTGGACGTGTAACTGCTTATTGAGAATTTATTGGGGGAATAGTAATTGGGGACATTTAGATGATGTGATTTTCTCTCGATCATCGTGGTTCACACTCAACGTCACTGTAATGTGTTAGTAATAACAATATTATCACTTGGTCTAACGTTATACTGCACATAACGCTGCCTTTATGGCGAACCCCAGGCACATGTTACGCGCCTTTAAAAAAAAATGTTAACTTACGCGACTTTTAACAGTAGCACAGGAAATAGAAACAACGTGAATCTGTATTTATTTATCCTAAGCATTTACAAGAAAATGGGAATCACTCACTATTAGGGTACACTTTTTAAATCTTATATCAACAACACTACATAATTAACATTTTCTGTTGTTCTCCATGCAGATCCTGTCAAACATATCACCTGTCGAACCTATCCGAACCTGATTTTCAAAACCCAAAGGCACTTTTAAGAGCCAACCTCTATCTCTTCATTATTTTCTATATCTTACATCCTCTCTTTCATCCTCAATCTTTATCTATCTCACAGTCTTTATCTATTGCTCTTTCTTTCCTCCCTGTCTGTCTTTGTCTAGCACTACTTGTCTGTCTTACCCATCTTTGTCAGTCTGTCTGTTTGTATCTGACTGTCTGTCTGTCTGTCTGTATCTGACTGTCTGTCTGTATCTGACTGTCTGTCTGTATCTGACTGCATTGCAATGGCCACCAAGCATAAACTTGATTCAAAGGATCCCCACTACCAAGAGGGGAGACGCATGGCTCTGGAGCTGAAACATGAACACATTCTAGCTGAAGCCAAGGTTAGAGTTTTTGTACACCTCAATCATTTTATAAAAACAAACATAAATTAAAGTAAAACGTGATGAGGAATATGTAAGAATGATGAGTGCAGAAGATTTTATACAGGTATATTGCATGATGCATCCTGCCATGTTCTGTGACGTGTTAATAAGGGAATATAATAATAATAATAGTAGTATATGCAGTTCCATCCCTCTGAGTTACAGAGACTTGGAGAATCTATTCCAAGGCTCATTTAAGCTGTTCAACACCTTACTAACACACTATGTTGTGTTTTCCTTTCACAAGTTACCTGCCTTTTGGTTACCGTACTTTTATCAACATCAGTCTTACAAGAAATATTCACTCCAATACACAGAGAGCAGCTGATGAGAGGAAACGTGTACGAGACCCTCCACACACCTCTAAAAGGGACTCTGTAGGACGTGGTAAGCCGAGGGGGAGGCGAGGAGGGCGACGCCATGCCTCCGCTACAGGTTATATCTGAATTATTTGACATTTGTAGGAGGAATTTACAATGATAATGTTGGACCAACTCAAATTAGAACACTGTAATTGTTTATTGAGAGTTTAAGATATTCAAATAACTAAAAAAACATTAGTGACACTATTGTAGAAGACACTACCAAGTACTTAACAAAAATATGTCTGATTTCATAAATTGTTTAGTATATAGTTTGAAAAGAAGAACAAGAATAGAGTGTGATAGCCTAACTTGTTCTTATTCTTCTATGTGCTGTTTTACAGCCACATACCCCACGGTTGAGGGCTCCCTGTCATCCAGTGTGGAGGTTCCACTTACTGCAATCTCAACAAAACTAAATCCTCAAGGGGAATTTGGTAATTCACAGTGATTAATTTAAGCTTGCACAGTATAAAAAAAGTGTTCATTCTAATACTGATCAGTTGACTTTTAATTGTTCCTTATCTAAATTATCCCTTACCGCTTTATTTTTGGATTTTCTTTACAGAAAAAAATATGGAGAGGCTCTCTGATATTTTGGCGTCATGTCCTTCTGCTGCTCAGCCTCAAAGTAGCTCTGCATCATCATGGTCTTTTCGGCAGCAGAAAGCCTCTGAGCGCTGGAAAGAAGCAAGACCATACCACCTAAAATGCCTTATTTCAATAGAGGCTGTTGGTCATCCCCTGTGTTGCCTTTGCAACGAGCCTGCTGTTATTAGGTTGGTTTTCATTAATATCAAACTTCAATTACCCAGGGTAGGTTTGCAGAGTGCCCTGCTTTATAGGCTAAGATGCATGTCTTTTGGGATGGGAGAAGACTTAGATACCCAGATGAAAAACACATTAATGAGAAAAGTACATCTAGGACCTTCTTGCTGTGAGGTGACAGTGCTAAACACTGAGGCACTATGCAATCCTATACAATAAAATCAAACCTAGTAAAAGGTAAATAGCTTAAATAGAGTGTACAGTACTTTATATGAGTTATTCATATAACATATAATAATGTATTATATTATAATATTAATTTTATATATATAATTTTCTCCTTAGGTGCAGGGAGTGTCTTCCTGAGGAGTGGTTCTGTGGGGACTGTGATGTATTGCATCACAAAAAACATCCACTCCACAACAGGGAATGCATGATTCGTGGTTTTTTTGAAGCCATTCCTCCGACCACATGCATCATTAAAGGGGAGGATGGATATTGCACCCATGAGCAAGGTACGTTCTCACGAAAGCTTTAATTTTGCTGTTCAATGTGTGTCTGCAGACAGTTACAGATAATCTAAATGATTGGTTTTCCTTCTTTTTGCCAGCTTGCATTTTGCCAACTGTGAAGGTGCCAGACTGCTCCTGTGGAGGCACAAACTTCACTGTGTTACCAGGCAAACCAGTGATTTTAATTACCATCAATGGTAAAAAAAATAAAATAAAAATATATATATATATATATATTGTAGATGTGATGTTTTTCACACTATTGTGCTGTGGCATTGTGCTTACAATTGCAGAAGTGACAGAAATATGGAATAGCACATGGTAATGTTATTAACTGAAACAAAGACAGATGTTTTTTTTTTTTTTTTTGTCCTAGCATCTTTCCAGCATGATGTCCAATCAACACAGCAGTGTGGAATTTAGTGAATTTGAAAATATAAATGTGGGATTATAGGAACTTGCGCAATGTCTCTTAACCATTCACAATGTGCATAATGAACTAAGTGTTGTAAAATTAAGTATGTGGTAAATGTGTATTATATTTTTAATTATTTTTTTTTGTTCCAAGGGCGTTTTGACTTGCATCAGCCATTGTATGAATGTCAAACATGCCAGCAGCAGTGGACCCCTGACTTTAAAGACCTCCTAAGAAGTGGATATTGGCCAGCCTCCGTCACCAATTCCACACTTTATACACTGGACCTCTTGAGCTCCTTTCAGGAACTCAAGATCATCTCTCCGGGATTCTCCAGACAAGCCTTCGCAAAGCTGCTGGAACATCGCACTAAGTGTGGAGGAAGAGTAAGTGTAAATGTTATTACCATTTTATAAAAAAAATTCCATAAGCAGACAATATCAAAATACTATTTCATTCTATATATTTTCCAGTCTGGATCTATCAACGGCGATGCACTGCAGCGTAGCTTCTTAGAGCTTTCGTATGCATCATTTGAGGAAGACCAGCTCTGCTGTAGTGCTCCTTTCACCTGCCCAGCCTGCACACCAGAAATGTTGGCTGTTTCAGCAGATGGAAACAGAAAGCTATATCGCTTTCGCCGAAACGGAAGGTGATCTTTCTTCCAGTCTTTTTATTGATTTATTTTCTTACTTCATATATTTCATGAATGGATTTTCTATTTTTCTTTCTTCCTCAGCTCTGATGATCCTGGCTTTTTTGAGGGGCTCTTTGTGGCTGAAGACAGCGCGGTGTCTAGATTTGTCGACACCATACAGAAAGCAGTGAAAAATGCAAGTTGACAAAATAGTTGTTACAATAATAAACGTAACCCCCACTTCAATTACTCCTGCATATCAATTACAAAATCAAAATGCCATATATTGAATGACACCATTGCTTTTATTTGATTTGTCGTGTTTGTTTTGTGTTTCATAGACACAGGGAAGAGGCACATGTGGGGACTCCCAGTGGACAGCAGCGAGGGAAACTTCAAGGAGGGCTTCAAAATTGGATGAAGAGGGGATGGAGGTTGCTGTGTGTCGCCATGGGTTCCTTTTGAAAGCCCTTAATATGTACAGGGGGGAGATATTTGCCTACCCTCTGTACCTTCAGAAGGAGCTCATGCCAGCCAAGGCACAATTCTTCGCAATGGACGTGGCATGCAAATACTGGCCATACCTGGAGAAAGTTGCTAGTGTCCTTCCTGCTCTTCAGGAACTGACCACTATGAAACCCTTTCTCAGTGTAATGCATGCTCGAGCCCATGCTACTAAGTGTGAGGTGTGTATAATATTTTGGCATCTTATGTACATTTGTAATATTTACAAGCACATTAATAATATTAAATATAAGTTAAGCTACACTATGTTATCTTGTGTTTTTGCATAACCATTTCTTGCATGGAATGTAATGCCCTTTGATGCAAATTGTGGTTTGTGATATTGGGCTATATAAATAAAATTAAATTGAATTTCTTCCACCCTTTACTAACAGATTAATTGGAGTGGCAGGAACCAGGAAGGAGCAGGGACTACCGCTGGTGAGGAGGTGGAGCAAGTGAACAGCTACCTCTCACGTTGTGCCCTGACGACCAAATATATGTCCAAAGCAGGTGACCGGAGTTTGCAATATTCTTGTAAAAAATTTTTAGATTGATCATCATAACCTCATTATTTGCTTTCAACAGCACGGGTGGACATGCTTACGTTGCATGCAATGGGGTGGAACGAGAAAAAAAATATCTCTTTACATCAGGCACTTTCCACAAGATATGTGAAGGTAAGTCTCATATTAATTGTTTTGTGTGTCCTTTTGTTGTGTTTACTTGGCCTGTTGTTAATCAAGTTTTAATCCTTATTATTGTATAACACTGTTCATCAGACTTGTCAGAGACTCCATGATGAGACTGCAAGGCTAGCTGACCTAAAAACAGAGCTAGATTGCACAGATGAAGTGGTGTCACAGTGGCTATCTGATGTAAAGGAATGGGCAGCTGGTGGTAAGCATGACCAGATAAAAGAAACAACAAACATCCCTTTCTACAATCTAAATTTTATGTTTGATATTAAAGAGCAGCAAAAAATAGTAGGTTGATCATCATCTAATGTGATGCCACATTTATGATGTCAGGTTTATTAGTATATTCCAGTTTCCTGCAGGAAGTGCACATACAAAGTTTAAATAAGTTTGATTAAAAGGTTTTACATGAAATTCAAGCAGAGAAACGGTTCTGTGTTGTTTTAACAGTGAATTTGCTTTCGTTATATCTTCTACAGAGACACCTGATACATCTCGTGCCAGTCAAGGCACCACACACAGAGGACTTCAGCAGTCAATTGAGGGGCTCTACCTTAGTGTGAGGCACCGGAAGCGAACCCTCTACCGTCAGAATGGTATAACTATATAATATAATATAATAGGTTGATAAGTTCAGGCTACTGTATGCATCCTACTCCACCAACATGGAATTAGCAAATAAGTGTAGTAGCACAGTTCAGCTCAATCGTTGAATTCTGTTCTTTAAATGACCAGTCTGTAGGATTTAGTGGTAGGAATTAGTGGCATCTATCAGTGAGGTTTGACGATTGCAACCAGCTTCCCTCACCTCTATCTTTCCAAGCTACGGTAGCCGACGAGAAAATGTGAGAGGTACTATCTAGTGTTTGTTTGTCCGTTGTGGGCTACTGTAGGAACATGGAGGTGCAACATAGAGGCCTCCGTGGAAGGGGAACGTATTTAGATAAAAAACTGCCAATTCTAAATTAATTAATGCACAATTATTATTTTCAGGCAATCATGAAAATCATGCAAATAGATTCCCCCCTAAATGTTACACCTTGGACAATTTGTTTCCCATGTCAGTCTACATTATAATTTTCACATACTGTATTTCATTATGTTTTCAATAACTGCAGCTTTGCTTTTCAATTTTTTGGTGCTATAATTTTTTTATTGTTGAAGAGTTCTGTCAAAAACCTCTGCCTCTGTACTTCATGTCTTTCTAGACAGCAGCAAGTTTCGCCATCGCCTTCGAAGGAAGCTGGCAGAAGACAAAAAACTCCTTCTTCAGGAGATACAGAAATACAATGATCTTGTACTAGAATCGGCAACAAACATTGACGTAGCTGTGGTGGAGCATTCCCTAACTGGAGAGAGTACTGTGTCTCAAATATGGCCGTGGGAGGTTCATGGCAGTGGTATGTCTGTTTGTAGATGCTTCACAGGAATTTATTTACAGTTCTGCTTTATAGAGTATACTGAACTAAGGCATGCATGTTACATATTGAGTGTTGTAATATTAATTTAGTTTAATGGTGTATTTTCAGTTTTCTTATGTATCGATTTGATTAAAAAAAAGTCAATGTTTGCAGTGATTATGCAAGATTGTCTCATGGATACATGTAACTGTTATTGATTCTTAGCAAATATTTCGATCAAGAAACGAGTGCACGACCAAGTGATGTTAACAAGGCGACTGCATGAGGAAACAAGCGTTTTGGTGTTGGAGATGGCACAACACTGCACGTGGTTGCAGAGCCTGGCAATGGTTCTCAAGAACAAGTTGGCTGAGGAGGGTAAGTTTAATTAAAACCCTGTCCATCTAATGTGTTTAAAAAAAACATACAAAAAAACACATCAGTCACAGAACTTGGATGGAGTAGAACGGTTATGGCTCTCTTTGCCGTGGTCCTTTGGGATATACATAAAATGGGGATTACAATTGTTACTGTAGCTATGGTAACAAGTCAGTAAGGTTGTAAAGATTGATGCTTGAAAGATGTGCAGATATGTTGTATTAGGGTTGGGCGGTATTACGGTAATATCGGATACCGCGGGATCTTAAAATAGCACCGGTATCAGTTTCAATACCGTCATTACCGGCACTTATATAGCCTATAATATATATAATTTATTTATTGGCTAAAAAATGCTTATGTGTGGTTGCAGTTTGGCAATATTTCTGGTTCCAACCGAATGAGAAGGGAGAGGCGGTAAATACTGATGAGGCAATTTGTAAATTGTTCCATAAAAAGGTGACCGCGAGAGATGTAAACACCTCTAACCTAATGTCGCATCTCCGAAACTACCACCCACTCACTGCTGCCAGGATGCATTTTGTTCTCGAGTTCATTAAATAAGCGCGTTGTTTCGTATTGGTTAAAATATTATAATGTTATTTTTTCCATCTTTCTTGATTATGAAAAGTGAACAGCACAAATAAGATGGGATGCATCGGGAGTCAGACGATTTGACCACTTCAATAAATTTCGTTTTGTAAAAGGCCTCTTTAAAACGAATTTCGTTTTGTATAAATTCTATCTTAATTTTAATAAATTTTTCATCAACCAATTGCCTATATATTTAATATAATCATGACATGATGGGCGATGGCATGCCGCGGTCACTTTAACCGAAACTTGGAGATGGCGATCGTCAATTTCTTTAAACAAAACAATTCAAAACGAAAAGAAATATAGGGTAGCCTACTCTCTGATTAATCCATGATGTGCATTTCTCTCTATGGCGTTCACAGAGATGGCGATCGTCAATTTCTCAAAACGAAAAGACAAAGGCCACTCTGATTATTTAATCCATGATGTGCATTTCTCTCTAGGCGCGTTCATACGGAGATGTGATCATCAATTTCAGCAAACGAAACCATACAAACCGAAAAGAAATAGACTAGCCTACTCTCTGTAATCCATGATGTGCATTTCTCTCTATCGTTCACTATGGAGATGGTGATCGTCAATTTCTTTAAACGAAACAATTCAAAACGAAAAGAAATATAGTCTGATTAATCAATGATGTGCATTTCTCTCTATATGCGCGCTCACTACAGAGATGGCGATCGTCAACTTCCACCTTTACAGAAAAGTTTTATTAAAAATCAAATGGACACGCGTCACCGGATTACAAAGGCACTTCTTGCTTGTTGCACGCACACAGTATTATGTTGAATAATGGTGGGCTCGGGCTCATAATAACAGTTAATGCCGTCGACCGGACTCAGACACAACGTGCACGGCTTGATTTTTTTTTTTTTTTTTTTGCCCGATCTGGCATTCAGTTTCTGAACTGTGTAGGCACAAACCAACAGTTTGGTGACGCCGTCTGAGCCCATTATGTCATCATTTTTAATTAGTCACGGTAATACCGTATACCCCGGTAAAATTGGGAGGGGGTTTGACGGTATCAAAATTCGAATACCGCCCAAGCCTATGTTGTATTATGGCTGTTACTTGAAAGCGTAAATGAACAAAAGAATTTTGACCATTGTAATTTGTGTCCTGATATGTTACATGGGGTTAGCATAACATCAAGATTAATCTTATTATTATTTCCTCCAGTCAACATAGAAAACCTTGATGGTCAGGAACTAACACAATGTGTTACTTCAGCATAACTGTAGTGAAGAAGAAAACTGTTAACTTAAAACAGCTATCAGACATGGGCACAAAACGCTTATATGCTGCTTTGGGCCTCCCTCCATAAAGTCATCTCAGTGAGCCGTCATGTTGCCTCAAGTCGTTTTATACAGAAGCTAGCCTGGTCCCATGTCAGCGATACACATAAAAATGGCAACCATCCTGCTATGTAGATTTTAATAGGTTAGTTCTTTGGCCTTATTGAATAATCTTAACATAGTTTGTCTTTAATGTAATCTCTTTTGTATTTTGAGACGTAGACAAGGGAAATGAGGGACTTTGCTGTCTCTTAAGAAGAAGACTGTCAGAGGTGTCAGAAAGGTTCCAAGTGGTCCTCCAACAGTATAAGACTGCCTTAGGTCCTGAGGCCTCTGTCCTTCTACATGTTGAAGAGGAAGATCAAAGTGGCCTCAGTAGTCCAGACACCAGTGAGGATGAAGAGGAAAACACAATTTAGGTCATTTATTTATTTATTAATATGTATGTTTGTTAGTTTTTGGAATAACCCCCTAATACTGTTATTCTTAGTAATTTATTTGTGTATTTTATTTATGCTAAAACAGCTGAAATTCAGCCTCTTATTATTGTTTTCTGTATTTCCCCAGATGGAAGCTGAACGAAGGACTGTGTTGAAGGAAATGGACTTGCCCTATATCTGTGTATTATTAGTATGCTGATTTACCTCATCAAAATCTGTGTGCATTATATCTTGTTGAAAATTCAAACTGTAGGTGCGTCCCAATTCGCATACTATCCATCCTAAATAGCATTCGAAAATAGAATTAGTACGTCCCAAATCGTTGAAATGAGTGTTCCAAATATACCCGGATGGTCTACTATTTCCGGTCAGAATCCGAAGTGCAGATCGATGCACACTATAACGGCTAATATTGCCCACAACCCATCGCGCGTTGGACGAGGATTCGGTTAGAACTACAAACACGAGTGAAAAGTGTTAAAAAACTACAGACATGGAGGACGCGTGAATCCAGCGGTTATGTAGAGAGGTTTAGATAAAGGGGTTAGAGTGATTAATTATCAGTATCTAACCTGACGAAAATGTATTTATTCAGTGTTGTCTACATTATATTGCATCTGCAGATGCATTGTGGACTTTTGTAAAGATACGTTTTAGCCATTAACTTTTACATCATTATATTCAAATTGCAAACACATGAGGAGAGTCTCCGCATGAAAGACCCACGACTGGCAGATCAACGTGCAACTACATTTCTCTCCGAAACGGTAGAAAATAAAATTAGATTGAATGGAGAATTTTAACAAGATGATTGACAGGGCAGTTAACGGTGACATGATGCACGCGACAGATCTGTCCATTAAGATGACAAAGTAGTATGTCCCAAAGCTAGTATGTCCTAAATTTAGTAAGCACATTGCACAGTTCAATGAAGATGCACAAACCTACCAGTATAGGTGCACCAATCTTAGCCAAAAATGTCAACTTAGCATGTATGATATTACCAGATGTAATTACTGGGCTCACATGATATTTGGGTAGTGTATTCATACTCTTTTAAGAGAGACTCCCCTTGATTGTGGTGACCCTGTGACCTTTCCTTTTGCACCAACATCAGGCCAAACTTTTGACTTGCATACAACAAATGTTATGAACCAATTTTTGTATTTTGCTGAGCAATGAATCATGTCATTTTTGTTGACCTCATGACATTCCCTGTAGCACAACCATTAGACCAGAATGTAAAATTTGACATTGTATTTGATATTGTCTAATTGTGCAGATTGCCATGAAATCTTGTAAGCACATGATGACTTTGGTGACCTCATGACCATTCCTTTATCATCACATTTAGGCCATGATGTAAAAACTCATTCTTGATTACTTGCATTTCTCCACATTTACTTATTCTGCGGTGCAGCAGCAGTGTCTGTGTCTGTCTATGTCATTTTTTTTTTCAGAGGCTGCCTATGGATCGCTATTTGATTGAGTGTATTATACTGTAGGATATAACTGTTGTGTAATTTTATATTACTGCACAGATGCATTATAGTATGTAACAGAAAAATACACTGTTTTTTTGTTATGATTATTCTTTATTGTATATTATTACAGATGACTTGATTCTCTTTTCTGCTGGAGCTTTTCAAGTGAACTTAACCTCACAGTCCAGTGTTTTTTAAATACAGCCTTATGGCTTGTTTGACAAATATGCATTTGGTGTATTTTCAGTAGTATTGTTGTAAAAGACAAGAAATAAAGTATTTCCAAAGATGAGCATTTTATGTTTTTTTCTTTTTCATCCATTATTATTGAAAAATAAGATTTTATATTTTTATGGTTGATAAAAGTCAATAGCTGGAGAAAAAAAACATCACGTATTTATATGTGGAATTTTTTTTAATTTAACATCACACTGCATTATTAATTCATTACTTTAATGCATGTCTTTTTACTTATTTTCAAACCAACCTGGCTTGTAATTAAACAAGATCGATCTAGTATAATAAGTAATGTGTATCTAAGGTGTGTTAAGGCATGTTACAGTTTTACTCGATTGCTGAAACACTAACCCTAACCCTAAAATTTCAAAACCATAACACCATTCATCAAAAAGCACACCCTTTTCCCCAAACTATAAACACTATTCCCCAGTTTTGACACATGAGTAAGATTTCTTGAACTTTCACTGCAAAACTTTACACACATATCCCTTCATTTATCATTGCCGTACACAATGTTGTAATTTAGAAAGCACTAGCATTCAGCACAGCTTCAGCTCAATTAGCACACAATCACCCAGGAGGAAACACAAAGAGTCAAAACTGGTCACACAGCAATCGAGAACCTTCAATATATCGATGAAAGGGATAAGATGAGAGGGGGAGGAGAAGGGGGAGGGCAAAAAGACAAGCAGTCTCAGATGAGATTTGTGCCTTTTTAGTTGACCATGTTCTTGTCCATGGTAGGCTATGACTAAGGAGGCTGGGCGACGAGTACAGCCAAACTTGAGAGTCACTTCACCGTCGCTTCCATTACAGTTTTTCTCAATTGTTTACACACAAATACTGGTACTTGAGACACAATGAGCACAACATGTAACGCATTCACGAACCCCCTGAACCAATTCTGCGAAACTACAAGGACAATTCCTGCTTTACACTCAAATTGCAGTTCTAAAACCATTTTCAAAACACTACACACAATTCTCTGCTTATGGCACAATTTTCATGCAGAAAATCTCTTGTTTTCACAAGGAACACACTGCCATTCAAATATGCACACTGACTCTTCATATGGGCAAACACCCGTCACACAGTTTTACAATTAACAATCAGAGCTTTAGCATAAAAGAGCAACAGGTCAGCTCTTCAATGGGGCAATGGATGCCAACATTTTTTACTGTAAATGTACACAGGCAATTCTTCTGTTGTTTTGTATGTAGACAACTCTATGTACAACTTTTTAATTGGTTGGGATGTACACTGTGTACATTGTTTTTGTGGGAACAATAAAATGTATTTGTTACCGTGTATTTGTGTGTTCTGAGTATAAAAACAATATTCTCAGATATTTTACAACATTTATGTATGTACTGTCTGTAGTAAGTGTAACACTGAACAAGAAAATACCTAAGTCATTATGATGGATGGAGAAGAAGTGTTTTCCATTCATCATAGTGTTTTACACTGAACACATCAGTGTTCAACTGGTTCTTATAAATGTCTATTCATATGATGGTTTGTGTGTGTCATTTGAAAACAAAATACCATTTTGAGAAGAAATAACATTGTTTTGAATGTAAAGTTTCATTTTGCAGGAGAATTGAGGGGTTTTGCCCATTGTGTGTGTGTTTTTTGATTTGTGTGTAGAGTTCTGAGAATATGAGGCATGCTTTCAGAAAATGTGTGTAAACAATCAAGAAAAACTGTATCAGAAACTTCAGGGAGGAAAAAAGGTACAGTAGGGGTCAGACTGCTCTCTACTGTAACTTTTGAGTGCTGTACTCTGTGCTGTGACTACACATACTGTACATGTATGGTGGCTGTTGCACTATACTACTTTAATGAAAAGAAATGCATCAAATTGCCTCACATACAGATATATGCTTCCATTTTATAAAAAGGATGCATTATCAGTGCTTCTAATTTTGTAGGACACGATGGATTGGAAGAAGTCTGCCTGCACATTTCATTTCATGCGTCCCAGGGGATTTTACCCCCAATGACTGGTTAGGACCAAAGATGGGATGCTGGAGCAGAATCATCTTTATTGGTGTTATTTGGTGTATTGTTTTGTATTAAGGAATGAAAAAAAAAAAATTTTTGTTGTGTTTGAATTTTTGAATTTTTGAATTTTTGTTGTGTTCATCATGTGAAAACGTTTTTGAAGGAGAGAACCACAACCAACATCGCTTGCGTATTACCGCATTAGTTTTTGTAGTATTGGTTTGCATGTAGCCTATCTCACCAGTGTGTATTGTAGAGTGTGTTTGTTTTTGAGATTCTACATGGCTCCTAAAAAAACTACAGTTTGTGTATATAGTGATAGTAATGATCAAAATAAAAAAAAATCGCTAGGATCTCAGGTCATTAAGTATATTTAACTGATATTGTAGTTGTAGGACAACCATCAGGGCCATCTCCAATGTACGCTATTTATAAACTACAATTCCCACAAGAGACGCGCCATAGAACTTCTTACAAAGTGTACAAATCAGCCACCATACTTGTAGTTCTTCTGGTTTCCCGACCAGGGTTATAAAAATGTGTCTTTACTATTATATATATCAAGAAACATACATTATACAGCCAAAACATACATTATGCTGCATTTAGATGATCAGGGTGAAACAAAATCGCCAGGATTTAACATCTGTGGTTTTAGCTGGTAGGCTATAGGCTGTAGCCTACAGTAGAAATGAATTCGAGTTTGTCGGCGGGAGTTTAGTCCTTCAAAGAGCGACCTTTAATTTTTTATTATTATTATTTAATTATGGCCTCCACGTGTTTGTTTTGCCCCCTGCCCTGATGAATGTAATAAACTGCTGTGTATAAATATGTCAGCATTAGGAGACAAAATGTGCGATATACTGTCCAGATCAAGACCTTCACAATAAATCAATATTTGTCTTTTAACTAGTGACAAAAACTGTTCTATTCTAGAAGCTAAAATCATGGTGATCCATGTATCTTTATAATTAAATCAGTGTGTGTGTGTGTGTGTGAGAGAGAGAGAGAGAGAGAGAGAGAGAGAGAGAGAGAGAGAGAGAGAGAGAGAGAGAGAGAGAGATCACGTGTGTGAGAGAGATCAAAGTGTGACAGATGGAACTGGTACTTCAGCCAACAAGCGGCTCCGCACAGTTCTATGCTTTATCTTTTGAAATATATAAAACCATTTATTTTATTTGGATTAAATATGCATGTTTTTTTCATCAGATTTACCAATTGTTATAATTTGTTTGTGCTGGTCAATTATGAACAATAGATAAAACTGAACTGCAAGCAAAAACTTGGGGCCGAGGGGTCACTGTTTCAAATATTTGAGGGGCTCCTCCCCAAACAAATGTAACCTCACTCCAATTTTTTTATAAAACTTGAAGGCCCTGATTAAATTATATATAGGCTACATTTTCATTTAAAAAGAATCCACTTGTAAAGTTAAACAAATTCCACATATAAATATACTCAATGAAGGTTGTTTCTTTTGTCTCAACCACATCATCATATTGTTTTGAATTTGATGTATGGAAAAGTAAAAACAAAAATTATCATCTTTTGCAAGTGTTATCATAGTGTATTTGTGGTCTTTCACAAAAATATAAGTGAAAATACACCAAATGCTTATGTATTGCTTTATTACTCACAAGAGGCTTAAAGGGTGATCAAACAAATTTATTGACAAGGTGCATGACAAGTAGAAACTATATAGTCTTTGGCAATTGGAACACATCGAAACATCGTTCTTTTAAAGGTGTACTGTAGAGAAATGCATGATATGAAGAGGGATATCCCCTACATGGAGCCGACACTGGTGGTGGTGAAGGGGTGAGTAGCAATGCTGAGATCTGGATGAATGTGGAGCTCTTCTCCTGATGAGCACAGCGGAGGGACCTATGACACGATTGGCTCAAGAGGGTTGAGAAGAAAATACATTTGGTTTAAGACGTAAAACGCCCAGTCAGCTGATGAGTTTGGAGTAGAAGAGAGTGAGAGAGAATGTAAAAGATATAAAGTAATGAGTGAGTATAAAGAAGGTCAGTCTTATTTGTTGAACTTCATATTTAAGCTTCATGTCAAACAAGCCATAAGGCTGTATTTCTTAACAGTGCACAGTGAGGTTAAGTGAACTTTGAAAAGCACAGACAACAGAACATGAAATCAAGTTACGCGTCAACTGTAATAAAATAAAAGTGCAATGTATAATCATGAAATATGAAAACATGCTTTTGAATAACATCTGAAGAAGAAAATTCAGTTGGATTAAGTACATTTCTAGTACAGCCCTCTCGAGATTAAACTCCAGGTCACATTCTTGGAGATTTTCACCTTTTCATTACTACAGAAAGATGAGATACGACTTCAAATGCAAAACAGAAACAATTGAATAAATACGCTGAAACCAAAATGGAGTTCAAAACATACATTTTATTTATTTTCATTATTTCGGAGAGAATCCTTTGGCTGCCAGGACTGGGCCCACTGCTCACCACTAAAAACAGAAGGGAATTTTTAGGGAATAACAGTTTAATTTTCCATCTATGAAGGACCACCACCTTCATGCATGCATTAATGGTGGTGGTCCTTCATAGATGGAAAATGAAACTGTTATAGTTCTGTAATGATGTGTGCTTTACACTTGTTATAATGCTTGTTTAATCTGAAACAGAACGGATTAATAGAAAAAGTATTGTAGCCAACCCCCCTATCTCTAATTCATAAAGCAGAAGAACAGAGAAATACTTACCATACTGGACAGGGCTCCCAGTCAACCAACATTTCTGCTTTGCCCTATCAAGAAAAATAAATAAATAATTCCATTCTTAGCATAAGGCTATTATGTCTGGTTATAGGCACTGAGTTTCATTGATACAATGGGTCATTATTTTCAGTAGACACTCCTTTCTAAACTGTAATTCAAAAAAGACCAAACACATAAAAAGCATCTACCTAACAATTATGGTATGTATACTGTAATATGTATTTGCCAACTCACAAGGAAGTTTCTAAATCCTATATTGCACTCTGCATACTGCCTACACTCTGCAGTTCCTTTATGACTGTCTAACCTTTCTCACTCTTTCTCTTACTACACTCCTGATGGGGAAAGCCTCTAGGCGAGTGTGGTAGGAGCAATCTGTGAACAAAAACACGTTTCAAATACTTATTAGTTAGTTTAGGAACAAAATAAACACAACTATGAAGACTTACAACTATGAATCACTTTGTGATTTTCTAGGCTGATATGGCTAGGAACTATACTCTCATTCCTGCGTAATAATCAAGAAACTTTGCTGCCGTACCATGAGTCCAGCAGACGTAATGATATGACGCAGCGCCTGAAAATAGTCCCCAGCTCGGTAGACTAGGGTCGACCATTTTCAGGCGCTGCTACATATTACTGTATTTTGACTGTACAACTATGGGGGAGTTGTAAAATGAGCCTATTTCCAAAAAAAGTGGAGTATCCCTTTAAGTAGGGAGCAGACTTGCAAGGATGACAACAAGTGATGTTTATCACTAATCAAAACATGTACCATGGAACCAAATCACTAATTTCCAATGTGGTATGCTTGCTTGAATAACCATACTACTGCTAAGCCACAGCTCACAACTGAGAATACTCCACTGCTGCTGCTTCTACTACTACAATGCATTTTGGTCAAATTAGACTAATTAAGCCTGTTGGATTTTATAGGTTGTCAATTGTACTAATCTCACTATTACTATTATGTACTACTATTATTATTATTATTATTATTATTACTATTCTATATCTATTATGAATAATCATGGTTATGTGTGCTACGCTGGACTAGCTGGACTGGTCAAGACATTTACATATTGTTGCCCTGTTGCGGGTCGCTAAGTCGCTTTGGATAAAAGCTTTTGCTAAATGATTAAATAAATAAATAAAATTTTGACTAATTGTCTGTTTTAAGTAGTTAAAAAAAAGCAATGGAACTATAGCAAATAAACCGGGGTAAAAGTTGCAATGTATAGCAAAGTATCAATCATTGCATTTACATGCAATGCACTTACTCTTTTGTGACCTTTTCCTTTCCGGCATATGCCTTGGTCCCCCTGTGAGAAAAAACAAAAAACAAAAAAACACATTTACATTAATTAGACAAAATGCACTTTGTAATGTCTTTTCAACATAAATATGTGTCCCTGACTCCCTGGTGTGTCTAGAGAGTAGAGACCCCTGAAATATGGAAAAAGACCATCCTCTATTTCAGTTAATGTGTCTGCAAACACGCTGTTTATATTTGGCTCCACATTTTACATGACATGCAGGCTGAGGCTCATTAGAATAGTAATCATAGTAGGCTTATAGAATACTCCATCTAAAACGACTCGTTTCAGACAGGGTCTGCATAAAGGACCAGTTCAAGATAAATAAGGATTTTTTTTTAAGGATAATGCAAAGCTACTCTAGTGGACTATCAGAACAAAAATATAGAACTGGAAATTAGCATAATAGGTCCCCTTTAAATTCTATTTGCGTAATTCATTTATTTACTTAAAGGGTTAGTTCACCCAAATATGAAAATTCTGTCAGTAATTACTCACCCTCATGTTGTTCTTCCAACCCCGTAAGACCTTCGTTCATCTTCGGATCACAAATTAAGATATTTTTGATTAAATCTGAGAGCTGGATCACATTTCCATAGGCTACTAAGGGATTGAAACTTGCTGGCCCAGAAAATGTATTAAAGAGATTGTTAATATAGTCCAAGTGACTCCAGTTGCTCAATCTTAAAGGAGTCATAACCTGTAATTTTCACTTTTCCACGAGAATCAATGTATGTTATGATTGCCTAACGATTATACACTGGCCGGGAAGCCGATATTTAAAAGTGAAGCGTTTGTTTACCCCAGGATTCATCAACCAGCAAGCGTGCACGCGCACTCAAATACGAGATTTTAATTTCAGCCCCGACTTGACGTCATGACGGGGCAGGATATACCATATATGGACACCGCAGACCTATGCCGCGGGAAGCCTGCCCTGCCCCTTACCCCCTCATATTCAATTCAGTCGCGAAAGATGCAGAAACGTAGTGCACACGTGAGTTGCTCTGTTGTTGACTGCCAGAATCAACATGTAAATGTGTTTTCTCTACCAAGAACGGACCTAGCTATCAGGGACCAGTGGATTAAATTCATTTTTAATGACGCGGTTCCTACAACCCTTCCCACTGGCTTAACGTTTGGTGTCTGTGCTAACTAAACATTTTACGCCGGAATCCTTCACAAATTTGGGGCAATATCAGGCGAAGTTGGCATCGAAGCTCGGGAAAAAGGGGCCATTTTCAACAATCAGAGACTTGCCTGCAATTGAAACGGTAAAGGCCCGTTCACACCAAGCACGATAACTATAAAGATAACGATAAAGATAACTATATATGTGTCCACACCAGCGACCGATAACGGACTTTTTATTCTAAGCACGCGCGCGCCCGGATGATCCAGATCCATTTTAAATGCGCGAGACCTTTAAATTAGAATGGATTCTGATTGGCTGTCAGTGTTTTATCGTTCGACAGCTGGAAAAAAATCGTTCTGAAAGTGATCCCTATGATATCGTTCCTCATATCTTTATCGTTATAGTTGTGGTGTGAACTCTGTTATTCTTTAATATGGAGAACGATTTTTAGAATTATATCTTTATCGTTATCTTTATAGTTATCATCCTTGGTGTGAACGGGCCTTAAGACTGTGTTTTTATTGCTCTACTGTGTGTAACAAACAGCAGCTAACTGCTAATGTGGCTATTGTATGCTAGCGGGAGTATTAGCTTCGAGGTAAACATGAATGTTGGAACAACATGAGGGAGAGTAATTACTGACAGAATTTTCATTTTTGGGTGAACTAACCCTTTAAGAGAATCTGCTTGACTAATGAGCTATGGTAACAGTTATCAGAACCACCAATAATTACCCAACAAACATTATTTACATACCTGACTTTTTCTTTTTGCGACTTGCAACTGTGCCCCTGGCTGACCCTGTGAAGACAGCAATGGGTTTGGAGAAAGAAAATTACTCATATACCAAATAAATCTTTAACTTATTATTTAAAATACTGAAAGACCACAACGTCGCACAAGTGTGGCAGTACATGTATTAATAGGTGTAAAGTACATGTAGTCTTATTGCGATTGAATTAAGGTTGCTCCATTTACTCCACGTGTTTCACTTTCTCGCTTATGTCCATCCTGTTTGTGATAATCCTAATTTGTTTCAACAAGAGCTGATCCTTCGCTGACTTGATCAAGGAACGCAAGGGGTGGGAAAATGGTGGTGTGGTTGTGAGCATGAAATGTGCTCATCAAATTTCATAGCAATCTGATAAATTGAGATATGTTGCCTTCAAGTTTAGTGTGCATGGGACACTGACATTCCCAATTATTTTGAATATTCAAATTATCCTAATATCTTTAATCTTTAATTTTGGCCAAGTAATTTCAGCATTCGATTAGTAGCATTTTTTTTTACTTTTAGATTTATAATAGACTCACAAAATTCCTTCCAAAAGCCCTAGTACAGAATCGGATAGACCATCTAATTATGTAATATCAGATCAACTTTTCTAGCAGATTATCCATGGAAAATGAGAACCTTGTGAGTTTTAATTTATCAACCAGCAAAAAAGTTATAGCATGGTGTGTTTGAGTTCATTTCCCCTACTTGACATCATGCATCCTGCATTGTGACTATTTCACATGCACACATTGCAATGTCGATGCTGAAAAGAGCCCTAACCTGCATCAAGCTCTATGGGGGAAATAAACTGGAAGTCAAGTAAATTCAAGGTAACCCATTGGTCAAACACTTTAGGCCTTTACAAATATAAACTGTAACTCTTTAAATTTGTTCTAATTACCTTGCCCCTCCATTGGGCTCGTCTGCTCCACCTGCCCCTCCACAGGGCTCGTCTGCTCCACCTGCC